>NC_045614.1:20195151-20504469 GCF_009829155.1 Mustela erminea | reverse complement strand
CAGCTTTGAGTGCAACTATATAATGAATCCTGTGTGTCCTCATAGCAAATCTTCAAACCTAGGAGTTGTCTGGAAGACTTCCAAACACAAGGAGTAAACCTGGCACAAAATATCACCTAGCCTTCCTTCTTTGCAACATCTACCACTTTCTCCCTACCTACAACAATACAAACACACTAATAATAAGGCCCATCCATGGAGTACACTTAATATGTGTCTGTTAGATAAATTCCAAACCACAAATACAGAATTCCAATGCTGAGTAACAATGATAAAAGTTCTCCTTTAAAAAAGTTTTCAGTTAGGGGCACCTGGGTGGCTCAGTGGCTTAAACCTCTGCCTTAGGCTCAGGTCATGATCTCAGGGTCCTGGGATCGAGCCCCGCATCGGGCTCTCTGCTCAGCGGGGAGCCTGCTTCCTCCTCTCTCTCTCTCTCTGCCTGCCTGTCTGCCTCTCTGCCTACTTGTGATCTCTGTCAAATAAATAAATAAAATCTTTAAAAAAAAAAAAAGTTTTCAGTTAGGAGAACTATTGACGGCAACTACAGTTTTCCTTCATATAAAAAAATATTAGAAAATTCTCAGTATTACTTGATATTTGACCAAGTCTGTACCAAAATTAACCATTAAAACTAGAAAGTAAATTGAGAAACTGAAATGATAATTCTCAGAATAAATATGAAATCACATCTTCAGGGTTTGATATGAAAGCCATTTACTTGCCTTTTTTTAACAAATTAATTGAGGAATACCTGATACACCCTAAACTGTACATATTTACAGTG
The DNA here is from genome assembly GCF_009829155.1 of Mustela erminea. Lineage (NCBI taxonomy): Eukaryota > Metazoa > Chordata > Mammalia > Carnivora > Mustelidae > Mustela > Mustela erminea. Next base: position 20,503,685 of record NC_045614.1, on the reverse strand, counting down.
TGGAATTTGATGCCTTTTGGCATATAGTATATTTACAGTGAAGTCATGGGCACAATTAAAATAAAGAAATTTGCATCATCACCAGAAGTTTTCTCAGATCTTTTTGCAATCCATCCATCTCTTCAATACTATTGACAGGTAACAACTGAACTAAAGGCATTATAAATTATTAGTATTTTCTAGATCTTTACATAAATCAAATTCAAAATGTTCATCAGTCTTCTACTCCCCAAAACAACAAGCTTATATTCTTTAGACCCTATATCCATTTTCTTCCTTTCACCCATAACCTACTCACTAGACCCTGGTTTTCTACCACTATCACGCTATTAAATCAGATTCCCTTAAAAATCACCAATGGCCTTCTAACTGCCAAACATAGCCCCTACTCAGTACCCATTCTACTAGACCACTCCACAATACTTGAAATCATTAATTACCCCTTGAAAAAACTTTCAGATCTCCTTAGCCAACTGTCACCTCTATTTCTCAGTCTCCTTGTGCTAGTTCCTCTTTTTTTGTCCTCTAAGGTGTTGTCAAGTCTTTAAAGTCTCACTTGCAAGTCCTATGCTATCATAGCAGTAATTGTTACAACAAAAGAAGCAAATATTTATTGTATTATTATCATGTGCTAAACACTGTGTTAAGAGCTGCATGTAAGTTCATTGATTCCTTGTAACAATTCTATGAAAATAAGTATGAAATAACTAATAATGTTATCCCCATTTCAAATACATATAGAATTAGACAGAAAAACACACTGACCTACATGAACCTCTCAATCACCTTTAATGATTATGAACATTTTACCAGTCTTGATTTATTAATCCCACATACACATTTTTACCTACTACAGTACTTCAGAGCAAATTTTAGAAAGCATCTGTAAACACTTCAATATGTATCTTTAACAGGAGCTTACTATTTCTCCAATAAACTCTATTTTTTCCTTTTTCATTAAGTTCATGTATTATATAAGTACAACATACAGTACATCATTAGTTTTTGATGTAGTGTTCACTGAGTCATTAGTTGCATATAACACCCTGTGCTCAATAGATCATGTGCCCTCCTTAAAGACCATCATCCAGTTACCCCATCCCCCAACGCTCCCTTCTGCAACCCTCAATTTATCTCCCAGAGTCCAGAGCTTCTCATGGTTTGTCTCCATCTCTGATTTCTTCCCATTCACTTTTCCCTCCTTTCCCCTATGGGCCTCTGCACTATTCCTTATATTCCACATATGAGTGAAACCATATGATAATTGTCTTCCTCTGCTTGACTAATTTCACTTAGCATAATACCCTCCAGTTTCCTCCATGTGGATGCAAATGATGGGTATTCATCATATGGCTGAGTAATATTCCCTTGTATATATGAACCACATCTTTTTTATCCATATATCTGTTGAAGGACATCTTGGTTCCTTCCACAGTTTGGCTGTTGTGGACATTGCTGCTATGAACATTAGGGTGCATGTGCCCCTTCTTATCACTACATCTGTACCTTTGGGGTAAATACCCAGTAGTGCAATGGCTGGATCATAGGTTAGCTCTATTTTTAACTTTTTGAGGAACCTCCATACTGTTTTCCAGAGTAGCTGCACCAGCTTGCATTCCCACCAACAGCGTAAAAGGGTTCTCCTTTCTCTATATCCTCCCCAACATTTTGACCATCCTAACAGGTGTAAGGTGTAAGGTGGTACTGTGGTTTTGATTTGCACTTCCCTGATGGTAAAACTTTATTTCATAATTGTGCTGTGTGTGGGCCCCTGGGTGGCTCAGCAGATTAAGTAAACATCAGGAGTCAGCTTCTTGAGACACCCAGGTGGCTTAGTTAAGCCTCTGCCTTCAGCTCAGGTCATGACCCCAGGGTCCTGGGATTGAGTCCCACATTGGGCTCCTTGCTCAGTAGGGAGCCTGCTTCTGCCTCTGCCTGCTCTTCTCCCTACTTGTGCTTGCTCTCTTGCATGCTCTCTCTCTCTGACAAATAAATAAAATCTTAAAATAAATTAAAAATAAATTTTAATAAATTAAAATAAAATTTTTTTTAAAAGTCTGACGTCTTAATTTCTGCTCAGGTCATGATATCAGGATCATAAGACTGAGGACTGTGTTGGGCTTCACACTAAGTGAGGGGTTCTGCTTGAGATTCTCTCTCTCTCTCTCTCTTCTTCTCCTTCTGCCCCTTCCTCCCTACCAGCTCACTTGTTCTCTCTCTCTCTCAAATAAATAAGTACATCTATAAAAAAAATAGTTATTATGCTGTGTGGCAATAGTAGATCCATGCCTCTGTTAAATGGTAGATTGCCCACTGCCAGAGAGACAAACTCCAAATTGTTTAGCGTTCCTTATAGTCTTTGGTATATAAGAGCCTTTTAAGAGTCTTCAAATATGGATCTACCCAGTCTTGTCATCCATCACTTTCCTGTATTATGCCCTAGCCAGTTTGGACTAACATTCCTTAAACATTTCTTGCAGTTTCATCTACTTTTGCGATGTAAAACACTATATAATGAGTGTAGCTATCTGGCAGAATTCTAGATATCAGGTTGACAGTAATTACATAAAAACTGATCCTGAAACTACAAAATGGGAAATATAAACTCTCTTGAATGTCATTCTTTTCCTCTTGAGCATATATTTTATAAAACACACAAAATTATCATCAAATATCTGTTGTCCTTTTCTTAATCTCATTTTACTCTCTTATTCTTTAATTCTTTATGTATATTCTTTTTTTCACATGCACAATGGTTTTATTACTTTTATCTTTTTAAGATTCATTCATTTTTTTTAAATTTTTTTTTATATTCTTAAGAAAACTAGTATTTCAGCAAGCCTAACAATTAGGTAACATGACATTTCACCAGAAGATAATATTATGTCTCAAAAACTTCTGACTTCTAAACTTATACAGCCAAAATAAGTTTTACCCTATAGTGTATGTTGTAAAAATAAAGTCTTCAAAAAATGCAAAATACAAAAAACCTATCATTCTTAAGATCATTGAGCATAAAACTTAGTATATTTTTCCTACATAAAATCATTCTCTTAAACTGTACAATGTTAGTGTATGCTCACAAAAATATGTAACTGAAACGGTATTTTATAATCACCTTACTTTTCCCTTAAAAATGTGACAGCTTATTACAGAGTATTCATAAAGAACAAAACAATTAAGCTTTGACATTTTAAAATCTGTTTATAGAAATAAATGTTTTATTATTTATTAAGATTTCTGAACACTATATTTGCTATCTATTTCAGATATTATTTTATTTGAGCTATTTCAAGTTTTATTTTTAGTATAAGTCACACACAACTCAAGACATCTTAGTAAGTCACCTTTTAATTTTCCTTAACCACTAACACCTATGAAAAACCTGCTGGAATTTTTACTTATTGGGACTATAATATCACAACAAATAAAAGACACATAGAAATGCATTTTTTATCACTCTAAGTGTGTGGAATCATTAAATGATTATATTTTACAAGCACTAAAGAATTTTAACTATGGTTCCACAAAGTATCATTGCAAAGTATCTTATTTCCATCTGTTAAATTGTTAAAGTTTAAGAATACAAGTACAAAAAATAATACAAATGCAAGCTATTAAAAGGTATATAGATATATTATTTTTTTTAAAGATTTTATTTATTTATTTGACAGAGAGAAATTACAAGTACACTGAGAGGCAGGCAGAGAGAGAGAGAGAGAAGGAAGCAGGCTCCCTGCTGAGCAGAGAGCCCGATGCGGGACTCGATCCCAGGACCCTGAGATCATGACCTGAGCCGAAGGCAGCGGCTTAACCCACTGAGCCACCCAGGCGCCCCAAGATATATTATTGATAAATGCTATGATAATCTAAGATTCTAAAATGAAGTTTGTATTACCAAAATACACAATCTCAGAAGTACCACATTAGTCAAAATTAAAGAAATTAAATGAGTCTGATTAGACAAAATGAGCTCTAATATTTAAGATTAGTTTAATTTGGTTTCTTCACTTTGATTAGCTTATGAAATCACTGCTTATATTAATTACAAAGTGGCTTCTCCCACAGTCTCTAAACACCTTTGTTGTAGGAAAAGGAGTTTAGAAAATAGCTATGAGATCCTGAGCACCTTTTCTTCACTCTAAAATAGAACTCTGACTGGGGTGTCTGGGTGGCTCAGCTGGTTGAGCATCTGCCATCAGCTCACGTCATGATCTCAGGGTCCTAGAATTGAGTTCCCCATCGGGCTCCTTGCTCAGTGGGAAATCTGCTTCCCCCATCTCTCTGCCTGCCTCTCCCTACCTGTGATATCCCTCTCTCTGTCTCTGTCTCTCCCTACCTGTGATCTCTCTCTCTCTCTCTCTATGTCCCCTCTGCATGGAGCTCTGGGTGTGGTGAAAAAATAATGAATACTGTTATGCTGAAAATAAATTAAAAAAAAAGAATTCTGAACAATTTTCTTTTTTAATAAAAACAGTACATGATAATTTCAATATTTTTCGCTATTAGAAAAAAGCACAATATATTAAATATTAAGCTACAGAAAAATATAAGAAAACTGTCAACATTAATTATATGAAAGAGTAGGTAGAAAATTTTGAAAATGCATTACCAGAGAAAAATGTTCCTAAATGTATTATATCTGCCACTTAAAATATATTGTTTGATCAAATTAATATTAATTAGTAGAAGAATAAATATACAAACCCTAGTTCATAAAAAGTCTTGTTTATATTCATGTTTTTTTCCCTATGGTTTTTCTTTTATTTTTAATTTATTTATTTTCAGCATAACAGTATTCATTACTTTTGCATCACACCCAGTGCTCCACGCAATCTGTGCCCTCTATAATACCCACCACCTGGTACCCCAACCTCCCACCCCACCCCCCGCCACGTCAAACCGCGTCTCAGATTGTTTTTGAGTCCATAGTCTCTCACGGTTCACCTCCCATTACAATTTCCCCCAACTCCCTTCTCCTAACTCCCCATGTTCTCTATGCTATTTGTTATGCTCCACAAGTAAGTGAAAACAATTGACAACCTGAATAGACCGATATCTAGTAAGAGATTGAAGCAGTGATAAAAAAAAAAAAAAAAAAAAAAAAGCCCAGGACCTGACGGATTCCCTGGGGAATTCTACCAAACTTTAAATGAAGAAATAACACCTATATATAAATAACACTCCTGAAGCTGTTTTAAAAAATTGAAGCAGAAGGAAAACTTCCAGACTCTTTCTATGAAGCCAGCATTACCCTGATCCCCAAACCAGGCAAAGACCCTACCAAAAAGGAGAATTTCAGACCAATATCACTGATGAATATTGATGCTAAGATTCTCAACAAGATCCTAGCAAACAGGATCCAACAGCACATTAAAAAGATTATCCACCATGACCAGGTGGGATTCATCCCTGGGCTACAAGGAGGGTTCAACATTTGCAAATCAATCAATGTGATACAACAAATTAATATGAGAAGAGAGAAGAACCATATGGTCCTCTCAATCGATGCAGAAAAAGCATTTGAAAAAATCCAGCAAAGTATAGGGATAGAGGGAACATTCCTGAACTTCATAAAATCTATCTATGAAAGAACCACAGTAAATATCATCCTCAATGGGAAAAAGCTTGCAGTCTTCCCGTTCAGATCAGGAACACGACAAGGATGCCCACTCTCACCACTCTTGTTCAACATAGTATTAAAAGTCCTAGCAACAGCAATCAGACAACAAAGAGAAATAGAAGGTATCCAAATTGGCAATGAAGAAGTCAAACTCTCTCTCTTCACAGATGACATGATTCTTGTGGAAAACCCAAAAGACTCCACTCCCAAACTACTAAAACTCATACAGCAATTCAGCAACGGGGCAGGATACAAAGTCAATGTGCAGAAATCAGTGGCTTTCTTATACACTAACAATGAAAATACAGAAAGGGAAATTAGAGAATCGGTTCCATTTACTATAGCACCAAGAACCATAAGATACCTGGGAATAAACCTAACCAAAGAGGTAAAGGATCTGTACTCGAGGAACTATAGAATACTCATGAAAGAAACTGAAGAAGACACAAAGAGATGGAAGACCATTCCATGCAGTTGTATCGGAAGAATAAACATTGTTAAAATGTCTATACTGCCTACAGCAACCTATACTTTTAATGCCATTCCGATCAAAATTCCACCAGTATTCTTCAAAGAGCTGGAGCAAATAATACATCCATGTTTTTTTTCCCTCATTTATTTATTTTTTTATTTATTTAGTCAATTGTCATTTTTTTAATTTATTTATTTTCAGCATAACAGTATCATTATTTTTAGACCACACCCAGTGCTCTATGCAATCTGTGCCCTCTATAATACCCACCACCTGGAACCCTGACCTCCCACCCCCCTGCCACTTCAAATCCCTCAGATTGTTTTTTCAGAGTCCATAGTCTCTCATGATTCACCTCCCCTTCCAATTTACCCCAACCCCCTTCTCTCTAACTCCCCATGTCCTCCATGCTTTTTGTTACGCTCCACAAATAAGTGAAACCATATGATAATTGACTCTCTCTGCTTGTCTTATTTCACTCAGCATAATCTCTTCCAGTCCCGTACATGTTGCTACAGAAGTTGGGTATTTGTACTTTCTGATGGAGGCATAATACTCCATCATGTATATGGACCACATCTTCCTTATACATTCTTCTGTTGAAGAGCATCTTGGTTCTTTCCACAGTTTGGTGACCGTGGCCATTGCTGCTATAAACTTTGGGGTACAGATGGCCCTTCTTTTCACAACATCTGTATCTTTGGGGTAAATACCCAGGAGTGCAATGGCAGGGTCATAGGGAAGTTCTATTTTTAATTTCTTGAGGAATCTCCACACTGTTCTCCAAAGAGGCTGCACCAACTTGCATTCCCACCAACAGTGGAAGAGGGTTCCCCTTCTCCACATCCTCTCCAACACATGTTGTTTCCTGTCTTGCTAATTTTGGCCATTCTAACTGGTGTAAGGTGATATTCAAGGCAGTTTTAATTTGAATCTCCGTGATGGCTAGTGATGATGAACATTTTTTCATGTGTTTGATAGCCATTTGTATGTCTTTATTGGAGAAGTGTCATGTTTTAATGAGAATTTGGTCATCAACAAGGGCATTTAATTGAAATTATTTTAAAGATTTTTTCCATTTTGTATTTTAGAAATTAATTTGTCTAAAAAACCACAGATTTTATGGAGTCAAGATGGCGGAGAAGTAGCAGGCTGAGACTACTTCAGCTAGCAGGAGATCAGCTAGATATCTTATCTAAAGATTGCAAACACCTGCAAATCCTTCAGTAGATTGAAGAGAAGAACAGAAATTCTGGAAACAGAAAACAACCACTTTCTGAAAGGTAAGACTGGCAGAGAAGTGAATCCAAAGCGACAGGAAGATAGACCCCGGGGGGAGGGGCCGGCTCCCGGCAAGCACCGGAGCAATGGTGCACAGAATCAGGACTTTTAAAAGTCTGTTCCGCCGAGGGAATCGCTCCAGAGGCTAAACCGGGGCGAAACCCACGCGGGGTCAGCGTGGCCTCAGGTCCCGCAGGGTCACAGAAGGATCGGGGGTGTCTGAGTGTCGCAGAGCTTGCGGGTATTGGAACGGGAAAGCCGGCTACAGAGACAGAGCCGACAGTAAGCTCATAGCTCGGGGTTACCTTGAACCGGCCGCAGGCTCTGTGAGCTCGGAGCGCGGCTGGAGGTCCTGCAGACGGGAGTAACTGGGCGCTGTTCTCTGAGGGCGCACTGAGGAGCGGGGCCCCGGGCTCTCGGCTCCTCCGGGCCGGAGACCAGGAGGCCGCCATTTGTATTCCCGTCCTCCGGAACTCTACGGAAAGCGCTCAGGGAACAAAAGCTCCTGAAAGCAAACCCGAGCGGATTACTCAGCCCCGCCCCTGGTAAGGGCGGTGCAATTCTGCTTGGGGCAAAGACATTTGAGAATCACTACACCAGGCCCCTCCCCCAGAAGATCAACAAGAAATCCAGCCAAGACCAAGTTCACCCACCAAGGAGTGCAGTTTCAATACCAAGGAGAGCAGCAGAATTCCAGAGGAGAAGAAAGCAAAGCACGGAACTCATGGCTTTCTACCTGTGATTTTTTTAGTCTTGCAGTTAATTTAATTTTTTTCTTTTTCATTTTTTTCCTCTTCTTCTGCTAAAATTTTTTTTAACTTTTACCCTTTTCTTTTTTAACGTTTTTTAACTAGTTTATCTAATATATATACTTTTCCTTTTTTATATTTTTCTTTATTCGTTTTCATTTTTTTTAATTCTTTTCTTTTCTTTTTTTCTTTCTTTTTGAACCTCCTTTTATCCCCTTTCTCCCCCCTCACGATTTGGGATATCTTCTGATTTGGTTAAAGCGTATTTTCCTGGGGTTGTTGCCACCCTTTTAGTATTTTACTTGCTCCTTCATATACTCTTATCTGGACAAAATGACAAGACGGAAAAATTCACCACAAAAAAAAGAACAAGAGGCAGTACCGAAGGCTAGGGACCTAATCAATACAGACATTGGTAATATGTCAGATCTAGAGTTCAGAATGACAATTCTCAAGGTTCTAGCCGGGCTCGAAAAAGGCATGGAAGATATTAGAGAAACCCTCTCGAGAGATATAAAAGCCCTTTCTGGAGAAATAAAAGAACTAAAATCTAACCAAGTTGAAATCAAAAAAGCTATTAATGAGGTGCAATCAAAAATGGAGGCTCTCACTGCTAGGATAAATGAGGCAGAAGAAAGAATTAGTGATATAGAAGACCAAATGATAGAGAATAAAGAAGCTGAGCAAAAGAGGGACAAACAGCTACTGGACCACGAGGGGAGAATTCGAGAGATAAGTGACACCATAAGACGAAACAACATTAGAATAATTGGGATTCCAGAAGAAGAAGAAAGAGAGAGGGGAGCAGAAGGTATACTGGAGAGAATTATTGGGGAGAATTTCCCCAATGTGGCAAAGGGAATGAGCATCAAAATTCAGGAGGTTCAGAGAACGCCCCTCAAAATCAATAAGAATAGGCCCACACCCCGTCACCTAATAGTAAAATTTACAAGTCTCAGTGACAAAGAGAAAATCCTGAAAGCAGCCCGGGAAAAGAAGTCTGTAACATACAATGGTAAAAATATTAGATTGGCAGCTGACTTATCCACAGAGACCTGGCAGGCCAGAAAGAGCTGGCATGATATTTTCAGAGCACTAAATGAGAAAAACATGCAGCCAAGAATACTATATCCAGCTAGGCTATCATTGAAAATAGAAGGAGAGATTAAAAGCTTCCAGGACAAACAAAAACTGAAAGAATTTGCAAACACCAAACCAGCTCTACAGGAAATATTGAAAGGGGTCCTCTAAGCAAAGAGAGAGCATAAAAGTGGTAGATCAGAAAGGAACAGAGACCATATACAGTAACAGTCACCTTACAGGCAATACAATGGCACTAAATTCATATCTCTCAATAGTTACCCTGAATGTTAATGGGCTAAATGCCCCTGCCAAAAGACACAGGGTATCAAAATGGACAAAAAAACAAAACCCATCTATATGTTGCCTCCAAGAAACTCATTTTAAGCCCGAAGACACCTCCAGATTTAAAGTGAGGGGGTGGAAAAGAATTTACCATGCTAATGGACATCAGAAGAAAGCAGGAGTGGCAATCCTTAGATCAATTAGATTTTAAGCCAAAGACTATAATAAGAGATGAGGAAGGACACTATATCATACTCAAAGGGTCTGTCCAACAAGAAGATTTAACAATTTTAAATATCTATGCCCCCAACGTGGGAGCAGCCAACTATATAAACCAATTAATAACAAAATCAAAGAAACACATCAACAATAATACAATAATAGTAGGGGACTTTAACACTCCCCTCACTGAAATGGACAGATCATCCAAGCAAAAGATCAGCAAGGAAATAAAGGCCTTAAATGACACACTGGACCAGATGGACATCACAGATATATTCAGAACATTCCATCCCAAAACACAAGAATACACATTCTTCTCTAGTGCACATGGAACATTCTCCAGAATAGATCACATCCTCGGTCCTAAATCAGGACTCAACCGGTATCAAAAGATTGGGATCATTCCCTGCATATTTTCAGACCACAATGCTCTAAAGCTAGAACTCAACCACAAAAGGAAGTTTGGAAAGAACCCAAATACATGGAGACTAAACAGCATCCTTCTAAAGAATGAATGGGTCAACCGGGAAATTAAAGAAGAATTGAAAAAAATCATGGAAACAAATGATAATGAAAATACAACGGTTCAAAATCTGTGGGACACAACAAAGGCAGTCCTGAGAGGAAAATATATAGCGGTACAAGCCTTTCTCAAAAAACAAGAAAGTTCTCAGGTACACAACCTAACCCTACACCTAAAGGAGCTGGAGAAATAACAAGAAAGAAACCCTAAGCCCAGCAGGAGAAGAGAAATCATAAAGATCAGAGCAGAAATCAATGAAATAGAAACCAAAAAAACAATAGAACAAATCAACGAAACTAGGAGCTGGTTCTTTGAAAGAATTAATAAAATTGATAAACTCCTGGCCAGACTTATCAAAAAGAAAAGAGAAAGGACCCAAATAAATAAAATCATGAACGAAAGAGGAGAGATCACAACTAACACCAAAGAAATACAAACTATTATAAGAACATACTATGAGCAACTCTACGCCAACAAATTTGACAATCTGGAAGAAATGGATGCATTCCTAGAAACATATAAACTACCACAACTGAACCAGGAAGAAACAGAAAGCCTGAACAGACCCATAACCAGTAAGGAGATTGAAACAGTCATTAAAAATCTCCAAACAAAAGCCCAGGGCCAGACGGCTTCCCGGGGGAATTCTACCAAACATTTAAAGAAGAACTAATTCCTATTCTCCTGAAACTGTTCCAAAAAATAGAAATGGAAGGAAAACTTCCAAACTCATTTTATGAGGCCAGCATCACCTTGATCCCAAAACCAGACAAGGATCCCATCAAAAAAGAGAGCTATAGACCAATATCCTTGATGAACACAGATGCGAAAATTCTCACCAAAATACTAGCCAATAGGATTCAACAGTACATTAAAAGGATTATTCACCACGACCAAGTGGGATTTATTCCAGGGCTTCAAGGTTGGTTCAACATCTGCAAATCAGTCAATGTGATACAACACATCAATAAAAGAAAGAACAAGAACCAGATGATACTCTCAATAGATGCTGAAAAAAGCATTTGACGAAGTACAGCATCCCTTCCTGATCAAAACTCTTCAAAGTGTAGGGATAGAGGGCACACACCTCAATATCATCAAAGCCATCTATGAAAACCCCACCGCAAATATCATTCTCAATGGAGAAAAACTAAAAGCTTTTCTGCTAAGGTCAGGAACACGGCAGGGATGTCCATTATTATTAACACTGCTATTCAACATAGTACTAGAAGTCCTAGCCTCAGCAATCAGACAACAAAAGGAAATTAAAGGCATCCAAATCGGCAAAGAAGAAGTCAAATTATCACTCCTCGCAGATGATATGATACTATATGTGGAAAACCCAAAAGACTCCACTCCAAAACTGCTAGAACTTGTACAGGAATTCAGTAAAGTGTCAGGATATAAAATCAATGCACAGAAATCAGTTGCATTTCTCTACACCAACAACAAAACAGAAGTAAGAGAAATTAAGGAGTCAATCCCATTTACAATTGCACCCCAAACCATAAGATACCTAGGAATAAACCTAACCAAAGAGGCACAGAATCTATACTCAGAAATCTATAAAGTACTCATGAAAGAAATTGAGGAAGACACAAAGAAATGGAAAAATGTTCCATGCTCCTGGATTGGAAGAATAAATATTGTGAAAATGTCTATGCTACCTAAAGCAATCTACACATTTAATGCAATTCCTATCAAAGTACCATCCATCTTTTTCAAAGAAATGGAACAAATAATTCTAAAATTTATATGGAACCAGAAAAGACCTCGAATAGCCAAAGGGATATTGAAAAAGAAAGCCAACGTTGGTGGCATCACAATTCCGGACTTCAAGCTCTATTACAAAGCTGTCATCAGCAAGACAGCATGGTACTGGCACAAAAACAGACACATAGATCAATGGAACAGAATAGAGAGCCCAGAAATAGACTCTCAACTCTATGTTCAACTAATCTTCGACAAAGCAGGAAAGAATGTCCAATGGAAAAAAGACAGCCTCTTCAATAAATGGTGTTGGGAAAATTGGACAGCCACATGCAGAAAAATGAAATTGGAATATTTCCTTACACCACACACAAAAATAGACTCAAAATGGATGAAGGACCTCAATGTGAGAAAGGAATCCATCAAAATCCTTGAGGAGAACACAGGCAGCAACCTCTTCGACCTCAGTCGCAGCAACATCTTCCTAGGAACATCGCCAAAGGCAAAGGAAGCAAGGGCAAAAATGAACTATTGGGATTTCATCAAGATCAAAAGCTTTTGCACAGCAAAGGAAACAGTTAACAAAATCAAAAGACAACTGACAGAATGGGAGAAGATATTTGCAAATGACATATCAGATAAAGGACTAGTGTCCAAAATCTATAAAGAACTTAGCAAACTCAACACCCAAAGAGCAAATAATCCAATCAAGAAATGGGCAGAAGACATGAACAGACATTTCTGCAAAGAAGACATGCAGATGGCCAACAGACACATGAAAAAGTGCTCCATATCACTCGGCATCAGGGAAATACAAATCAAAACCACAATGAGTATCACCTCACACCAGTCAGAATGGCTAAAATCAACAAGTCAGGAAATGACAGATGCTGGCGAGGATGCGGAGAAAGGGGAACCCTCCTACACTGTTGGTGGGAATGCAAGATGGTGCAACCACTCTGGAAAACAGCATGGAGGTTCCTCAAAATGTTGAAAATAGAACTGCCCTATGACCCAGCAATTGCACTACTGAGTATTTACCCTAAAGATACAAACGTAGTGATCCAAAGGGGCACATGCACCTGAATGTTTATAGCAGCAATGTCCACAATAGCCAAACTATGGAAAGAACCTAGATGTCCATCCACAGATGAATGGATCAAGAAGATGTGGTATATATACACAATGGAATACTATGCAGCCATCAAAAGAAATGAAATCTTGCCATTTGCGACAACAAATTATTTATTTTCAGCACAACAATATTCATTATTTTTGCACCACACCCAGTGCTCCATGCAATCTGTGCCCTCTATAATACCCACCACCTGGTACCCCAACCTCCCACCCCCCACCCCTTCAAAACCCTCAGATTGTTTTTCAGAGTCCATGGTCTCTCATGGTTCACCTCCCCTTCCAATTTCCCCGAACTCCCTTCTCCTCTCTAACTCCCCATGTCCTCCATGCTATTGGTTATGCTCCACAAATAAGTGAAACCATGTGATAATTGACTCTCTCTCCTTGACTTATTTCACTCAATTTACTTTTAAAAAATTTTTTTATTCATTTTTATTATGTTCAATTAACCGATACATAATACATCATTTTTTTAAATTATGTTACATTAGTCACCATACAATACATTAGTTTTTGATGTAGAGTTCCATGATTCACTGTTTACGTATAACACCCAGTGCCCCAAGCAACACGTACCCTCCTTAATATCCACCACTGGGCTCACCCATCCCCCCACTTCTGTCCCCTCTAAAACCCTCAATTTGTTCCTCATGGTCCACAGTCTCTCATGGTTCATTTCCCTCTCTGTTCCCCTCCATTCATTTTTCCATTCCTTCTCCTAATGCCCTGAATGCTATTCCTTATGTTCCACAAATAAATGAAACCATATCATAATTGACATAATTAGGCTTTGACATAGTGTTCAACGATTCATTAGTCGCAATATAATATCCAATACCCATCACCACACATGCCCTCCTCAAGAAGTTTTTTGTTTAAATTCAATTTAGTTAACATTTAGTGTATCATTAGCTTCAGGGGTAGAGTTTAGTGATTCATCACTTGAATATACACCCAGTGCTCATTTTCACAAGTGCCCTCCTTAATGCCCATCATCAAATTACCCCATAACCTCACCCACCTCCCTCCAACAACCCTCAGTTTTCTCCCTATAGTTAAAGAGTCTCCTATGGTTTGCCTTCTTCTCTGTTTTTATCTTTTATTTTTCCTTCCCTTCCCTTATATTCATCTGTTTTGTTTCTTAAATTCCACAAGTGAAATATGATAATTGTCTTTTTCTGAGTAACTTATTTCACTATCATAATACCCTCTAGTTCCATCCACACTGTTGCAAATGGCAACACTTCATTCTTTTTGGTGGCTGTATAATATTCATGTGGGGTGTGTGTGTGTGTGTGTGTGTGTGTGTGTGTGTGTGTACACACTCCATATTCTTTATCCATTCATCCTTCGACGAGCACCTGGGCTCTTTTTACAGTTTGGCTATTTTGGACATTGCTGCTAAATATTGGGGTGCATGTGCCCCTTCAAAACACTATTTTTGTATCCTTTGAGTAGAGTTGCTGGGTCATAGGGGAGCTCTACATTTAACTTTTTGAGTAACCTCCATACTGTTTTCTAGAATGGCTGCACCAGTTTGGATTCCCACCAGCAGTGTAAAGAGGGTTCCCATTCTCCGCATCATCACCAACTGCTATTTCCTGATTTGTTAATTTAACCATTCTGACTGGTGTGAAGTGGTATCTCATTCTGGTTTTTTTTTTTTTCATTCAATTAGCCAAGGTATAGTACATCATTGGTCTTGTGGGTTTTTTTTTTTTAAGATTTTATTTATTCACCTGACAGAGAGAGATCACAAGTAGGCAGAGAGGCAGGCAGAGAGAGAGGAAGGGAAGCAGGCTCCCTGCCAAGCAGAGAGCCCAACGCGGAACTCGATCCCAGGACCCTGAGATCATGACCGGAGCCGAAGGCAGCGCCTTAACCCACTGAGCCACCCAGGCGCCCCGGTCTTGTGGTTTTGATTTGTATTTCCCTGATGTCAAGTAATGCTGAGCACGTTTTCATGTGTCTGTTGGCCATCCGGATGTCTTCATTGGAGAAATGTCTGCTCATGTCTTCTGCCCATTTCTTGATTGGATTATTTGTTCTTTGAGTGTTGAGTCCAATAAGTTCTTTATAGGTTTTGGATACTAGCCCTTCATCTGATATGTCACTTGCAAATGTCTTCTCCCATTCTGTCAGTTGGCTTTTGGTTTAGTTGACTGTTTCCTTTGCTGTGAAGAAGCTTTTCATCCTGATGAAATCCCAATAGTTTACTTTTGCTTTTGTTTCCCCTGCCTCTGGAGACATGTCTAGCAAGAAATTGCTGAGGCTGAGGTCAAAGAGGATGCTGCCTGTGTTTTCCTCTAGGATTTTGATGGATTCCTATCTCATATTTAGGTCTTTCTTCTCCTTTGAATTTATTTTGTGTACCGTTTAAGAAAGTGGTTCAGTTTCATTCTTCTTCATGTGGCTGTCCCAACTTCTCCAACACCATTTGTTGAAGAGATTATCTTTTCTCCATTAGATATTCTTTCCTGTTTTGTTGAAGATCAGGTGAGGTCCATTTCTGGGTTTTCTATTCTGTTCCATTGATCTATGTGTCTGTTTTTGTGCTACTACCATACTGTTTTGATGACTATTGCTTTGTAATACAGCTTGAAGTCCAGAACTGTGATTCCTCTAGCTTTGCTCTTTTTTTTTCTACATTATTTTGGATTTTCAGGGTATTTTCTGATTCTGTATTAATTTTAGAATTTTTTCTTCCAGCTCTGTGAAAAATGCTCATGCTATTTTGGGAGGGATTGCACTGAATGTGTAGACAGCTTTGAGTAGTATGCATATTTTAACAATATTTTTTCTTCCAATCCATGAGCATGGAAGATTTTTCCAGTTTTTTGTCTTCCTCAATTTCTTTCATAAGTGTTCTATAGTTTTCAGAGTACCCATCTGTTACCTCTTTAGTTAGGTTTATGCCTAAGTATCTTGGAGTTTTTAGTGCAACTGTAAACAGGATCAATTCCTTGATTTCTTTTTCTGATGATCCATTATTGGTGTACAGAAATACAACAGATTTCTGTGCATTGATTTTATATCCTGTGACTTTGCTGAATTCTTGTATGAGTTCTAGCAATTTTTTGGTGGAGTCTTTGGGTTCTCTCCATAGACCATCATGTCATCTGCAGAGAGTAAAAGTTTGACTTCTTTACCAATCTGCATGCTTTTAATTTAGTTCTTTTTGTTGTCGGATTGCTGAGGCTAGGACTTCCAGTACTATACTGAACAACAGTGGCGACAGTGAACATCCCTTAATGTACCTAACCATAGGGGAAAAGCTCTCAGTTCTTCCCTACTGAGGATAGATCTTTCATATATGGCATTTATGATATTCAAGTATATTCCTTCTATCGTTCCATTGTGGATGGTTTTTATCAAGAAATGGTGTATTTTGTCAAATGCTTTTCTACATCTATTAAGGAGATCATATAGTTCTTATCCTTTCTTTTGTTATTGTGGTGTATCAAGTTGATTGGTATGTGGACACTGAACCACTTCTGCAACACAGGAATAAACCCACTTGGTTGAGGTGAATAACCCTTTCAACGTATTGTTGGATCCTATTAGCTACTATCTTAGTAAGAATTTTTTTAAGAGTTTATTCATTTGTTCAGAGAGAGAGAGAGAGAAACCGAGACACAGAGCAAGTGCACAAGCAGGGAGAGCAGCAGGAAGAGCAGGCAGAGCAGGCAGAGGGAGAAGCTGACTCCCTGCTGAGCAAGGAGCCTGATGCAGGATTCAATCCCAGGACCATGGGATCATGACCTGAGCCAAAGGAAGATGCTTAATGGACTGAGCCACCCAGGCATCCCCTTGGTAAGAATTTCTTTATCCATGTTCATCTGGGATATTGGTCTGTAATTCTCATTTTCCATGGGGTCTTTTTAAGATTAAGGTAATGCTGGACTCAAAGAATGAGTTTAGAAATTTTCCTTCCATTTCTGTTTTTTTGGAACAGCTTAGAAGAATAGATATTAATTCTTTTTTAAGTGTTTGGTATAGGGGCACCTGCATGGCTCGGTCATTAAGTATCTGTCTTTGGCTCAGGTCATGATCCTAGCATCCTGGGATCCAGGACCACATCAGCCTCCCTGCTTGACGGGAGGTCTGCTTCTCCTTCTCCCACTCCCTCTGTTTATGTTTCCTCTCTCACTGTCAAATAAACAAATAAATTCTTTTAAATAAATAAATATTTGGTAGAATTCCCCTAAGAAGCTACCAGGCCCTACATTTTTATTTGTTGGGAGATTTTTTATTACAATTTCTTTGCCTGTTGTGGGTCTGTTTAAGTTTTCTATTTCTTACTGTTTCAGTTTTGGTACTTTACATGTTTCTAGGAATTTATCCATTTCTTCCAACTTGCCCAATTTGTTGGCGTGTAATTATTTACAATATTCTCTTACAATTGTTTGTATTTCTTTGGTGTTGGCTATGAGGTCAATTTACTTTTTGTCAAATACTTGAAGGAAAAAATATTAATATCTCAAATAGGCTTTTTCAAAATGAGTTTTGCAGCTATGATCATACATCTATTTTCTGTCCTTTTAAAAAAAATTTTAATGCTGCTGACATAGAGTAGGGTAAGGTCTAATATAGCTCTGTAAAGTAAAGAAAGAGTGTGGCTATGGTAAAAGCTTAAAAGATGGACAAGTAAGAATTGTTTTTATAGCAAATAAACATACTAGGTCGCTTCTTACATTAGAAAGGATAACAATAAACTTTTCATTACCTTTACATTTGGCTTCTTTGTTGAAACTCCTCTGTACCAACCTAAAACAAAGAATACAAAAGATATTAAATTCATATTGTCATTTTTTCCTATAAAACACATAATGTATTTTATTTATTTATATAATGTGGTATTTTAGAGTAAAAAATTAATGCAAACCTTTCTAGTAAAGCCTCACTACTTATGTCTTTATTGAGTACTTTACTCTAAAAGGAATAGTCTTACATTAAATACATTTGTAATTTTCTTCAAAAGATACAACTTTCAACTGAATAAAGCCCAAAAAACTAAAAAAGACCTCAGAGGACATGTAATTCAACTCTATGAAAATTCCCAGATGAAACTGTGAGGGGCAGAAAAATGCCAAAGTCATATAGCTTTTTTGGTAGTAGATAAAGACTATATCCCAGACTTTGCTTCCTGATCTCATTCAGTGTCCCATGCACAAAACTACACTATGCTCATTTGTTGGCTTTCCAGATACTGAAGTTGATATCTGTGCTTCAGTTATTCCCTCTGAGCATTCATACACAGCAATAAGAATCAAAGTTTCAATTACATAATAAAAACAATTTTCAGAGAAAGGAAATTTCATTACCAACTTTTCTCAATTCCAATCTATTATTCTCAGAGGTTGTTACAGTTGCTCTGCTATGGTATAAGAGGAAAAAGTTCCAATGAACTGTACTGAAAGGAGGAAGATGAAGAAAAGGACATTATTGATAATAGCTAATAATGACTGAAAGCTTACTATTTTAATTTCATGTACTGGAATTGACAGATTGTTCTTTCTCTGTATTAACCTTTAAATCCTGCAACAAGCTATGAAGAAAAAAAATTTCCTGAAATCATAACAAACAATAAAAGAAAAAATATCCTTCTTTATGTTTAGTATAACAGCTGAAGTAATAAATTTTAATAACTCAATTTAAACCTTGGGAGTTTCAGTATCTTCATTTATTAAAAAGAAAAAAGTGATTTACCATAAGTGAGATTTTATAATAGCTTAAGAAACAAAATATAAAATGGTATCAGCAGGAATGGCAGAGAAGGATCTCTAAAAAGCCCTTCCTTAATAAAAGCAATTAGAATCCTGGCAAAAACATTCAAAATCAAATTTTATAGAACTCTAGAAGTAAACCAAAGACCTGAAATAATTCAAATAGTACTTATTCAAGAAATCTGAATCTCGGTAAGAACAAAGACCTTTTTAACTTGCCCTTTCCCATCTCCCTTGCTGCAAGCCTTGTGTAAAACTTGAAAAAGAAAAACCCCAGGAGCAAGATAACGGAGGAATAGGAGACCTAAATTTTGTCTCCTCCCAAGAATTCAGCTAGATAGTTATCAAAGCATTCTGAACACCTACAAAATCAACAGGAGATTGAAGGAAAAAATAGCAGCAATTCTATGAACAGAAAAGCCACAACTTTCGGAAGGTAGGACATGCAAAGATATGAACCCAGGTGATATTTGGGAAGATAGACAATAGGGGGAGGGACCCTCGGTAAGCAGACTCCTGGCAAGTGACAGAGCAACGGAACACAAAATCAGAATTTTTAGAAGTTGGTTCCACTGAGGGACATGGCTCCAGTGGCTAAGTGGGGGGTGGAAGCCTCACTGGGACAGTGTGGTCTCAGAACCATCGAAGTCACAGAAAGACCAGGGGTGTCTGAGTATGGCAGAACTCCCAGGTATCACAGTGGGGAAGCCAGCTGCAAAGAAGGAGCCAAGGAGTGGGCTCACACCTTGGGGTCGCCATAAACAATGATCCCCAGCACATTTGGGCCACGACTCCTCAATCAGGGACCCAATGAGCAGCAGACCCTGGGAGACTCTCCTTCCTCCCCTGGGAGGAGCAGTATGGGGAGCGGCAGCACAGGAGAAGACCACAGAAATCTGCAGGATTTGGAAACTACAAACGGGGTCATATGCCAGAGATAGAAACACTTGATCACAGACCAGATGAGCACAAAGTGCAGGCTGGAGACCAGGAAGACAAGAGTGATTGACTGCTTTTCTCTGAGGGCACACTGAGGAGTAGGACCCCAAGATCTCTCCTCCTCCAGAGCTGCAGATTGGGAGGGTACCATTTTCATTCCATCCCCCAAAGCTGTATGGAAAAAGCTTTCAGGGAACAAAAGCTACCAACAGCAAACCCGCGCAGATTCCTTAGTCTGGACCCTGGCAAGGGCGAGGCACTTCCACCTGGACAAGACATTTGAGAATCACTGCAATAGGCCCCTTCTCCAGAAGATCAGCAAGAACATTCAACCAAGACAAAGTTTACAGATGAAAGAGAACTGCAAATCAAAGGGGAATACAGAGCATAGAATTCATGGCTTTTTCCCCATGATTCTTTCATCTTTCAAAGTTAATTTTTAAAATTTTCTTTATTTGTTCTTTTTCTATTTTTATTTTTATTCTTTCCTTTTATTTAAATTTTAATTTATTTTTTCAGTGTTACAAGATTCATTGATTATACACCACATCCAGTGCTCCATGCAATACATGCCCTCCTTAATACCCATCACCAGGCTCACCCATCTCCTCCCCTCCCCTCCAAAACGCTCAGTTTGTTTCTCAGAGTCCACAGTCTCTCATGGTTTGTCTCCCCTTTTTCAACCAATATCTTTTTTAAATCTTTTTAAATTTTCATTTTACACTCATATTCTAACCCCTTATTGATAGAACCGCATTGTCTCTATGTGTAGATATATACTTTTTTTCCTTCAAAATTTTGTGATACAGGTTCTTCTGACAAACCAATATATACTTTAAATCTAGTGTATGGCTTTGTTCTACTCTCCTACCTCATCACATTCCATCCTTTTTTTTTTTTAACTTTTTCCCTCTTTTCTCCACCAAATTCTTATCAATTTCCTTTTAAAAATCTTTTAAAATTTTCATCTTTACAGTCCTATTCCATCACTTCACCATATTTACCCTTACCTTTGTGTATATAAAGGTTTTTCTTTCTTTAAAATTCTGAGAGGTGCCAAAATCTAGTACGTGACTCTGTTCTATTCATCAGCGTGATCAAATTCTTCTTTTAATTTATCTTTTTTCCCTTTCCTTTCCCCAGGTTTTGGGTCTCTTCTGATTTGCGTAGTGTGTATTTTTCTGGGGTCGTTGCTACCCTTTGAGCATTTTGTTCTCTCATTCATCTATTCTTCTCTGAAGAAAATGACAAAATGTAAAAACTCACCTCAAAAAAAAAACAAAACCGGTACCAACTACCAGGGACCTAATCAATATTCACATTAGTAAGATGTCAGAACTAGGATTCAGAATGATGACTATAAAGATATTAGCTGGGTTTGGAAAAAGCATGGAGGATACTAGAGAATCCCTTTCTGGAGAAACAACTAAAATCTAACCACTCAAAATCAAAAAGGTTATTAATGAGGTGCAATAAAAAATGGAGGTTCTAACTGCTAGGATAAATGGTGCAGAAGACAGAATTGGTGATATAGAAGACCAAATGATGGAGAATAAAGAAGCTTAGAAAAAGAGAGATAAGCAACTATTGGATCAGAACTCAAGAAATAAGTGATACTATAAGATGAAACAATATTAGAATAATTGGGATCCCAGAAGAAGGAGAGAGAGAGGCGCAGAAAGTATATTGGAGCAAATTATAGCAGAGAATTTCCCTTACTTGGGGAATGCAACAGGCATCAAAATCCAGGAGGCAGACAGAACCCCCCTCAAAATCAACAAAAATAGGTCAACACCCCATCATCTAATTATAAAACTAGCAAGTGCTAGAGACAAAGAGAAAATCCTGAAAGCATCTCGGGACAAGAAGTCTGTAAATACAATGGTAGAAATATTAAATTGGCAACAGAGTTATCCACATAGACCTGGCCGACCCGAAAGAACTGGTGTGATAGATTGAGAGCACTAAATGAGAAAATTATGCACCCAGGAATACTATACCCAGTTAGGCTCTCATTGAAAATAGGAGGAGAGATAAAAAGCTTCCAGGACAAACAAAAATTAAAAGAATTTGCAAACACCAAATCAACCCTACAGGAAATACTGAAAGGGGTCCTCTAAGCAAAGAGAGAGCCTAAAAGTAACACAGACCAGAAAGGAACAGAGACAATATACAGCAACCGTCACCTTACAGGCAATACAGTGGCACTAAATTAATATCTTTAAATAGTTACCCTGAACACCAATGGGCTAAATACCCCAATCAAAACACACAGGGTATCAGAATGGATTAAAAAAAAAAAAAAGACCTATTGATAGGCTGTCTGCAAGAGACTCACTTTAGATCCAAAGACACCTCCAAATTTAAAGAGACAGGGTGGAAAACAATTTACCGTGCTAATGGACATTGAAGGAAGGCTGGGGGTGGCAATCCTTATATCAAATAAATCAGATTTTAAGCCAAAGACTGTAATAAGAGATGAGGAAGGACACTATATCTTATGTAATGGGCCTTTCCAACAAGAAGATCTAACAATTTTAAGTATCTATACCCCCAGCATGGGAGCCAACTATATAAACCAATTAATAACAAAACCAAAGAAACACATCGACAATAATAAAATAATAGTAGGGGACGTTAACACCCCCCCTCACTGAAATACACAGATCATCCAAGCAAAAGATCAGCAAACACTTAAAGGCCTTAAATGGCACATTGGACCAGATGGACATCACAGATATATTCAGAACATTCCATTCCAAAGCAATAGAATACACATTCTTCTCTAGTGCTAGTGCACATGGAACATTCTCCAGAATAGATCACATCCTGGGTCACAGATCCAGGTCTCAACCGGTACCAAAAGATTGGGATCATTCCCTGCATACTTTCAGACCACAATGCTCTGAAACTAGAACTCAGTCACAAGAGGAAAGTGGGAAATAACTCAGATACATGGAGGCTAGAGAGCATCCTACGAAAGAATGAATGGCTCAACCAGGAAATTAAAGAAGAGTTGAAAAAATTCACGGAAACAAATGAAAATGAAAACACAACTCTTTAGAATCTTTGGGACACAGCAAAGACGATCCTGAGAGGAAAGTATATAGCAATACAAGCCTTTCTCAAGAAACAAGAAAGGTCTCAAATACACAACCTAACCCTACACCTAAAGCAGCTGGACAAAGAACAGCAAATAAAGCCTAAACCCAGCAGGAAAAGTGCTATAATTAAGGTCAGAGCAGAAATCAATCAAATAGAAACCAAAAGAACAGTTGAACAAATCAACGAAAAAAGGAGCTGCTTCTCTGAAAGAATAAGATTAATAAACCCCTGGCCAGAAGTATCAAAAAGAAAACCCACTCTCACCACTCTTGTTCAACATAGTATTAGAAGTCCTAGAAACAGCAATCAGACAACAAAGAGAAATAAAAGGTATCCAAACTGGCAATGAAGAAGTCAAACTCTCTCTCTCTTTGCAGATGACATGATTCTTTATATGGAAAACCCAAAAGACTCCACTCCCAAACTACTAGAACTCATACAACAATTCAGCAACGTGGTAGGATACAAAGTCAATGTACAGAAATCAGTGGCTTTCTTATACACTAACAATGAAAATACAGAAAGGGAAATTAGAGAATTGGTTCCATTTACTATAGCACCAAGAACCATAAGATACCTGGGAATAAACCTAACCAAAGAGGTAAAGGATCTGTACTCGAGGAACTACAGAACGCTCATGAAAGAAATTGAAGAAGACACAAAAAGATGGAAGACCATTCCATGCTCTTGGATCGGAAGAATAAACATTGTTAGAATAGCTATACTGCATAGAGCAACCTATACTTTTAATGCCATTCCGATCAAAATTCCACCAGTATTCTTCAAAGAGCTGGAGTAAATAATCCAAAAATTTGTATGGAATCAGAAGAGACCCCGAATTGCTAAGGAAATGTTGAAAAAGAAAAGAAAAAGGACCCAAATTAATAAAATCATGAATGAAAGAGGAGAAATCACAAACCAACACCAAAGAAATACAAACAATTATAAGCACATATTACAAGCAAGCAAATTAAACCATCTGGAAGAAATGGATGCATTCCTAGAGACATATAAACTATCAAAACTGAACCAGGAAGAAACAGAAAACATGAACAGACCCATAACCAGTAAGAAGATTGAAACGGTCATCAAAAACCTCCCAACAAACAAGATCCCAGGACCACATGGCTCCCCAGGGGATTCTACCAAGTATTCAAAGAAGAATTAACACCTATTCTCCTGAAACTCTTCCAAAAAATAGAAATGGAAGGAAAAACTTCCAAACTCACTTGATGAGACCACCATTACTTTGCTCCCAAAACCAAAGACCCCATCAAAAAAGAGAATTACAGACCACTATCCCTGATGAACATGGATGCAAAAATTCTCACCAAAATACTAGCCAGTATGATCCAACAGTACATTAAAAGGTTTATTCACCACAGCCAAGGGGGATTTATTCCTGGGCTGCAAGGTTGGTTCAACATCTGCAAATCAATCAATGTGATACAATACATTAATAAAAGAAAGAACAAGAACCATATGATACTCTCAAGACATGCTGAAAAAGCATTTGGCAAAGTACAGCATCATTTCTTTATCAAACTTCACAGTGTAGGGATAGAGGATACCTATGTCAATATAATAAAAGCCATCTCTGAAAAACCCACAGCAAATATAATTCTCAATGGGGAAAAACTGAGAGCTTTTCCCCCAAGGTCAGGAACATGGCAGGGATGTCCACTATCACCACTGCTATTCAACCTAGTACTAGAAGTCCTAGCCTCAGCAATCAGACAACAAAAAGAAAAAAAAGGCATCTGAATCAGCAAAAAAGAAGTCAAAACTCTCACTCTTTGCAGATGGTATGATACTTATGTGGAAAACCTGAAAGATTCCACCCCCAAACTGTGAGAACTCATACAGGAATTCAGTAAAGTGTCAGGATACAAAACCAATGCACGGAAATCAGTTGCATTTCTAAATACCAACAACAAGACAGAAGAAAGAGAAATTAAGGAGTCTATCGCACTTACAATTTCACCCAAAACCATAAGATGTCTAGGAATAAATCTAACCAAAAAGGCAAATAATCTGTACTCAGAAAACCATAGGATACTCATGAAAGAAACTGAGGAAGACACAAAGAAATGAAAAAATGTCCCATGCTCACAGATTGGAAGAACAAATACTGTTAGAGAGGAGAAGGGAGTTGGGGTAAATTGGCAGGAGAGGTGAATCATGAGATATTATGGACTCTGAAAAACAATCTGAGGGGTTTGAAGTGGTGGGGGGTGGGAGGTTGGGGTACCAGGTGGTGGGTATTATAGAGGGCACTGATTGCATGGAGCACTGGGTGTGGTGAAAAAATAATGAATACTGTTATGCTGAAAATAAATTAATTAATTTACAAAATTAAAATATAAAATATAATCCATTCTGATACCAAAAAAAAAGAAAGAAAAATGTCTATGCTACCTAAAGCAATCTACACATTTAATGCAATCCCATTCATTCAAAATACGAGCAACTCTTTTCAAAGAAATAGGACAAATAATCCTAAAAAAAAATTTATTTTATTTTATTTTATTCAGTGATCCAAGCAAGATTCATTGTTTATATATCACACCTTGTGATGCATGCAATACATGCCGTCCTTAATATCCTAAAATTTGTATGGAATCAGAAAAGATCCCAAATAGCCAGAGTAATGTTGAAAAAGAAAACCAAAGCTGGTGGCATCCCAATTCCACCTGAAAACCAAATAATCAAGTCAAAAAAAATGGGCAGAAAACATGAAAAGACCCTTCTCCAAAGAAGACATACAAATGGCTAACAGACACATGAGAAAATGTTCAACATCATTAGCCATCAGGGAGATTCAAATCAAAACCACATTGAGATACCACCTTACACCAGTTAGAATGGCAAAAACTGATAAGGGAAGAAACAACAAATGTTGGAGACAATGTGGAGAAAGGGGAACCGTTTTGTTGTTGGTGGGAATACAAGTTGGTACAGCCACTTTGGAAAACAATGTGGAGGTTCCTCAAAAAGTTTAAAATAGAGCTAGCCTATGACCCAGCAATTGCACTACTGGGTATTTACCCCAAAGACACAGATGTAGTGAAAAGAAGGGACACATGCACCCCAATGTTCATAGCAGCAATGTCCACAATAGCTAAACTGTGAAAGGAGCCGATATGCCCTTCAACAGATAAACGGACAGAGAAGATGCAGTCCATATATACAATGGAATATTACTCAGCAATCACAAAGGAAGAATACCCACCATTTGCATCAACATAGATGGAACTAGAGGAGATTATGCTAACTGAAATAACTCAAGCAGAGAAAGACGATTATCATATGGTTTCACTTATATGTGAAACATAAGGAACAACACGGAGGACATTAAGAGAAGGAAGGGAAAAATGAACAGGGGGAATCAGAGGGGCATATAGACCAGAAGAGACTATGGACCCCAGGAAACAAACTGAGGGCTTCAGAGGGCGGGGGGCCTGGAGGGATGGATTAGCCCAGTGATCGGTATTAAGGAAGGCACATACTGCAATGAGCACTGGGTGTTTTAAACACAAACAATGAATCATGGAACACTACATTATGCTGAGTGAAATAGGTCAAGAAGAAAAAGTCAATTATCATATGGTTCCACTTACTTGTGGAACATAAGGAATAACATAGAGGACATTGGGAGAAGGAAAGGAAAAGTGAATTGGGGGAAATCAGAGGGAGAGATGAAGCATGAGAGACTATGGACTCTGAGAAACAAATGGGGTTTTGGAAGGGAGGGGGTAGACGTTGGGTTAGCCTGGTGGTGGGTATTAAAGAGGGCACATATTGCATGGAGCACTGGGTGTGGTACATAAACAATGAATCTTGGAACAATGAAAAAATAAAATTAAATTTTTAAAAAAACTAATGAAGGGGACACCTAGGTGGCTTAGTGGGCTAAAGCCTCTGCCTTCAGCTCAGGTCATGATCTCAGGGTCCTGGGATCAAGCTCTACATCAGGTTCTCTGCTCAGTGGGAGCCTGCTTCCCCTGCTCTCTCTGCCTGTCACTCTGCCTACCTGGGATCTCTCTCTCTGTCAAATAAATAAATTTTTTTTAAAAACTAATGAAGTACTATATGGTAACTAACATAATAAAAAATTTTTTAAGAATTACAAATTAAAACAACAATAAGAAACCATTACATATCTACCATAAAGGCCAAAATAAAAATATTGACAACACCAAATTCTGATAAGGATATGGAGCAACAGGAACTTTCATTCATTGCTGATGGGAATCCAAAATGGTACAGCCATTTTGTGAAGTTGTTTGGCAGTTTTTTACAAACCTAAATATTCTCTTACCATTTGATTCATAAGTCTGACTCTCTGGTATTTACTCAAATGAAGTGAACATTTATGTCCACACAAAAACCTGCACCTGGATGTTTTTAGCAACTTTATTCATAACTGCCAAAATGTGGAAGCAACCAAGATGACCTTCAGGTAGATGGATAAATAAACAGTGGTACATCCAGTACATCCACTGGTATATTATTTAGTGATAAAAAAGATACAATCTATCAAGCCACAAAAAAATGAAGGAACTTAAAGTGTATATTACTAAATGAGAAAAGCCAATCTGAAAATGTCACATACTATGATTCCAGCTATATGACATTGATAAAAGGCAATACCATGGAGAGACAGTAAAAAGATCCGTGATTGCCAAGGGTTGGAGGGAGGGAGGGATAAATAGGTGCAGAGTATTTTTAGGGCAGTGACACTATTCTGTATGACACTATAATGGTGGATACATATCATCAAACATTTATCAAAACCAAGAGAATGTACAACACCAAGAGTGAACCCTGATATATACTCTGGATCTTGGGTGACAATGATGTGCCAACATAGGTTCACTAATTTTAACAAATGTACCCATTCTGGTGTGGATGTTGATAGTGGAAGAGGCTGTACATATGTGGAGGTAGGAGATATAAGGGAATTCACTATACTTTCTGTGCAGTTTTTCTGGCAGCCTAAAACTACGCTAAAAAATAAAGCATAGGGACGCCTGGGTGGCTCAGTTGGTTAAGCAGCTGCCTTCGGCTCAGGTCATGTTCCCGGCGTCCTGGGATCGAGTCCCACATCCGGCTCCTTGCTCTGCAGGGAGCCTGCTTCTCCCTCTGACTCTGCCTTCCACTCTGTCTGCCTGTGCTCGATCTCGCTCGCTCTCTCTCTGACAAATAAATAAATAAAATCTTAAAAAAATAAAAAATAAAAATAAAAAAATAAAAAATAAAGCATATTTTTTAATGCACTTACTGTATGACTCTCCAACCTCAACTCAAAGTATTTACCCAATAGAAAAAAAATTCATAGAAAATCTATATATAACATTTAAAACATTTATTCATAATCTCCAAAAATAAAGCAATTCATAGTCTATCAATGGTTACATGGATAAATAAAATGTGGCTTAAATCTGTATGAGGAAATACCACTTTAAAAAAATGAGCCACAGATACATCTAACATGAATGAATTTTAATGCATTATGCAAAGTGAAAAAAAAAGCCAGACACAACAAGCTATATAACGTATGATCCTATTTATATAACATCCTAGAAAACACAAAATTAGAGGGACAGAAAATAAAACAGTGGTTGCCAGGGCTGGGGGAAGGGGATTAAGAAGGAAGGTTGACTACAAGGAACCTGATGTTACATTTAGGGGAGACAAAAAAAAAAGTTCTATATCCTAACTGTGGTGATAGTTACAAAAGTATACATTTATCAAAATTCACAGAAATATACTCCAAAAAGGATGACATTCACTGCACATAGGTTATGCCCCAATAACCTGACTAAAGCAACACACACACATACATACACACAACAGGATAACATTTCACATCTACCACATTGGTTAGAATTTTTCTTTTAAATTCTAACAATAGCAAGTGTTGGCAAGGGAATGTAGAGCAATCAGATATTAGGGTGATAATAAATGGTCCCCATTTTCAAAAACAAAGCAGTATTTATTATATGCATATTGTATGACACTGAAATTCTACTTCTGTATATTATCCCCTATAAAATAGCATTGAATTGGGGATATTATTGCATTATGAAGAAATTTTTGGAAATATGTGGAAAGTCTGAGTTGCCAAAGACATTAAAAATATTTATATTTTCAAAATGTAAAAATTCTTAGAAAAAAAATAAGTGTAGATCTTCATGACCTTGGGTTAAACACTGGTTTTATGCACAAGCAACAGAAAAAAATAAATAAATTTGACTTCACCAAAATTAAAAGCTTTGTTCCTCAAAGGACATCAAAAAATTAAAATGCAACCCACATACTGGGCAAAGATATTTATAAATCATATACCTGATAAGAGACCTGTATCTAGAATACTTTAAGAACTCATAACTAAATAAAAAGATAATTTTTTAAACAGACAAAAGATTTTTTTTTAAGTTTCTTTTTTATTTATTTGACACAGAGAGAGAGAGAGAGAGATCACAAGTAGGCAGAGAGAGAGGAGGGAAGCAGGCTCTCCGCCAGGCAGAGAGCCTGATGTGGGACTTGATCCCAGGACCCTGAGATCATGACCTGAGCTGAAGGCAGAGGCTTAACCCACTGACCCACCCAGGAACCCCAGACAAAAGATTTAAATAAACACTTTTCCATAGAAGATACACAAATGGCCAATAAAAACATGAAAAGAAGTTCAACATCATTAGTCATTAAAGAAATAAAAATCAAAACCATAATGAGATACCATTTCTCCCCCCAATGAAATGGGTGCAATGACAAACACAGATAGTAACAAGTATTAGCAACGATATGGAGATATTGGAACTCTTGTACATTACTGACAGGTTTGTAAAATGATGCAGCCACTTTAGAAAACAGTTTGCTAGTTCCTCAAAATGTTAAAAATAAAACTACCATATGACCCAACAATTCCCCTTACGTATATAACAAAAAAATTTTTTTATTAACAGGTATTCAAACAACTATTAGCACACAAATTTCATGGCAGCACTATTCACAACAGCCAAAAGGTGAAAACAACCCAAATGTCTGTCAGCTGATGAATGGATAAATAAAATATGGTATATGCCTACAATGGAATACCACTTAACCATAAGAATAAGTCAAGTTCTTTTTTTTAAAGATTTTATTTATTTATTTGATGAAGAGAGACAGCACAAGAAAGGGGAGTAGCAAGCTCCCCACTGAGCAGCAAGCCTGATGTGGAGATCGCTCCTAGGACCCCAAAATCATGACCTAAGCAGAAGACAGACACTTAACTGACTGAGCCACCCAGGCGCCAAAAAGAAATCAAGTTCTGATACACGCTTCAACATGGATGAAACATGAACACTGTGCTAAAAGAAGCCAGACACAAATTAAATAATTACATTTATATGAAATGTCCAGAATAGGCAAATCCACAGAGAAAACAGATTAGTGGTTGCCAGGGGCTGGGGTAGAAAATTATTGCAAGTGTTTACTAATAGGAGTGGGGTTTCTTTCTCAAGTTATAAAAATATTCTAAAATTAATGGTGATAGTTGCACAACTCTATACCATAAAAACAGTGAACTGTATGTCTTTAAAGGGTGAATTTTATAGTATGCGAATTATATCTCAATAAATCTATTTTAAAGGGAAAGAAGGCAGGTTAGCATTGGCTCTGAAAAGGTTGAGAATTATGTCCTTAGAAAATTTCCTATATATATGCACCAGGAGACATTTACAGGAAAGCTCTGTTGCCTTTAATATACACAATATCAAAGTACTGGTCACTGTTCCATACTTTCTCATATTTCATAAATCCTTGAGGCTACCTTGTTAAATCTTATGAAAATTCATTTTTTTATCTGACTACAATGCCATTCATGTTAACATCTTAATCTCCCTTGTACTACTCAACAAAAAACTGTTGAGAAGCCACGTAATCCATATGCCTCAATATAACTAATAGGTGTTTTGGTACAAATGATTATATGTCACTTAATTTTTTATGTTTTTATAAAATGATAACGAGAGAATAATTAGGATTAAGTACTTCAGGATCTCATGTAAACACTTAAGCAGATAACATATGTTTACGAAGGTGAGTAATTTCTCATCCAATGAATTCTCACAATATTGTTTATCAAAAGCGATTTCCTTAACTAGATATATATGTATTAGAATGCAATATAAACTCTTGCTTCTCAGTGGGAGGTCAGAGGACAGAGGAGAGGAAGACTGAAATCAGTTTTGTAGAGTACAAAGCAGCTTCAAAAACACAACACTATCACCTCCATGGGATGCCACCATTGTGAGGGTCATGAGGACTGTGCTCAATAATTCTAGGCATCAACTTTTCTTAAAACAAATCTCTGCTACAAATTTTACAAATGTTCTCATTCTATGCAAGATTTAGAACTGGAAAGCGAAGAAATGTAAGAAGAAAAGAGAGAAGGAAGTAGAAAGAGAATTCATTCCTTTTAGATATAGATATAGATATATATCTCAAAGGCTTATAACTTCTCAGATAAAGAATTTTAAAAAATCAACACAAATAGTTCCAAAATCATTAAGAACCAACAGGAAAGAGATGTTTTTAGTTAGCAAGCACAATAAAGCATCTTTTAAATGTCTGGTCTTCCTGACCTCAGGGGAAAAGCACTCAGGTTTTCCCCAATGAGAATGATATTCACTGTGGGTTTTTCATAGATGGCTTTTATGATATTGAGGTAGGTACCATCTATCCCTACATTGTGAAGAGTTTTGATCAAGAAAGGATGCTGTCCACTATTGCCACTGCTATTCAACACAGTTCTAGAAGTCCTAGCCTCGGCAATCAGACAACAAAAACAAATAAAAGGCATCCAAATCAGCAAAGAAGAAGTCAAATTCTCACTCTTTGAAGATGACTTTATGTGGAAAACCCAAAAGACTCTATTCCAAAACTGCTAGAACTCACACAGGAATTCAGTAAAGTGTCAGGATATAAATTATAAAACTGATACCAGTTATATTTCTATACACCAATAGCAAGACAGAAGAAAGAGAAATTAAGGAATCAATCCCATTTACAACTGCACCCAAAACCGTAAGATACCTAGGAATAAACTTAACCAAAGAGGCAAAGAATCTGTACTCAGGAAAATATAAAGTACTCGTGAAAGAAACTGAAGACACAAAGAAATGGAAAAGTGTTCCATGTTCATGGACTGGAAGAACAAATATTGTGAAAATGTCTATGCTATCTAAAGCAATAGACACATTTAATGCAATCTCTATCAAAATGCCATCAATTTTTTCAAAGAAATGGAACAAATAATAAAAGAGCCAATAGCCAGAGGAATGTTGAAAAAGAAAACCAAAGTTGGTGGCATCAAAATTCCAGACTTCAAGGTCTATTACAAAGCTGTCATCATCAGAAAGTATGGTATTGGCAAAAAAACAGACACATAGATCAATGGAACAGAAAAGAGAGCCCAGAAATAGACCTTCAACTTTATGGTCAAACAATCTTCAACAAAGTTGGAAAGAATGTTCAATGGAAAAAAGACAGTCTCTTCAACAAATGGTGTTGGGAATATTGGACAGCCACATGCAGAAGAATGAAACTGGACCATTTCCTTACACCACACACAAAAATAGACTCAAAATGCATGAAGGACCTCAATGTGAGAAAGGAATCCATCAAAATCCTTAAAGAGAACATAGGCAGCAACCTCTTCAACCTCAGCCACAGCAGCTTCTTCCTAGAAACATCGCCAAAGGCAAGGGAAGCCAGGGCATACACGAACTATTGGGACTTCATCAAGATCAAAAGCTTCTGCACGGCAAGGGATAGAGTCAACAAAACCAAAAGACAGCTAACAGAATGAGAGAAGATATTTGCCAATGACATATCAGATAAAGGGCTAGCATCTAAAATCTATAAAGAACTTACCAAACTCAACACCCAAAGAACAAATCATCCAATCAAGAAATGGGCAGAAGACATGAACAGACATTTCTGTGAAGAAGACATCCAGATGGCCAACAGACACATGAAAAGTTCTCAGCATCACTCAGCATCAGGGAAATACAAACAAAACCACAATGAGATACCACCTCACACCAGTCAAAATGGCTAAAATTAACAAGTCAGGAAATGACAGATGTCGGTAAGGATGCGGAGAAAGGAGAATCCTCCTACACTGTTGGTGGGGATGCAAGCTGGTGTCTCTGGAAAACAGTATGGAGGTTTCTAAAAAGGTTGAAAACAGAGCTACCCTACAACCCAGCAACTGCACTACTGGGTATTCACCCTAAAGATAAAAGTGTAGTGATCCGAAGGGGCACATGCACCTGAATGCTTATAGCAGCAATGTCCACAACAGTCAAACTATGGAAAGAACCTAGATGCCCATCAACAGATAAATGGATAAAGAAGATGTGGCATATATATATAATGGAATACTATGCAGCCATTAAAAAAAATCTTGCCATTTGCAATGACGTGGATGGAACTAGAAGGTATTATGCTGAGCGATACAGGTCAATCAGAGAAAGACAATTATCATATGATCTCTCTGATATAAGGAATCTGAGAGGCAGTGCAGGGAACCATGGCGGGGCAGGGAGGGAAAAAAGGGAACAAGATGGGACCAGGGAAGGAGACAAACCATAAATGATTCTTAATCTCAGGAAAAAACTGAGGATTGTGGGAGGTGTGGCGGGAGTGATGGGGTGGCTGGGTTATGGACATTGGGGAGGGTGTGTGCTATGTTGAGTGCTGTGAATTGTGTAAGACTGATGATTCACAGACCTGTACCCCTGAAGCAAATAATACATTATATGTTAATTTTTTTAAAGTCTGATTTTCTATTACAAGAACCCTGGACAACCTACCTTTGTAGCTATAAATTTCTCCTTCCATTTTCCTCATAGAGCTTTGACTTACCAGGATTTCACAGTGCTGCGGTGAAATGCCATTGGTCATATTTCCTGAGACCTCATCTATTTCACTGTCACCATATGCATCTATTTGAAGAGTATACTGGAGTCTTCCCCATCTTAAATCAACATCTGATGGGTTTTTTTTTTAATTTATTTTTTATTTTCAGCATAACAGTATTCATTATTTTTGCACCACACCCAGTGCTCCATGCAATCCGTGCCCTCTATAATACCCACCACCTGGTACCCCGACCTCCCACCCCCCGCCCCTTCAAACCCCTCAGATTGTTTTTCAGAGTCCATAGTCTTTCCTGATGGTTTGATGACTTTTAGGAACTTAATATTCAGACACATTTTTGTCCTCTAACATTTTCAGATCTCAATTTTTATAGAAAATGGAATGGGGAAAGAAAGGCATTATTACAACATTCAAGATTATAATTTACTACAAAGACTTTTCTCTTCAGGGAATCAATTATCATGTATGTCTTTGACTTAATTCATAATACTAGGATTGAATTCTAAAAAGTGCTAAACAAGTGTTGCCTCCAGAAACAGCAGATCGTCCCTTCCTCAATAACTCATTGTAACTCTAACGTCTAAGCTAGGGACATTACTCATAGGAATATTGTGAGAAACACAGAATTCTTTATTTCACCCAAATGTCTGGTGATGAAACTTTCCCAATGCAAGAACTACTGAGAAAAGTTTGAGTGTTGTCTTCAAATTCCAAAAGCAAAGTATAACTCCTTGAGTCACAGTTATTCCTCTGCTCAAACTGTCTAATATTATCCCATCTCAAATTAAAATCCAAAGTCATTACTAGAGGCTCTACTGATCTCATCTCCCACTACTCTCTCTGTTACGCTCCAACCAACCCTTCTATTGAAGCCACACCAGTCTCCCTACAATTCCTTCAACTCACTAAGCAAGCTGCCACACTTAAGGCCTTTACACTTTTTGCACATATGCCTGGACTGCTCTTCTCCCAGAAAATGACGGGACTGCTTCCCTAGCTCCATCTTGTCTCAGCCCAAATGTTATCTTTTCAGGAAGACCTTCCATATCATCCTATATAAATACATAGAAAAAGCCACCCACCCCACCCCAATGCACACAGTCAATCTATCTGGTACTTTCTGTTTTATCCTTTAATCTTCTCAATGAGAACAAGGACTTTGCTTTATTCATTTACAGCTGAGTGCCAGGAGCTAAAATAGTGCTTCACGTCCATTAGGCACTCAAATATTTGGTCACTGAAAGAATGAATAAATCTCTAACTTATGGGGTGATAATACCTATCTGGCAAGTTCACTGATAAAATTAGCATTGATAGGGTGCCTGGATGGCTCAGTGGGTTAAAGCCTCTGCTTAGGCTTAAGTCATGATCCCAGGGTCCTGGAATCGAGTCCAGCATCGGGCTCTCTGCTCAGTAGTGAGCCTGCTTCCCTCTCTCTCTCTGCCTGCCTCTCTGCCTACTTGTGATCTCTGTCAAATAAATGAATAAAATCTTTTTTAAAAATTAGCATTGATATATGTAAAGTGCTTTACACAATGTCTGACACATTGTAATAACTCAGGGGCAAGCAGGGTGTGACAGAGGAGTAACATACACTAAAACTCTAACCCTAAACTAACTTACAAACTAAATAACACTTCAAGTGGACACATTACTGAAGTGACTAGACTGATGAAATAAAATAACTGCAGCCTTAAATTTCTTAATATAAATGGTATTCATTCTAAGAAACATTAGGGGTTCAAAATTACAAATTCCTAAACAGATCTCTTAACTCATTTTTGGCAAACTAGGGATGTAAATTTTTTAAAAAATAAAATGCTTCAAAGTATAGGGATAGAGGGAACATTCCTGAACTTCATAAAACCTATCTATGAAGGACCCACAGCAAATACCATCCTCAATGGGGAAAAGCTTGCAGCCTTCCCATTCAGATCAGGAACACGACAAGGATGCCCACTCTCTCCACTCTTATTCAACATAGTATTAGAAGTCCTAGCAACAGCAATCAGAAAACAAAGAGAAATAGAAGGTATCCAAATTGGCAATGAAGAAGTCAAACTCTCTCTCTTCACAGATGACATGATTCTTTATATGGAAAACCGAAAAGACTCCACCCCCAAACTACTAGAACTCATACAGCAATTCAGCAACGTGGCAGGATACAAAGTCAATGTACAGAATCAGTGGCTTTCTTATACACTAACAATGAAAATACAGAAAGGGAAATTAGAGAATCGATTCCATTTACTATAGCACCAAGAACCATAAGATACCTGGGAATAAACCTAACCAAAGACATAAAGGAACTGTACAAGAGGAACTACAGAACACTCATGAAAGAAATTGAAGAAGACACAAAAAGATGGAAGACCATTCTATGCTCTTGGATCGGAAAAATAAACATTGTTAAAATGTCTACACTGCCTAGAGTAATCTATACTTTTAATGCCATTCAGATCAAAATTCCACCGGTATTCTTCAAAGAGCTGGAGCAAAGAATCCAAAAATTTGTATGGAATCAGAAGAGACCCCGAATCGCTAAGGAAATGTTGAAAAACAAAAATAAAACGGGGGGCATCACGCTACCTGATTTCAAGCTTTACTACAAAGCTGTGATCACCAAGACAGCATGGTACTGGCATAAAAACAGACACAAAGACCAGTGGAACAGTGTAGAGAGCCCAGATAGGGACCCTAACTCTATAGCCAATTAATCTTCGACAAAACAGGAAAAAATATACAGTGGAAAAAAGACAGTCTCTTCAATAAATGTTGCTGGGAAAACTGGACAGCTACATGCAGAAGAATGAAACTTGACCATTCTCTTACACCATACACAAAGATAAACTCAAAATGGATAAAAGACCTCAATGTGAGACAGGAATCCATCAGAATCCTAGAGGAGAACATAGGCAGTAACCTCTTCAATATCAGCCACATCAACTTCTTTAAAGATATGTCTCCAAAGGCAAAGGAAACAAACGCGAAGATGAACTTTTGGGACTTCATCAAGATCAAAAGCTTCAGCACAGCAAAGGAACTGAACTTTTGTATCAACATGGACGGGACTGGAAGAGATTATGCTGAGTGAAATAAGTCAAGCAGAGAAAGTCAATTATCATATGGTTTCACTTATTTGTGGAGCATAACAAATAGCATGGAGGACATGGGGAGATGGAGAAGAGAATGGAGTTGAGGGAAATTGGAAGGGGAGATGAACCATGAGAGACTATGGACTCTGAAAAACAATCTGAGGGTTTTGAAGGGATGGGGGGCGGGAGGTTGGGGGATCCAGGTGGTGGGTATTGGAGAGGACACAGATTGCATGGAGCACTGAGTGTGGTACAAAAATAATGAATACTGTTATGCTGAAAAAATAAAAAATTAAAAAAAATACTCTTACCCATCTAACAAACGTTCACATTAGTACATGAACTAACATCTAAATCTTCTTTTCTTATCAGCAAAATGTTGACACACTCTTACAAAGAAGATTTACCACTTGCAACAGAAAGTACAATCCTGGAACATAAAACCGGAGTAAATGAGTATAAGATCCTCTAAACCCACAGAAAGTGAATACCTCTTCCAACAAAACAGAATTACTTTTTTCACCCTATAATTTGCCCATAAATACTGATCACTGATAGAACCTAAACTAATTGCCTGACAAATTTGATATTAGTCACAGTTTTACTAAAAAGCCATCTCTCGTGCTTCTCTCTTTCAGTTGACTTTTTTTTTAACTTTTAAAAAAATCTTTATTTTTAAAATTTCTTTTCAGTGTTCCAGAATTCATTTTTTATGCACTACTCCCATGCTCCATGCAATAAGTGCTCTCCACCAGGGTCAACCTCCCATCCCCCACCCCTCCAAACCTTCGTTTTGTTTCTCAGAGTCCACAGGCTCTCATGGTTCATCTCCTCCTCTGATTTCCCCCAACTCACTTCTTCTCTCCATATCCTCATGTCCTCTATGTTATTCCTTATGCCCCACAAATAAGCGAAACCGTATGATAACTGACTCTCTCTGCTTGACTTACTTCGCTCATCATAATCTCTTCCAGTCCCAGCCATGTTTATATGAAAGTTGGGTACTCATCCTTTCTGATGGAGGCATAATACTCCATAGTATATATGGACCACATCTTCCTTATCCATTCGTCCACTGAAGGGCATCTTGGTTCTTCCCACAGTTTGGCGACCGTGACCATTGCTGCTATAAACATTGGGGTACAGATGGCCCTTCTTTTCACTACACCTGTTCCTTTGGGGTAAATACCCAGTAGTGCAATGGCAGGGTCATAGAGAAGCTCTATTTTTAATTTCTTGAGGAATCTCCACACTGTTCTCCAAATTGGCTGCACCAACTTGCATTCCCACCAACAGTGTAAGAGGGTACCCCTTTCTCCACATCCTCTCTAACACTTGTTGTTTACTGTCTTGTTAATTTTGGCCATTCTAACTGGTGTAAGGTGGTACCTCAATGTTTTTTTTTTTTTCTTTTTTAAAGATGTACTTATTTTTATTTAAATTCAGCTAACATACAATGTGTTATTGGTTTCAGAAGTAGATGTCAGTGATTCATCAGTCTTTTATAATTGGGTGATGGACATTAAAGAAAGCATGTGATGAAATAACCACTGGGTATTATAAAAGACTGACAGATCAATGGACTTTTAATCATAATTTATAAAATACTATCTAGAGCTTTCCAACTACTGGTAGTCTTAAAGTAAGAATTCTACCAAAATCAAACAGATGTAGAAAGTAAATTAGAAATATAAGAGCCAAAATAAACCAAAATGCCTCTTTTGATTTAATATCTTAAAACATAGCCTGGTCTAAAAGAATAAGCTTATTTTCTTAGTCTATATAGTTTATTACTGGGTATATAGTTTTTCATGAAAAGCCAAACAAGTTTCTGCTAAGCTAGGTCTGCTAAACTAGGTTTACAAAAATGCTTTATAACCTCAAACTCATCAACACAAGAAATAAGAGTCACTATTGAGAAATGTCCTCTACTGAAAAGAGTCAGGAAAAGAATTAGCACCAAGTAAACAAAGTAAAATGCAAACTGTAATCCCACTTAAAAAAAATCAATGCAAATCATAATCTCACTTTTTAAAAATTCTTTATAAAAGGTTCACAAAATAAGCTAGAAAATGGCAAAAAAGTAGAAAAGTACAGTAGAAAAATAACAGTAAAACCAAAAAATCTAGGATATTAACTGAACCATAAAAAAAATACTAGACTTTAGTAACTGGGTAAAAGCATATAGTGATACTGTGATACAAATGTCTAATAAAAAAGTTTGTTATAGAATTCATATTTCTCCAGTCTTGGCCTCATTTGATATAGAAACAGTTCCATGCTATGTAAATCTTCACCCAGACATCATAATCCTAGTGGCAATCACTGAAAAAATTACACATATGCATTTTATCAGGTTAAACATCACTGATTGCATTTACTAAAAATAGTAATATCACCTAAAATAAATTTTAAAAGTATACACTAGTGAAATTAGAAAAATTAATGTATATCCAAAAATTCTACATTAAAAAAATCACAAGCCTAACCTCTAAAAATGGTCATTTTCTTTTTTTATGTAATTTTATTTTTTTGTGTGTGTGTGTTCCAAGATTCATTGTTTATGCACCACACCCAGTGCTCCATGCCATATTGTGTGTGTGTGTGTGTGTGTGTGTGTGTGTGTGTGTGTGTGTCTTCCTTATCCATTCATCAGTTGATGGACAATTGGGTTCTTTCCAGAATTTGGCTATTGTTGATAGTGCAGCATGTGCCCCTTCGAATCACTATTTTTGTATTCTTTGGGTAAATACCTAGGAGTGCAATTCCTGAGTCACAGGATAGTTCTACTTTTAACTTTCTGAGTAACTTCCATACTGTTTTCCAGAGTGGATGCACCAGTTTGCATTCCCCCCAAGAGTGTAAAACTGTTCCCCATTCTCTGCATCATGGCCAACATCACCTGTTTCCTGACTTATTAATTTTAGCCATTCTGACTGGTGCAAGGTCTTAGCTCATTGTGGTTTTGATTTGTACTTCCCTGATGCCAAGTGATACTGACTGAGCATTTTTCATGTCTGTTAGCCATGTGTATGTCTTCTTTTGAGAAATGTCTGTTCATGTCTTCTGCTCATACCTTGCCTGGATTATTTGGTTTTTTTGGGTGTTCAGTTTAATAAATTCTTTATAAATTTTGGATACTAGCCTTTTGTCTGATAAGACATTGCAAATATCTTCTTCATTCCATAGGTTGCCTTTTAGTTTTGTTGATTGTTTCCTTTGCTGTGAAAAAGCTCTTTATCTTGGGGCGCCTGGGTGGCTCAGTGGGTTAAGCCGCTGCCTTCGTCTCAGGTCATGATCTCAGGGTCCTGGGATCGAGTCCCACATCGGGCTCTCTGCTCAGCAGGGAGCCTGCTTCCTTCTCTCACTCTCCATCTGCCTGCCTCTCTGCCTACTTGTGATCTCTGTCTGTCAAATAAATAAAAAATCTTAAAAAAAAAAAAAAAAGCTCTTTATCTTGATGAAGTCCCAGGAGTTCATTTTTGCTTTTGTTTCTCTTGCCTTTAAAGACATGTCTAACAAGAAGTTGCTGCTGTCACGGTCAAAGGGGCTGCGGCCTGTGTTTGCACCTAGGGTTTTGACAGTTTCCTGTCTTACATTTAGGTCTTTCATCCATTTTGAAATTATTTCTGTGTATGGTATAAGAAAATGGACCAGTTTCATTCTTCTGCATGTAGCTGTCCAATTTTCCCAACACCATTTATTGAGAAGACTGTCATTTTTCCATTGGATGTTATTTCCGGCTTTGTCAAAAATTAGTTGAACATAGAGGTAGAGGTCCATTTCTGGGTTTTCTATTCTGTTCCACTGATCTATGTGTCTGTTTTTATACAGTACTATACTGTCTTGATGATTACTGCTTTGTAATACAGCTTGAAGTCTGACACTGTGATGACTTCTGCTTTTTTTTTTTTTTCAACATTCCTCTGGCATTATAAACCCTCTGGGGTCTTTTATGGTACCACACAATTTTAGGACTTTTTGCTCTTCTTGTTCTGTGAAAAAAATGCTGGTGGGTTTTTTTTTTTCTTGTTTCCATATGTAAATTTTTTGGTTTTTGTTTTATATCCTCTATTTTTTATTTTTTTCAGTGTTCCAAGACTCATTGTTTATGCACCACACCCAGTGCTCCATGCAATACGTGCCCTCCTTAATAACCACCACCAGGGTCACCTACCCCCCTAACACCCCTCCCTTCCAAAATCCTCAGTTTCTTCCTCAGAGTCCATAGTCTCTCATGGTTCTTCTTTCCCTTTGACATCCCCCTCTTCACTTTTCCTTTCCTTCTCATAATGTCCTCCATGTTATTCCTAAGGCTCCATAAGTAAGTGAAACCATATCATAACTGACTTTCTCTGCTTGATTTATTTCATTCAGCATAATCTCCTCCAGTCCCACCCATGTTGATACAAAAGCTGGATATTCATCCTTTCTGATGGAGGCATAATATTCCATTGTATATATGGACCATATCTTTTTTTTTTAGAAGAACTAAACCAATTTATTGAGGCATAAATAACTTGTATAAATTCTTTTTTTTAATTTTTTTATTTTCAGCATAACAGTTGATTATTTTTGCACCACACCCAGTGCTCCATGCAATCTGTGCCCTAATACCCACCACCTGATTCCCCCAACCTCCCACCCCCCGCCACTTTAAAACCATCAGATTGTTTTTCAGAGTCCATAGTCTCTCATGATTCACCTCCCCTTCCAATTTACCCCAACTCCCTTCTCCTCTTTAACTCCCCATGTCCTCCATACTATTTGTTATGCTCCACAAATAAGTGAAACCATATAACAGACTCTTTCTGCTTGACTTATTTCGCTCAGCATAATCTCTTCCAGTCCTGTCCATGTTGATACAAAAGTTGGGTATTCATCCTTTCTGATGGAGGCATAATACTGCATAGTGTATATGGACCACATCTTCCTTATCCATTTGTCCGTTGAAGGGCATCTTGGTTCTTTCCCCAGTTTGACGACCATGGCCATTGCAGCTATAAACATTGGGGGACAAAACAGGAAAAAATATACAGTGGAAAAAAGTCTCTTCAATAAATGGTGCTGGGAAAACTGGACAGCTATATATAGAAGAATGAAACTCGACCATTCTCTTTCACCGTACACAAAGATAAACTCAAAATGGATAAAAAACCTCAACGTGAGACAGGAATCCATCAGAATCCTAGAGGCAGTAATCTCTTTGATATCAGCCACAGCAATTTCTTTCAAGATAGGTCTCCAAAGGCAAAGGAAACAAAAGCAAAAATAAACTTTTGGGACTTCATCAAGATCAAAAGCTTCTGCACAGCCAAGGAAACAGTCAACAAAACAAAGAGGCAACCCATGAAATGGGAGAAGGTATTTGCAAATGACAGTACAGACAAAAGGTTGATATTCAGGATCTATAAAGAACTCCTCAAACTCAACACACACAAAACGGATAACCATATCAAAAGATGGGCAGAAGATATGAATAGACACTTCTCCAATGAAGACATACAAATGGCTATCAGACACATGAAAAAATGTTCATCATCACTAGCCATCACGGAGATCCAAATTAAAACCACATGGAGATACCACCTTACACCAGTTAGAATGGCCAAAATTAGCAAGACAGGAAACAACGTGTGTTGGAGGGGATGTGGAGAAAGGGGAACCCTCTTCCACTGTTGGTGGGAATGCAAGTTGGTGCAGCCTCTTTCGAGAACAGTGTGGACATTACTCAAGAAATTAAAAGTAGAACTTCCCTATGACCCTGCAATCGCACTCCTGGGTATTTACCCCAAAGATACAGATGTAGTGAAAAGAAGGGCCATCTGGACCATATCTTCTTTATCCATTCATCTGTTGAAGGGCATCTTGGCTCTTTCCACACTTTGGCGATTGTGGCCATTGCTGCAATGAACACTGGGATACATACGGCCCTTCTTTTCAGTACATCTGTATCTGTGGGGTAAATACCCAATAGTGCAATTTCTGGGTCATAGGGTAGCTCTATTTTTAATTTTTTAAGGAATCTCCACACTGTTTTCCAAAGTGGTTGCACCAACATGAATTCCCACCAACAGTGTAAGAGGTTTTCCCTTTCTCCACATTCTTTCCAACAGTTGTTGTTTCTTGCTAATTTTCGCCATTCTAACCTGGTGTTAAGGTGGTATCTCAATATGGTTTTGATTTGAGTCTCCCTGATGGCTAATGATGAACATTTTTTCATATGTCTGTTAACCATTTGTATGTCTTCTTTGGAGAAGTGTCTGTTTGAGTCTTCTGCCCATTTTTTGATGTGATTATCTGTCTTTTGAGTGTTGAGTTTGAGGAGTTCTTCATAGATCTTGGATATCAGCCCTTTGTAGTGTCATTTAGCTGGGGGCATCATGTTGCCTGATTTCAAGCTTTACTACAAAGCTGTGATCACCAAGACAGCATGGTATTGGCACTAAGACAGATACATAGACCAGTGGAACAGAGTAGAGAGTCCAGGTATGGACCCGCAACTATATGGTTAATCTTTGACAAAGCAGGAAAAAATATACAGTGGAAAAAAGACAGTCTCTTCAATAAATGGTGCGGGGAAAATTAGACAGCTATGTATAGAAGAATGAAACTTGACCATTACCTTACACCATACACAAAGAAAATCTCGAAATGGACAAAAGACCTCAACATGAGGCAGGAATCTATCAAAATCCTAGAGGAAAACATAGTAACCTCTTCGACATTAGCCACAGCAACTTCTTTCAAGACATGTCTCCAAAGGCAAGGTAAACGAAAGTGAAAATGAACTTTTGGGACTTCATCAAGATCAAAAGCTTCTATACAGCTAAAGAAACAGTCAACAAAACAAAGAGGCAACCCACAGAATGGGAAAAGATATTCACAAAAATGCTGGTGTTATTTTGAGATGATTTTATTGAATGTGTAGACTGTATGGAGTAGTATAGATATTTTAACAATATCTGCTCCTACAATCCATGAGCATGGGATGTTTTTCCATCTCTTTATGTCTTCAATTTCTTTCATCAATGTTCTATAGTTTTCAAAGAACAGATCCTTTACTCTTTGGTTAGGTTTATTCCCTGGAATCTTATGGTTTTTGGTGCAATTGGAAATGGGATTGATTCCTTGAATTCTCTTACTTCTGTCTACAATAGCTAGTGTATGGAAATGCAACTGACTTCTGTGCATTGATTTTATATCCTGTCACTTTGCTGAATTCCTGTATGAGTTCTAGCAATTTTAGGGTGGAGACTTTTGGGTTTTCTACATAGAGTGTCATGTCATCTGCAAAGATCTAAAGTTTGACTTCTTCTTTACCAATTTGAATGCTTTCTATTTATTTTTGTGGCCTGATTGCTGAGGGGACTTCTAGTACTCTGTTGAACAACAATGAGACTGAACATCCCTGTTGTGTGCCTGACCCTAGGGGAAAAACTCTCAGTTTTTCCCCATTGAGGGTGATAT
Organism: Mustela erminea; assembly: GCF_009829155.1. NCBI lineage: Eukaryota > Metazoa > Chordata > Mammalia > Carnivora > Mustelidae > Mustela > Mustela erminea. The sequence goes on along the minus strand of NC_045614.1, from coordinate 20,459,333 downwards.
TAGCTGTGGGCCTTTCATGTATGGCCTTTTTAATGTTGAGGTGTATATTCTCTCTATCCTTACATTGTGAAGGGTTTTTATCAAGAAAGGATTCTGTACAAACAATACATTATAGGTTAATAAAAAAAAAAGAAAATAAGGGGGTAAACCTAGTCAAGGGGAAAGAGATTCCAAAAGGACTTATATATATATAAAGATCATATCTTCCCTATCAACCCACTTTCCTATTTCAACCTTGATCATATTCTTCATGGGAAATAAGCACAAACCTAGTGTAAAATAGTGTAGGAAGAGTATGTGCACATATGATAGATAAAATAAAAGCTGCACCCATTTTGGGTGTTTTTATCATTAACTGCTGTTGCATAAACTGAACATACAATGGGCTGTGACACTGGATAAATCATTTGTTTCCACTTGTTACCAATGACATTTCATAACTCCTTTGGGGCTCTGCTTTGCCCTGTCACTCATGAGTTACAAGGTCACCAGTCATGACTGGGAATAAGTGATTTATGCAAGTCACCCTACTGTATATTTTAGGTACAATATACAATAAAACATACACTATTGATTTCTTTTTTTTTTTTAAGGATGTTTTATTTTTGTCAAATGCTTTTTCTGCATTTTTGAAAGGATCATGTAGTTCGTATCCTTTCTGTTATTATGTGGTATACCATGTTGACTGATTTGGTGTATCATGTTGATTGATACTGAACCACCCCTATAGACCAGATTGATTTGTGGATGTTGAACCAACTTTGCAGCCCAGGAATGAATCCCAGTTGGTAGTGGTGAATAATCATTTTAATGTACTATTAGATCCTACTGGCTAGTATCTTGATTAGAATTTTGGCAACCATGTTCATGAAGGATATTGGTCTGTAATTCTCCTTTTTGGCGGGGTCTTTGTTTTTTTTAATTATTAAATTCAATTAGCCAATATATAATAGATCATTAGTTTGATATAATGTTCAATGATTCATTAGTTGGCATAAAACATCCAGTGCCCTTCACATCACGTGCCCTTCTTAATGTCCATCACCTTGTTACCCCATCAACCCACCCACCTCCCTTTCCGCAATCTTCTGTTTCTGGAAGTCAATGGTTTGTCTCCCTCTCTGACTTCTTCCCATTCAGTTTTCCCTCTCTCTTCCTATGATCCTCTGCACTATTCCTTATATTCTACATATAAGTGAAACCATAAAACTGTCTTTCTCTGATAGACTTATTTCACTTACCATAATACCTTCCACTTCCTTCCACATCAATGCAAATGATAGGTAGTCATCCCTTGTGATGTATATATTCCACTGTATATATGAACCGCATCTTTATCCATTTATGTGTTGAAGGACATCTTGGTTCCTACCACAGTTTCGCTACTGCGGACTCTGCTGCTATGAACATTGGGGTGCATGTGCCCCTTCTTTTCACTACATCTGTACCTTTGGGGTAATGTAATTTCTCGGTTGTAGGGCAGCATATAATTGCTTATAATATTCTCTTATATTTCTTAGGTGCTGGTTGTGATCTCCCCTCTTTCATTTGTGATTTTCTTTGGGTCCTTTCTCTATTTTTTTTTTTTTTGTAAGTCTGGCTAGGGGTTTATCACTCCTACTAATTCTTTCAAAGAACAAACTCCAAGTTTCAATGATCTGTTCTACTGGGTTTTTTTTAAATTTCTGTATTACTTGTTTTTAGATTTTATTTATTTATCTGACAGACAGAGATCACAAGCAGGCAGAGGAGCAAGCAGAGACAGGGGAAGCAGACGCCCTGCTGAGCAGAGAGCCTGACGCAGGGCTTGATCTCAGGATCCTGAGATCACGACCCAAGCCAAAGGCAGAGGCTTAACCCACTGAGCCACCCAGGCACTCCTATATTACTTATTTCTGTTCTAATCTTAATTATCTCCCTTTTTCTGCTGGTTTTAGATTTTATTTGTTCTTTTTTTAAAAAATTTATTTATTTTCAGAAAAACAGTATTCATTATTTTTTCACCACACCCAGTGCTCCATGCAATCCATGCCCTCTATAATATCCACCACCTGGTACCCCAACCTCCCACACCCCCCGCCACTTCAAAACCCTCAGATTGTTTTTCAGAGTCCATAGTCTCTCATGATTCACCTCCCCTCCCAATTTACCCCAACTCCCTTCTCCTCTCTAACACCCCTTGTCCTCCATATTTGTTATGCTCCACAAATAAGTGAAACCATATGATAATTGACTCTCTCTGCTTGACTTATTTCACTCAGCATAATCTCTTCCAGTCCCGTCCATGTTGCTACAAAAGTTGGGTATGCGTCCTTTCTGATGGAGGCATAATACTCCATAGTTTATATGGACCACATCTTCCTTATCCATTCGTCCGTTGAAGGGCATCTTGGTTCTTTCCATAGTTTGGCGACCATGGCCATTGCTGCTATAGACACTGGGGTACAAATGGCCCTTCTTTTCACTACATCTGTATCTTTGGGGTAAATACCCAGGAGTGCAATTGCAGGGTCACAGGGAAGTTGTATTTTTTTTTTTTAAAGATTTTATTTATTTGTTAGAGAGAGAGATACAGAGCGCAAGCACAGGCAGACAGAGTGGCAGGCTAGAGGCAGAGGGAGAAGTAGGCTCCCTGCCGAGCAAGGAGCCCGATGTGGGACTCAATCCCAGAACGCTGGGATCATGACCTGAGCCGAAGGCAGCCGCTTAACCAACTGAGCCACCCAGGCGTCCTGGGAAGTTGTATTTTTAATTTCTTGAGGAATCTCCACACTTTTGTCCAAAGAGGCTGCACCAACTTGTATTCCCACCAACAGTGTAAGAGGGTTCCCCTTTGTCCACATCCTCTCCAACACATGTTGTTTCCTGTTTTGTTAATTTTGGCCAATCTAACTGGTATAAGGTGATATCTCAATGTGGTTTTAATTTGAATCTCCCTGAGGACTAGTGATGATGAACATTTTTTCATATTTGCTGTTCTTTTTACAGCTTCTTTAGATGTAAGGTTAGGCTGTGTATTTGAAACTTTTTTTCTTTTTGAGGAATGCTTGTAATGCCATATACTTCCCTTTATGACCCTGTTGCTATGTCCTTAGACTGTTGTGTTTTCATTTTCATTTCCTTCCATGTATTTTTTTTTAATTTCGTGATTAACCCATTCATTCTTTTGTAGGATATTCTCTAACCTCCATGTATTTTTGGCCTTTCCAATTTTGTGTGTGTGTGTGTTTGATTTCAAGTTTCCTAGAATTGTGGTCTGGAAATATGCATAATATGATCTCCATCTTTTTTTCCTGGTTAAGTCCTGATTTGTGACCCAGTATTGATCTATTCTGGAGAATGTTCTATGGGCACTTGGAAAGAATGTGTATTCTGTAACTGTAGGATGAAATGCTCTGAATCTATCAGTGAAGTCCATCTGGTCTAGTGTGTCATTCAAAGTCACTGTTTCCTTATTGATCTTCTGTTTAGAGGATTTATCCACTGCTGTGAGTGGGGTGTTAAAGTCTCCTACTACTATTGTATTATTATCAATGAGTTTCTTTAAGTTTTTTATTAATTAATTTATTTATTTATTTGGCTGCTCCCAAGTTAGGGATATAAGTATTTACAATTGTTATATCTTCTTGTTGGACAGACCCACTTCTTATGACATAGTGCCCTTCTTCATCTATTAGAGTCTTTGGTTTAAAATCTAGTTTGTCTGATATAAGAATTGCTACCCCAACTTGCTTTTGACATCCATTAGCATGATACATGGTTTTCCACCCCCTCATTTTCAAGCTGGAGGAGTCTCTGGGTCTAAAATGAGTCTCTCTTGAAAGCAGCATATTGATGGGTCTTGTTTTTAATTCATCCTGATACCCTACATCTCCTTATTGAAGCATTTAGTCCATTTACATTCAGAGTAATTACTGAAAGATATGAATTTAGCACCATTGTATTACCTGAAAAATCACTGTTCCTGTAGATTGTCTCTGTTCCTTTCTGGTCATTGTTGCTTTTGGTCTCTTTCCCACTCAGTGGGTCCCCTTCAGTATTTCTTGCAGATCTGGTTTAGTGTTCACAAACTCCTTTAGTTTTTGCTTGACTTGGAAACTCTTTATCTCTCTATCTGAATAACAGACTTGCTGGATATTGTATATTTGGCTGCACACTTTTCTCATTCAGCATATTGAATATATCATGCCACTTTTCTCTGGCCTGCCAAGTTTCTCTAGTTAGGTCTGCTGCTAACCTTGTGTGTCCACCCTTGTAGGTTAATGACCTTCTGTTCCTAGCTGCTTTCAGAATTATCTCTTTTTCTTTGTACTTTGCAAATTTTACTATGATATGTCTTGGTGTTGACCTGTTTTTGTTGATTTTGAGGGAAATTCTCTGTGCCTCTTGGACTTGAATGCCTGTTTTCATCCCCAGATTTGGGAATTTCTTAGCTATAATTTGTTCAAATAACCTTCTGCCCCTTTTCCCTGCTCTTCATCTCCTGGCACTCCTATGATACAGATATAATTGTGCTTTGTGGAGTTGCTGAGTTCTCTAAGTCTGTATTCATGATTAATCGTTTTCTTTCCCTCTCCTTTTCAGCCTCATTATTTTCCATAATTTTATCTTCTATATCACCTATTCAAGCCTCTGCTTCTTCCATCCTCATTGTGACTACATCCAGTGGGTTTGGCATCTGTTAAGCATTTTTTTATTTTGACCTAGTTTTTAGGTCTTTTAACTCTGCAGCCAGGATTTCTCTGTCTTCTATGCTTCTTTCAAGCCCAGCTAGTATTCTTATACTGTCGTTCTAAATTCTTGTTCAAATATATTGCTTACATCTGTTTTGAGCAAATCCCTGGCTGTGATTTCTTCTTGATCTTTCTTTTAGGGAGAATTCTTCCCTTTTGTCATTATGTCTAGGTTTCTGTCTTTTGTGTATTATGAAAGCTTGTTACGTTTCCTGCTCCTGAGAGTAATACTATATTAAGAAGGGGTCATACACTGTCTAGGACCTGGAGCTTCAGGAAGAGTTTCTGGTGTATTCTATGTGCACTCTGATGTTGTGTTCTGGCTGCTTTTTCCTACAGGTCAGTCCTCCACAGAGTTCCTCCTTGTTTGCAATGGGGAGTGTTTAGATCTTTAACTAGGTGTGTTTTGATAAAAGCCGGATAAAAAAGGGAGGGGAAAGCCTGATCCAAGAAAAGGGAAAGGAAAAGGAACCCAAAAACCAACCAAACAAAACACTATAAGCCTGATTCCAAAGAAAAAGAAAAAAAAAAAAAAAAAGAAGCCTGATCAAAAACAAAAGAACAAAACAAAACAAAAAAACAAGATAAGGAAGCAAACCTACAAATGAACAAAAAACTATAAGCCTAATTCCAAAGAAAAAAAGAATAGGAAAATAAAAAATATAAGGTAAAAAGATAAAACTATCCCTATTTCCACCAGAACTAAAGCTGATGCCTTGGAGCACTCTATGATGAGCAGACTTGGTACGTGTGGGTGGGGGAGAACCCTACACACTGCTCTCTTTCCTGCTTTCTCCCTGACTTGGGGAAAAATGCTCCTCCCTTCATGGTACTGGGTCTTTTCTCTCCCTCAGTTCACATCTCCAAACCTTGCACGTGCTACGTTCTCTCTCTCCAATTGTGCAGATTGTTTTTCTAATTCTCAGATCAATCTCCTAGTTGTTCAAAATGATTTGATGTCAATCTAGCTGTGTTTGAGAGACAAGTCAAGTTCAGGGCCCCCCTACTACTCTATCATCTTAGCTCTCCACTCTGATTTTTTAAAACTTTTTAGAAAAATGTTTAATGCCATTGCTGCTATGAACACTGGGGTACATATGGCCCTTCTTTTCACTACATCTGTATCTTTGGGGTAACTATTCAGTAGTGAAATTGCAGGGTCATAAAGTAGCTCTATTTTTAATTTCTTAAGGAATCTCCACACTGTTTTCCAAAGTGGCTACACCAACTAGCATTCACACCAACAGTTTAAGAGGGCTCCTTTTGTACACATCTTCTTGTTTACTGTCTTGTTAATTTTGGTCATTCTAACTGGTATAAGGTGGTATCTTAGTGTGATTTTAATTTGAATTTCGCTGATGGCTAACGATGAACATTTTCTCATGTGTCTATTAGCCACCTGTATGTCTTCTTTGGCGAAGTGTCTGTTCATGCATGTATTGCATGGAACATTGGGTGTGGTGCATAAACAATAAATCTTGGAACACTTAAAAAATAAAATTAAAAAAATACCAAAAAATTTAATACCATTAGGTGAGAATAGCAAAAAGTAAGAAGGAAAATACAAATTAATTAATAGGGAAGTCTATTTTCTGGATCTTAAGTGTAAATATACATATAAATATCTATATACTTATTATGTATTCATCTGAAAGTCACAATTACTTAAACATACAGGCAAAAAGTAATGGTCAGGGCACCTGACTGGCTCAGTTGGTAGAGCATGTAACTCTTGATCTCAGAGCTGTGAGTTCGAATTCCATGTTGGGGATAGAGTTTACTTCTAAATAATGAAGTGCCTGGGAAAATTCTCCCTTTAAAAAAAAAAAAAAAGTAGTGGTCACCTGTCCCTGTGCCATGCTCTATGCTAGGTATTTTCACATTTGTAATCTTAAACACCGCTGAATACTGCTTTGTTAAATATGCATTATTATTTAGATTGTGAATTGTTCTTGCCAGTCACCCAATGTAAGTAAGGCTACACTATCAAAAAGAGCCAACAGTACCACTACAATGGCTACTGGCAGAGAGGCTGCAGAACAGTGTCAGCAGTGTTAATCCAAAAGAAAGAAGCCTCTATATAGATCAGACCATGTGACAGTCAACAATCAGGAGTTCTTTACAAAGATTCTGGGTACAAATCAATCAAGTTAGATCAAAAGCACCAATGTAGTTCAGCAAAAAGTACCATTCAACAAGAAGTTTCAAAGTTTTTCTTTTTCAAAGGTATAACATATTCTTCACTGACAAGAAGAAAATAAATGCAAACTTATTTACCCGCATCCCCTTATCGTGGGAGAGGAGCAGCACAGGAAGCAGAGACACGTAGATGACAACCACAACTTCTCTTCTATTCCATGTTATAATTAAAATAGATTAATAAAAAAATAATGGTTCATTATGAAGGACAGTCTTCCATGTACATCAACCTTAGAAATCATTTAAGTAACCAGCTATAAAATCAAGGGCCAAAACCAAAATCTATAATTATCTAAAAATGCTGACTTTTTTCCTTTGGTACATCAATAAAAATATGCACAGCTCAGGCAATTTTTCACAATAGGCAAGAAAGAAAGTGCCAACCACTTGTATAAACTTATATAGAGGATTCAGCCCCCAAATAGGGAAACAAAATTACTCAAAAGGTCTACATTCAAAATCATCTTGCCAATATTTTCACTGAAAACTGTTAAAGAACAATCTAGTCCACTTATTTGCATAACTTAGTGCTATTTTCAATCTTCATTCATCAGCAGTAAGCATGAAAGTTAATAACTGGCAATAAATACACAATAAAAAATGAGGTCTTTTACTTCCAAATGAGTTATTTTTCCCTTAAAATTAGTCACTTTGAAGAGCCACAAACAAGTTTTAATAACACAACCACTGATTAAGATGCTTTTAAAACTCTTTTAGAATTCAAAAATATATAAAATGAAGTTACAAACTTCTGGTTTTAGCCCTGACAAACCATTTGCATTGAACAAATATAAACCTGAATGAATACATGAAACAATTGTGTAAGAGCACTGGAGAGCAAGTATCATAGATAAGACTCAAAGATACTATAATCCTACAGAAAAGAGAACATCAAAGTGAGATCCTCATTCACCTGACTTTCCATGAAAGGGTACAGCAAAAAATGACAGTCCCACTGAGATAAGGAGAAAAAGGTTAACACTGAGAGCTACCAACAAAATCTCCACTCTTAGGGCCGCCCAATTCCTAAACAGGGATGCAGGGAAAGGCTCCAAGAAGCCCATAAAAAGCAACATCCAGGAGACTAAAGAGCTGAGCACAGCCACATTACCTTTAGGGGAACAATAAAACATGCACAGTTAACTTGTCAACAGAAACTACAAAAATCAAAAATTAATGAGTAAAATCATTAAAATGTTAAAAGAACATATTCATCAACCTTGAATTCTATATCCAGGGAAAACATCTTTCAAAAATGATGACAAATTAAAAACAGACTCACATAAACAGAAGCTGAACAAATGCACAGCAAACCAGCACTAAAAGAAATACTACTAAAAGGAGTACTTGCAATAAATAGACAATGATCCAAGGTTAAGCTATAGAAAACAAAAAAGGAGGGAAAATAATTAGAAAAGCAAAAAATGATTTTCTGGAAGAGATTATGCTGAGTGAAATAAGTCAAGCAGAGTCAATTATCATATGGTTTCATTTATTTGTGGAGCATAACAAATAACATGGAGGACAAGGGGAGATGGAGAGAAGGGAGTTGAGGGAAATTGGAAGGGGAGGTGAACCATGAGAGACTCTGGACTCTGAAAAACAATCTGAGGGTTTTGAAGAGGCGGGGGGGGGTGGGAGGTTGGGGGAACCAGGTGGTGGGTATTAGAGAGGACAAGGATTGCATGGAGCACCGGGTGTGGTGCAAAAACAATGAATACTGTTATGCTGAAAAGAAATAAAAATAAATAAATAAATTTTTTAAAAAAGGAAAGCAAAAAATGTGGACAAATGAATATAGACACAAGTAAGATCATATATGACAACAGTAGTAACAAAAGGTAAGAAAGGGGCAAATGCAGTTAAATCACTGCAAAGTTCAAGTGTTGCTAGAAGTAGAAAAAGTACACATTTAAGTTAGGCTCTAAAAAATCAAGAATGCATGTTTTAAACTGTAGGGCAGACAAAGTAAGAAAGAATATCCAATGGAAAAAAGGTTTCTTCAAGAAATGATGTTGGGAAAACTTCACAGTAATGTGCAGAAGTATGAAACTGGACCACTTTTTTATACCATACATAAAAATAAAGTCAAGATGGATGAAAGATCTAAATGTGAAACAGCAAACTATCAAAATCCTAGATGAGAACATAGGCAGCAACTTCTTTGAGTCTGCCATAGCAACTTCTTATTAGACATGTTGCTGGAGGCAAGGGAACAAAAGAAAAATGAACTATTGGGACCTCATAAAGATAAAAAGCTTCTGAACAACCTAGGAAACAACAAAACTAAAAGGCGACCTATCGAATGCGAGCAGCTGATGTAAACGATATATCAGATAAAGGTAAAGGATTAGTATCCAAAATCTATAAAGAACTTACCAAATACAAACCCATTTACAAATAATCCAATTAAGATATAGGTAGAAACTTTTCCAAAAAACACATCCAGATGGCTAACACACACACAAAAAGATGTTGGGGAGACCGCCTGGTATGGACAAGACCAAGAGCCGCCTACCACAGGAGAGCAATGCCCCTGCCCCGGGGCTCATGGCCTGGAGATGGGCAGTACAAGAAAGAAGGCAAGAGGAGAAAGAGAGATCAAGTCAAGGAGGGGCAAAGAGAGAGAGAAATGTCAGCAGACTCAATGCTCAGCATGGAGACAGGGTTCCATCTCACAATCCTGAGATCATGACTTGAACTGAAGAGAGGAGTTAAGATGGCATTAATTTCATCTGGTCTCTGGAATTCAGCTAGATAGTTATCAAATCATTCGAACACCTGTTAAATCAACCACAGATCTCAGAAAAGATTTGCTGCACTTCTACAAATAGAAAATTGAAAACTTTTTGCAAGGTAGGACATGCAGAGATGTGAATCCCAGGATGTATCTGGAAGACAAACTGTGGGGAGGGAGCCTCTATAAACTGGCTACCAGAAAATGTTATAAGCCACCTAGCATAAAACTCAAACTTTTTATTTTCATGTTTTATTTTTTTAAATTTTTTCAATTTATTTACTTTCAGAAAAACAGTATTCATTATTTTTTCACCACACCCAGTGCTCCATCAATCCATGCCCTCAATAATACCCACCACCTGGTACCCCAACCTCCCACACCCCCGCCACTTCAAACCCCTCAGATTGTTTTTCAGAGTCCATAGTCTCTCATGATTCACCTCCCCTTCCAATTTACCCCAACTCCCTTCTCCTCTCTAACTCCCCATGTCCTCCATGCTATTTGTTATGCTCCACAAATTAGTGAAACCATATGATAATTCACTCTCTCTGCTTGACTTATTTCACTCAGCATAATCTCTACCAGTCCCATCCATGCTGCTACAAAAGTTGGGTATTCATCCTTTCTGATGGAGGCATAATACTCCATAGTGTATATGGACCACATTTTCCTTATCCATTCATCCGTTGAAGGGCATCTTGCTTCTTTCCATAGTTTGGCGACCGTGGCCATTGCTGCTATAAACATTGGGGTACAGATGGCCCTTCTTTTCACAACATCTGTTTCTTTGGGGTAAATACCCAGTAGTGCAATTGCAGGGTCATAGGGAAGCTCTATTTTTAATTTCTTGAGGAATCTCCACACTGTTCTCCAAGAGGCTGCACCAACCTGCATTCCCACCAACAGTGTAAGAGGGTTCCCCTTTCTCCACATCCCCTCCAACACATGTTGTTTCCTGTCTTGCTAATTTTGGCCATTCTAACTGGTGTAAGGTGATATCTCAATGTGGTTTTAATTTGAATCTCCCTGATGGCTAGTGATGATGAACATTTTTTCATGTGTCTGATAGCCATTGGAGAAGTGTCCGTTCATATCTTCTGCCCATTTTTTTATATGATTGCCTGTTTTGTGTGTGTTGAGTTTGAGGAGTTCATTATAGATCCTGGATATCAACCTTTTGTCTGTACTGTCATTTGCAAATATCTTCTCCCATTCCGTGGGTTGCCTCTTTGTTTTGTTTCCTTTGCTGTGCAGAAGCTTTTGATTTTGATGAAGTCCCAAAAGTTCATCTTCGCTTTTGTTTCCTTTGCCTTTGGAGACATGTCTTGAAAGAAGTTGCTATGGCTGATATCGAAGAGATTACTGCCTATGTCTTCCTCTAGGATTCTGACTTTTTAAAAAAATTTTTTAAAGATTTTATTTATTTATTTGACAGACAGAGATCACAAATAGGCAGAGAGGCAGGCAAGACGGGGGGATGGGAAGCAGACTCCCCCTGAGCAGAGAGCCCAATGCAGGGCTCGATCCCAGGACCCAGAGATCATGACCTGAGCCAAAGGCAGAAGATTAACCCACTGAGCCACACAGGTGCCCCCAAACTCTAACTTGTAGAACTCTTTTCTGGTTGGGAACATCCCTGCCTGAAAGGTGCTGTGGGGGTGAAGTGGGGTGGAATCCCTGGTTCAACAACATAGTCTCAAAATCCCTTGGGTCAAAAGAAGAACGGGGGTACCTGAGTATGGAAGAGTTCCCAAGCATCAGAGCAGGGAAGCCAGCTGCAAACAGCAAGTCTAGATGCCAGCTTTCAGTTTGGTATTGCCATAAACACTGAAACTCTGCATGGTTCAGGTGACAAGTCTCTGAGCAGCAGCCCAGCAAAAAGCAGAAGTGCAGCGAGATCCCCTCCTCCTTCCCCTGGGAGTAACAGTACGGGTCTCCACTGCAGAAGTCTGTAAAGGTTGGAGGCTTGAAACAGGGTCATATGCCTGAGATTAAAAAAAAGCTTTGTCATAGGCTGGGTAAACACAAAATTTGGATTTGGAAACTAGAGAGACAAGAGTGAGTGACTGCTTTTCTGTTATGGCACACTGAAGAGTGTGGGGCATGAATATTCAGCTAGACTAGAGATAGGGGCACACCCTTTTCATCCCCCTGTGAGTGCTGAAAGCCTTCAGAAAGCAAAACAACACAATACAGTGTGATCCGAAACTGCTTAAGCTGAGCCCAGACCCTGGCAGGGGGTGGGAGGGTTTCAAAGCCACCTGAGCAAAGACCTGAGAATCAGCACAACACATCCCTCCCCCAGAAGATCAGCAGGAACTTCAGGTTAACACCAAGGTTATGAATCATACAGAACTACAAAACTTCAGCTCTTGGAGAAAACAGTATATAACATTTGTGATATTCTTTTTCTTCTTTAGTCTTTCAGGGTTGTTTTTTATTTCCTTCTCAACTATTTTCTTATTTTATCAATTCATTTTTTTAGTCTTTTTTCATTTTCTGTTTTTATATTACATGCATTTTTAAATTTTGGTTTCTGTTCATTATATTTTTGTCTATATGTAAGCTTTCTTTCTTTCCTATTTTGGGATCTAGTTTCTTCTGACAACAAACAGACCAAAATATACCCAATATCTAACTTATTTTTTTGGTCTGTTTTACCTCTTGTTTGAGTTTTTCTTTGTTCTTTTTTCTTTCTTTATTCTTCTGATTTGTTTTGTTTGTATTTTTCAAGTATTGTTCTTACTACTTTTGTGTTTTCTCTCTCTTTAATCTATTCTTTTGTGGACATAATGATGAGATGGAAAAACCCACACCAAAAGAAATAACAGGAGCAGTACTCACTGCCAGGGATTTAATCAATATGGAAAGAAGTAAGATGTTGAAAATGGAATTAAAAATGATTATAAAGATATGAGCTGGGCACCTGGGTGGCTCAGTGGGTTAAGCTGCTGCCTTCGGCTCAGGTCATGATCTCGGGGTCCTGGGATCGAGTACGGCATCGGGCTCTTTGCTCAGCAGGGAGCCTGCTTCCCTCTCTCTCTTTCTGCCTGCCTCTCCGTCTACTTGTGATTTCTTTCTGTCAAATAAATAAATAAAATCTTTAAGGAAAAAAAAAGATATGAGCTGGTCTTGAAAAAGCATAGAAGACATTACAGAATCCCTTGCTGGAGAAATAAAAAAAACTAAAATCTAACTAGTCAGGTCAAAATTAAAAAGACTATTACTGAGAGACAATAAAAATGGAGGCTCTAACTGCTAGGATAAGTGAGGTAGATGAGAGAGTCAGTGATATAGAAGACAAAATGATGGAGAATAAGAAAGCTGTGAAAAAGAGAAACAAATAATTACTGGATCACAAAAAGAAGAATTTGAGAAATTAGCAATACCATAAAGCAAAATTATAATAGAATAATAGGGGTTCCAGAGGAAGAGGAGAGAAAGAGGGGACAGAAGGTTTACTTGAACAAATTATAACTGAGAACTTCCCTAATCTGGGGAAGGAAGCAGGCATTCAAATCCAGGAGGCACACCCCTCCACAATCAATAATCAACATATAACAGTGAAGCCCGCAAAATTCAGAGATAAAGAGAAATTCCTGAAAGCAGTGTGGGGATAAGATGGCTTTAACCTACAAGGGTACAAACATAAGGCTGGCAGCAAACATGTCTACAGAGACCTGGCAGGCCAGAAAGGACTGCCATGATATATTCAAGGTGCTGAATAAGAAAAATATGCAGTAAGAATACTTTATCCAGCAAGGCTGTTATTCAGAATAGAAGGAAAAATGAAGCTTCCAGGAAACAGAAACTAAAAGAACCTCTGATTCCCAAACCAGCCCTGCAAGAAATATCAAAGGACATCCTTTGAGCAAAGAGAGAGCTCAAAAGTAACAAAAACAAGAAAGGAACAGAGACAATCTATAGGAACAGTGACTTTACAGGTAATACAATGGCACTAAATTCATATCTTTCAGTAGTTACTCTGAATGAAAATGGACTAAATGCTCCAATCAAAAGACACAAGCATCAGAATGGATCAAGAAAAAAAAAAGACCCATTCATATGCTGTCGTCTACAAGCCTACAGACTTGTTTTATACCCAAATACACGTCCAGATTGAAAGTGAGGGTGTGGAGAACAATTTATCATGCTAATGGACATCAAAAGAAAGCTAGGGTAGCAATCCTTACATCAGACAAACTAGATTTTAAACCAAAGACTGCAGTGAGAGATGAAGAAGGATGCTATATCATAATAAAAGGGTATATCCAACAAGAAGATCTAACAATTGTAAATATTTATGCCACTAACTTGGGGGCAGCTGGTTATATAAACCAAGTAATAACAAAATTGAAGAAACACATTGATAATAGTACAATAATAGGACTTTAACACCCCACTCTCAGCAATGAACAGATCATCTAAGCAGAAGATCAATAAGGAAACAAGGACTCTGAATGATACACTGGACTAGATGGACTTCACAGATACATTCAGAGCATCTCATCCTAAAGCAAAAGAACACACATTCTGCATGAGTGCACATGGAACATTCTCCAGAAGAGATCACATACTGGGTCACAAACCAAGTCTCAGCTGGTACCAAGAGAATGGGATTACTTTCCACATATTTTCAGACCACAGTGCTTTAAAATCTGAACTCAGTAACAAGAGAAAATTTGGAAGGACTGCACATACATGAAGGTTAAAGAGCATCCTACTAAAGAATGAATGGGTCAACCAGAAAATTAAAGAGGAATTTTTAAGAATGCCTCAAAACAAACGAAAATGAAAAAACAACAGCTTGAAACTGCTGGGGTGTGGTAAAGGCAGTCCTAAGAGGGATGTATATAGCAACACAGGCTTTTTCTCAAGAAACAAGAAAAGTTTCAAGCACACGACCTAACTTTACACCTAAAGGAGCTGGAGAAAGAACAGCAAATAACATCTAAAACAAGCAGAAAAGAAGAAATAATTTAAATTGAAACAGAAATCAATGAAATAGAACCCAAAAGAACAACAGAACAGATCACCATGACTAGGAGTTGGTTCTCTGAAAGAATTGATATGATCCATAAACCCCTTGCTAGACTTATCAAAGAGAAAGGACCCAATAAATAAAATTACAAATGAAAGAGGGGAGATCACAACCAATACCTAAGAAATACAATTATAAGAAAATATTATGAGAAATTACATGCCCCCAAAATCAGGCTATCTGGAAAAAATGGATGTATTCCTAGAAACATATAAATGACCAAAACTGAAACAGAAAGAATAGAAAACATGAATAGGTCCATAACCAGAAAAGAAATTGAAGCAGTCTTCAAAAATTTCCCAACATGAGTCCAGGGTCAGATGACCTCCCAGTGGAATTCTACCAAACATTTAAAGAAGAATTCATCAGGAACAGATGCTGTACCTTGTCAACTGCTTTTTCTGTATCAATTGAGAGGACCATGTGGTTTTTCTCTCTTCTCTTATTGATTTATTCTTTCACATTGATTGATTTGCAAATGTCGAATCATGCTTGCATCCCAGGAATAAATCCCACCTGGTCATGGTAGATAATCTCTTTAATGTACTGTTGCATCCTATTAGCTAGGATCTTGTTGAGAATTCTGGCATCCATATTCATCAGGGATATTGGTTTGAAACCTCTCCATTTTGATGTACTCTGTGCATGGTTTGGGGATTAGGATAATGCTGGCTTCAAAGAAAGTGTCTGGGAGTTTTCCTACGGTTTCTGTCTTTTGAAACAGTTTCAGGAAATGGTATTATTTCTTCTTTGACTGTTTGGTAGAATTCCCGAGGAAATCTGTCAGATCCTGGGCTCTTGTTTTTTGGGATGTTTTTGATCACTGCTTCAAAGTATAGTGATAGCAGGAACATTCCTCAACTTCATAAAAGTTATCTATGAAAAGCCCACAGCGAATATCATACTCAATGGGGAAAAGCTGACAGCCTTCCCTTTGAGATCAGGGATGCCCACTCTCACCACTGTTGTTCAACATAGTACTGGAAGTCCTAGCAACAGCAATCAGATAACAAAAAGAAATAAAAGGTATTCAAATTGGCAAAGAAGAAGTCAAACTCTCTCTCTTCACAGATGACATGATACTTTATATGGAAAACCCAAAAGACTCCATCCCCAAACGACTAGAACTCATGCAGCAATTCAATAATGTGGCAGGATACAAAACCAATGCACAGAAATCAGTTGCTTTCTTAATCACTAACAATGAAAATGTAGAGAGAAAAATCAGAGAATCAATTCCACTTACTACAGCACCAAGAACCATAAGATACATGGAAATAAACCTAACCAAAGAAGTAAAGGATCTCTACTCAAGGAACTACAGAACACTCATGAAAGAAATTGAAGAAGACACAAAAAGATGGAAAAGCATTCCACGCTCATGGAGCAGAAGAATAAACATCATTAAAATGTCTACACTGCCTAGAGCAATCTATACGTTCAATGCCATCCTGATCAAAATTCCACCAGCATTTTTCAAAGTCCTGGAACAAACAATCCTAAAATTTGTATGGAACCAGAAAAGACCCCAAATTGCTAAGGAAATGATGAAAAACAAAAACAAAACTGGGGGTATCACATTGCCTGATTTCAAGCTTCACTACAAAGCCATGATCACCAAGACAGCATGGTACTGGCACAAAAACATACACACAGACCAGTGGAACAAAGTAGAGAGTCCAGATAAGGACCCGCAACTCTATGGTCAAATAATCCTTGACAAAGCAGGAAAAAATATACAGTGGGAAAAAGGCAGTCTCTTCAATAAATGGTGCTGGGAAAATTGGACAGCTATGCATAGAACAATGAAACTTGGCAATTCTCTTATACAACACACAAAGATAAACTCAAAATGGATAAAAGACCTCAACGTGATGCAGGAATCCATCAAAACCCTAGAGGAGAACATAGGCAGTAACCTCTTCAACATTGGCCACAGCAACTTCTTTCAAGATATGTCTCCAAAGGCAAGGGAAACAAAAGAAAAAATGAACTATTGAGACTTCAATAATAAAAAGTCTCTATTGAGACTTCATAATAAAGAGCTTCTGCACAGCAAAGGAAACAATCCACAAAACCAAAAGACAACCTAGGGAACGGAAGTAGATATTTCCAAATGTCTTATCAGACAAAGGGCTAGTATCCAAAACTTATAAAGAACTTACCATACTCAACACCCAAAAAACAAATAATCCAGGCAAGCAGTGGAAAGAAGACATGAACAGACATTTCTCCAAAGACGTACAAATCACCAACAGACACATGAAAAAATGCTCCACATCACTTGCCGTCCGGGAAATACAAACCAAAAGCACAATGAGACACCACCCTACATCAGTCAGAATGGCTAAAATCAGTAAGTCAGGAAACAACAGCTGTTGGCAAAGATGCAGAGAATGGGAACCCTCTTACACTGTTAGTGTGAATGCAAACTGGTGCAGCCACTCTGGAAAACAGTATGGAGGTTCCTCAAAAAGTTAAAAATATTTCCCTATGACCCAGCAATTGCACTGCTAGGTATTTACCCAATGGATACAAACACAGTGATTCAAAGGGGCATCTGCACCCTAATGTTTATAAAAGCAATAACCAAACTATGGAAAGAATCCAAGATGCCCATCAACAGATGAACAGATAAAGAAGACGTGATGCAGGCGCAGGCGCGTGCATGCGCGCGTGCGCACACACACACACACACACACACACACACACTGGGATATTATTCAGCCATCAAAAAGAATGAACTCTCACCATTTGCAATGACATTGATGAAACTAGAGGGTATTATGCTAAGAGAAATAAGTCAATCAGAGAAAGACAATTATTGTATGATTTCACTCATGTGGAATTTAAGAAACAAAACAGATGGTGGTGCCTGGGTGGCTCAGTTTGGTTAAGCGTCTGTCTTTGTCTCAGGTCATGATCCCTGGGTCCTGGGATGAAGCACCAGAGATGGCTCCCTGCTCAGTGGGGAGCCTGCTTCTCCCTCTCCCTCTGCTACTCCCCCTGCTTGTGCTCTCTTTCTCGTTTTCTCAAATAAATAAATAAAATCTTAAAAAAAAAAAAAACAACAGATGAACAAAAGGCTAGACAGAAAAAAATAAAATAAATAAAGTAAGATGAAATCGTAGAGGGTTACAAACCATAAGAGGCACTTAACTACAGGAAACAATCTGAGGGCTGTGGGAGGAAAGGGGTGGAAGGGGATGGGTAGCTGGATGATGAGCGTAAGGACAACAACATGATGTAATGAGCACTGGGTGATTATAGGCAACTGATGAATCCTTAAACTGTACCTCTGAAACTAATAATATTCTGTACATTAATTAATTGATTTTAAATAAAATTAAATTAAAAAAGAAAAGATGCTCAATATCACTCATCATCAGGAAAATACAAAACACAACCATGATGAGATACCACCTCCCACCTGTCAAAATGGCTAAAATTAACAACAGAAGAAACAGGAGGTATTGGCAAGGATGAGGAGAAAGGGGAATGTTCTTGCACTGTTGGTGGGAAGCAAACTGGTGCAGATGCTCTGGAGAACATTTTGGAAGTTCCTCAAAAAGTTAAAAATAGAACCACCATACAATCCAGCCATTGCACTACTAGGCATTTACCTAAAGGACACAAAAACAGAGATTCAAGAGGTACATGACCCCTATGTTTACAAGAGCATTATAAACAATAGCCAAACTATGGGGAGAGCTCAAATATCCATCAACTGATGAATAAAGAAGATGTGGTATCTATATACAGTGGAATATTATTCAGTCATCAAAAAGAATGAATTCTTGCCATTTGCAATGACATGGATGGAGGTAGAATATATTATGCTAAGTGAAATAAATAAAAAACAAATACCAGATGATCTCACTCATACATGGAATTTAAGAACGGACTGCATGGAGCACTGGGTGTGGTGAAAAAATAATGAATACTGATTTTCTGAAAATAAATAAATTGAAAAAATTTAAAAAAATAAAATAAAATAAAATTCAAAAAAAAAAGAAAAAAAAACAGATGAGCATATGGGAATGGGGAAATGAAAAGAAGGAGAGAGGGAAACAAGCCATAAGTGATTCTTAAGAACAGAGAACAAGGGCACCTGGGTGGCTCAGTGGGTTAAAGCCTCTACTTTCGGCTCAGGTCATGATTCGGGTCCTGGGATCAAGTCCCACTTCGGGCTCTCTGCTTCAGCACAGAGCCTGCTTCCCCCTCTCTCTCTCTCTGCCTGCCTCTCTGCCTACTTGTGATCTCTGTCAAATAAATAAATAAAATCTTTAATAAAAAAAGGAATGCATGGAGCATTGGGTGTGGTGAAAAAATAATGAATACTGTTATGCTGAAAATAAATAATTTAATTAAAAAAAAAAAACAGAACAAACTGAGGGTTGCTGAAGGGATATGGGTGGGGGATGAGCTAGACAGCTGATGAGTATTAAAGATGGTACTTGTCATGAGCACTGGATGTTGCATGTAAGTGATAAACCACTGAATTCTATTCCAGAAACCAATATTGCACTGTATGTAAACTGACAAAATTTAAATAAAAAATAAACTCTAGGGTAACCACTGCAAGCAAAATACTTCAAAGCCACCAAGCTAATAGAAGAAAATGCCTAGAAAGAAAATACTAGAATAATCAAAATGTTAGCTTAATAAGGCATGTAAGAAAGGCACAACGAGGCACAAAGACCAAGGTGATAGCCTTAAACCTAACTAAATAAATAACTGAATCAACTACATATAGACTAAATAATCCAGATTGTCAGAATAAATAAAAATAAACCCCACCACAGGCCATTTATATACAACACACATACTTAAACACAAGAATACATAAAATTTAAAAGAATAGGTGATTTCCACATGGCCCTAGAATAATGGCAGGCATTGAATCTCTCCACATAGCCTCTGAAAAGACATATAAAAGAACAAAATAAGAGGGTATAAAGCCATATAGAGGGTCTAAAGCTTTATCAAGCCATATTAAATTAATGTTTTCAATATTACTGTTAGAGAACACTATGGACTTCAAACTACATTTATGCAGTGAAAAATTACAAATTACAAACAACAAAGCTCCTACCACTACTAGATAGCTCTTCACTGCCATATCTCCAAAGGAGAACTTCCTTCTACTCACCTATTTTCCCTCTAGAGGCCACTTCTTTTTCACATAGGTTCTTCAGACTACTCCTTGCACTCTACCCACAGACTTATAGTGGTAGAAGGAGTATTCTCAGCTGTACAGGCAGCAGAGTATGGAGCAGAGTAAGAACTTTTTAAAAAACAAATCAGATACACAAAACCCTTGGGGAAACTCAACTGGTCATTCTTTCCTCAGATTTAAAAAAGCAGTATTGTGGCAGTAAGGAAGACGGTAAACAGCCTTCACTAGGTCTCCGTCTCTGTCTTAAGTTACACAGCTCTAATTCATCCTGATTATTTTCTACATCTGATATTCACTTGTCATGCTATCAGCCTCTGCATTCATCCTGGGGATTACCTTAAAGAATATCTCCTTTGCTGGTTTCTCCTGATTCTTGAGTCCCATTATCTTTCCATTCTTTAACTTATTGCTTAATTCTACAGGAATACATCCCCTCATAGCTTCACGAATAAAGTTATATAGGAGGCCAACTGACACTTTGCATGTCAGAAAATACATTTAGTATACTCTCATATTCAATTCATAGTTTGGCTGAATGATAAAATTCTAGGTTATAAATCACTTTCCATTAACATTTTGAAGACACCACTCCACTATCTCCCATAGTTAAAGTCCAGTCCTTTGTGGTATATGGTATGTGGTATATGGTATATACCATATTCTTTCCTATCTTTGAATGCTGGCTGAATCTTCTTGGTCCCAATATTCTGAAATTTCACAATGATATCGTCCTGTTTTCATTCATTTGTGTTAGGTACTTGCTGAGTCCTTTCAATATGGAAAGCCATGTCCTTTCATTCTGGAAAATTTTCCTGAGTTATTTCCTAGCTGATTTCTATCCTTCAGTTTCTCTCCTCTATGTTTCTGAACCTCCATCAAATGAACCTCTTGAAGCTGACCTTCAATTGTCTTATCTTCTCTAATCTCCTATGACTTGTATTTTTGTTCAAATTTCTGGGAAATTTCCTCAACTTTTATCTTTGAGCCCTTTTATGGAGATTTTTCATTCTTGCTACCATGTTTTTAACTTCCAAGAACTCCTTTCTGTTATCTAATGTTCTTTTTTAATAGCATCCTGTTCTAGTTTCATGGATGCAACATCTTCCTTTATCTCCAAGGAAATTATTCATAAGCCTTGTTTGTTTTCTAAGTTTTCTTTACCCTATGTAGTCTCTTTCCCATGAGTTTCTTTTTCTTTTCTTTTTTCTTTTTTTAGTGGGGAAAGAGAAGAGCCATCTTTCATATTAGAGGCATCCTCAAATACCTGGTATCATTGGTTTTCTGCTCATTTTAAAAGAAAGGAAATAAAAAGTTAACTGGAAGCTCTAAATTCATGGGTGACTCTTGCTACCTTATGATTCACTATTTGGAGATCAACCTATCATTTGTTGTGAAAATCCTGGTATCAGCGTATCAACTGGGGTCTAGTCAGCAGACAGAAACAAATCTTTAAAACAGGAAAAGAAAAATGTTATTATTTTAAAAATCATTAAATAGGGGGCACCTGGGTGGCTCAGTGGGTTAAAGCCTCTGCCTTCAGCTCAGGTCATGATCTCAGGGTCCTGGGATCGAGTCCCGCATCAGGCTCTCTGCTTCAGCAGGGAGCCTGCTTCCCACCCCCCCCCTCTCCACCTGCCTCTCTGCCTACTTGTGATCTCTGTCTGTCAAATAAAAATTTTTTAAAAATCTTTTTTAAAAAATCATTAAATAGGTATAAAAGATAGTAAATGACTAGAACTCTAAGACAACCACGGTAGCAACTATAAAAATATATTGCCACCTTTAAAGCTAAGTGAAAAATAAACAAGAAAAAAGCCTAGTAACTTACAGAAGGGATCCCAAAAAGCTAAGATACTGATCTCTGATGAAATGGTGGGCTACTGCAGAAACATGCTATTCATTGCTATAGTGAGACTTGCTGGAGGCCACTCACCAAAACCAAGACTGTTGCTTGCCATGGAAAATACTGTAGGAACCAACTGCCTGCAGAGCAGTTTACTACAGGGATAAAATAAAAGCAGAAAGAACGAAGTCCCTTCTTCATCCTCCTGGCAAGTAGACTTCTTATAGTGCCTCTTTATTGGCAGAACCTAACAAAGATTCAGCTGCCAAAGAAGAAATATGATTGCAGAGTCTCCAGCTCTAGCATTGTAATAAAGGGGTAAGAAGGGCAGGTTCAGCACTCAGAGACAGTAAGTCAATAACTGGCACAATCAATATCTGGGGTCCCTCATCTTGCCTTATTGTCTGAAAGAGTCCTCTAATCTGTCCTAGAAGGTCAAGGTCTAGCTGCCAGGATTTCAAGAGCCAAGTGGAAGATGACTAGAAGTTCCTATATTTGGTATTTGGTAGGCATGTTTTCACTTAATACCTAGTTTTCGATACAAAGCCTATCTCCTATGGAACTATGCATGAAGTCTCCCAATCCACAGATGTTTTATTTATCCTTTATCAAAAATAAATCTCGAATGGATAAGGAAGGTGGTCCATATACACTATGGAATATTATGCCTCCATCAGAAAGGATGAATACCCAATTTTTGTATCAACAAGGACGGGACTAGAAGAGATTATGCTGAGTGAAATAAGTCAAGCAGAGAGAGTCAATTATCATATGATTTCACTTCTTTGTGGAGCATAACAAATAACGTGGAGGACATGGGGAGATTGAGAGGAGAAGGGTGTTGAGGGAAATTGGAAGGGGAGGTGAACCATGAGAGACTATGGACTCTGAATAACAATCTGAGGGTTTTGAAGGGGCAGGGGGTGGGAGGTTGCGGTAGCCAAGTGGTGGGTATTATGGAGTGCATGTATTGCATGAAGCACTGCGTGTGGTACATAAACAATGAATTCTGTTACACTGAAAGAAATAAAAAGAAATAAGTCTCAAAACTTCTACTAGGATAGAGCACCTGGATAGCTCACTCAGTTAAGCAACTGACTTTGGTTTCAGTTCAGGTCATGATCTCAGGGTCATAAGATCAAGCACCACATTCAGCTCTGTGTTTAATACAGAGTCTGCTTCCGACTCTCTCTCCCTCTCCTTTTCCCCTCCCATGCCCCATGCACATGCTCACTCTCTCTCTCTCTCTATCTCAATTAAATAAATAAATCTTTAAAAAAAAAAAAAAACCCTACCAGGATGGGGATGCCTGGATGGCTCAATTGGTTAATAAGCAGCTGCCTTTGGCTCAGGTCATGATCCCAGCATCCTGGGATCAAGTCCCACGTCGGGCTCCTTGCTCAGCGGGGAGCCTGCTTCTCTCACTGCCTCTGCCTACCACTCTGTCTGCCTGTGCGCGTGCTCTCTCTCTCTCTCTAACAAATAAATTTTTTATAAAATCTTAAAAAAAAAAAAAAAACCTATGGATGAGTAAGGAGCTGCCACCAAATGAGAGGAAGTAAGGGAGAAGATCTATATAATTTCAACCTCATTTCCAAAAGTACCTGGTGCTATACTTCCTATATCTTTTAAGGATCTGCAGTATAAATAAAGTTGGTTCTCAGCTCTTCCTACTGAACATACCTGGGATTCAGCTACCTTGGGTGTGTTAAGTCACAGTTTCCACTCTTCCAATACCTTGCCAACTTTGCTTGTTTTTGTGGGTGTACAGCAATTTTTAGGCCCCTATACTTTCATTCTGTAGTGTTTCAGAAAGAAACAATCAAATACAAATATTCTATACTCCATTGTAACCCAAAAGTTCTCATTCTTTTCAACATGGTAGCAAATTTTCGTCCATTTAGAGTTTGTAAGACTTCTTTGAGGGGCATTCCAAATACTTTTTGAAAAAAGCTCAATATTACTAGCATAATTATATAATCTACCAATGTGACTTCGCTTAAGCACAACATTCATCTAGATATAAATCCCTTGACATTTGTTTTTAAACTATTTGTAAATTTATGGTCACATTTAATAATAAACAAAAGAATGATTAAAAAGACTAAAGACCTGGGGTGCCTGGGTGGCTCAGTCATTAAGCATCTGCCTTCAGCTCAGGTCATGATCCCAGGGTCCTGGGATTGAGAACCCCATTAGGCTCCCTGCTCAGTGGGAAGCCTGATACTGCCTCTCCTCTGGCTTGTGTTCCCTCTCTCGCTGCCCCTGTCGAATAAATTTTAAAATCTTTAAAAAAAAAAAAAAAAAGGCTAAAGACTCAAGGTGCCTGAGCGATGCAGTTGGTTAAGCATCTGTTCAACTCTTGGTTTCAGCTCATGATCTCACAGTCCTGAGATCAAACCCTGTGGCAGGCTCCATGCTCAGCACAGAGTCTGCTTGAGACTGTCTTTCTCACTTTCCCTCCTCCCCTCCCCACTGTGCTCTAATAAATAAAAATTAATTAATTTTAAAATATAAAGACCTGACAGAGAGGCACATGGGTGGCTCAGTCAGCTAAGCATCTGCCTTCAGCTCAGATAGTGATCCCAGGGTCCTGAGATTGAACCTCTGCCTCCACCCTTCCCTCTGCTCATTCATATTCTCTCTATATCTCTCAAATAAATAAATAAAATATTTTATTTTTATTTTTTAGGAGATTTATTTGAGAGAGAGACAACACAAGTGGAATGCAGGTAGGGGCAGAGGTAAAGGGAGAAGCAGACTCTCTGTTGAGCAAGGAGCCAGATGTAGGGCTTGATCCAAGGACCCTGAGATCATGACTCAAGCAGAAGTCAGATGCTTAACTGAATGAGCCACCTAGGCGCCCCATAAATAAAATCTTAAAAAAAAAAAAAAAAAAAGACCTGACACAAAAAAGGATAAAGATGTGACACAAAGACCCACAATCTCTTCTCAGTCCTAGTAGTACCCAAACTACAGTAAAAAAAAAAAAAAAATTGTGAGGCAGCAATGGTCACAGTCGCCAAACTGTGGAAAGAACCAAGATGCCCTTCAACGGATGAATGGATAAGGAAGATGTGGTCCATATACACTATGGAGTATTATGCCTCCATCAGAAAGGACGAATACCCAACTATTGTAGCAACATGGACCGGACGGAAGAGATTATGCTGAGTGAAATAAGTCAAGCAGAGAGAGTCAATTATCATATGGTTTCACTTATTTGTGGAGCATAACAAAAAGCATGGAGGACATGGGGAGTTAGAGAGAAGGGGGTTGGGGTAAATTGGAAGGGGAGGTGAATCATGAGAGACTTAGGACTCTGAAAAACAATCTAAGGGGTATGAAGTGGCGGGGGGGTGGGAGGTCAGGGTATCAGGTGGTGGGTATTATAGAGGGCACGTATTGCATGGAGCACTGGGTATGGTGAAAAAAATAATGATACTGTTATGCTGAAAATAAATAAATGGAAAAAAAAATTGTGAGGAATACCATCCAGCACATCTGAACATAAACTGTGCTTTTCCTGCCAGAAGCTCAAACTTCAACAATCTGCCTAAAATATCCACGGGGAAAAATAGCTATCTTGCATATATTATAGAGGGGAACCTCAGGAATCACAAGGTCATGCTGTCATAAATCATCCAGAACAGCTCTAGAAACAGAACCCTGTTCTCCCAAGATCCACTCCATTTTTTCTCTCCACAAAACCAATGGTGTAATCCTAATGAAGGTACACTAGGAAATAGCAGTGAATAGGTAGAAAATGAGAGTACAAAAAGAATAGATAAAACAGTTTGAGGTGCCTGGGCCCATTCATGTTTAATACTACCCCTATTTTTCAAGTGTCAAAAAAAAAAACCCTATTAAGTGTTTATTCATTTACAAAAGTGGCCTATTTGAAGAAACAGCAAACCCCACACAACCCAACAGACTTTAGAAATGTATCTCAAGAAATAGTTGTTTTTCCAAACAGTTGTTTTCCCAAAACTAGAGTCTCTGTGAATTCCAAATAGCTTACTCAGAGCAGATAAATAGAATCTTCTTTCTGCCACATGCCAACTTTGTTCCCTTCACTCTCTTAAGCTTCAGTTTCCTCAACTAAATATGGAGGTAGTACTGTTTCAAAGGTCATTTTGAGCATTAGCTGAAATAATGAATGTATACTATCTACCACTAGTGCCTAAGAACACGGCAGACAGAGAGCAAATGATTCTTATGAAACTCTTATTTGTTTTTAAACATTAAATTAAGTTGCAAACATAATGAAAAAAAAAAACAGTATGGAACTTCCTCAAAAACTTAAAACTACATCTGTATCTTTGGGGTAAATACCCAGCAGTACAATTGCAGGGTCAAAGGGAAGCTCTATTTTTAATTTTTTGAGGAATCTCCACACTGTTTTCCAAAGTGGCTGTACCAACTTGCATTCCCACCAACAGAGTAAGAGGGTTCCCCTTTCTCCACATCCTCTCCAAAATTTGCTGTTTCCTGTCTTGTTAATATTTGCCATTCTAACTGGTATAAGGAGATATCTCAATGAGGTTTTGATCTGCATTTCCCTGATGGCTAATGATGATGAACATTTTTTCATGTGTCTGATAGCCATTTGTATGTCTTCACTGGAGAAGAATCTGTTCACGTCTTCTGCCCATTTTCTGATATCATTATCTGTTTTTTGGGTGTTGAGTTTGAGGAGTTCTTTATAGGTCTTAGATATAAGGAGGGCATGTATTGCATGGAATACTGGGTGTGGTACATAAACAATGAATCTTGGAACACTGAAAAAATAAAATAAGATAAATTTATAAAAACTTAAAACTAGATATCTCTTTTCCCACATTCACTGCAGCATTATTCACAATAGCCAAGACAAAGGAACAATCTAAGTGTCCATCAGCAAATGAATGGACAAAGGAAAGGTGATATATGTATATATATAAATTATATAAATATATTTTTAAATATATATGTCAAATATTAATTCCAGATAAATAAATGGTAATATAATAATATACTATATATATCAGCCATGAATTAATCATAGTAATTTAAAAAACAAATACTAATTTAACTAACAAGGATAAGTATACTGGAAGAATGTAAGAAGCATGTATGTGTATGTTTGGGATGGGAAAGCATAACAGAGATAAAGTTTTATCTTCTACTGTAGAATAAATACATAAGAATAAAATGGAAAAAATTCAGGGGCACCTGGGTGGCTCAGGTGGTTAAGCATCTACCTTTGGCTCAGGTCCTGATATTGAGCCCTGAGTCAGGTTCCCAGCTCAAGGGGAAATCTGCTTCTCCCTCTCCCTCTGATCCTCCCCACTGCTCATGCTCTTGCTCTTTCTCTCTCAAGTAAATAGTCCTTTTTAAAAAAATGGAAAAAATTGGGGCACCCAGGTAGCTCAGTCAGTTAACCACCTGACTTTGGCTCAGGTCATGATCTCAGGGTTCTGGGATGGAGCCCTGCATCAGGTTCCCTGCTCAGCTGGGAGCCTGCTTCTCCCTGTCCCTCTGCCTGCCACTCCCCATGCTTGTGCACTCTCACTCTCTGTCAAATAAATAAAATCTTTTTAAAAAACGGAAAAGATTAAGAAATAGAAATATAAGCATGTTATTATTCATGTTGTTTTATTATTTTATTGGGGTTTTTTTACATTTTGCCAGCTTTATTGAGCTATAATTGACATATAACAGTGTGTAAGTTTAAGGTGTACAACATTATACCTTTGATACACTTTGATTTGATACACTTACACACTACAAAATTATTACCTCCATAGGGCAGCTAGCTAACACTTCCATCAAGTCACATAATTACCATTTCCTTTTTGAAGTGACATCTGAGATCTACTCTTAGCAACTTTGAAGTATATAATACAGTATTATTAACTATTACCACCATGCTGTATGTTACATCCCATAATTTATTTCTCTAACATTCTCTTATTTGTAGACATTTACAATGTTATCAATTTTTTGCTACTACACACTATGCTGTAGGTGTCTTAACATGTACATATGCAAGTGTTTCTCCAGATCAATACACTGAAATCATGGCCCAGATTTAGAAATAGATTTTATATCACAATCCCATATACATAAAATTGAAGCAAATCTCATGAAGAAAAAAATGTAATGATGCTACATGCAATTGTGCCAGTTACCAACTGACTATCCCTCAACACCAAATCTACCCTTCTCTATCCTACTTTTTAACACCGGAATTGAGCCCTATAATGGTTAGTATTATGATTCAACCTGACTGGGCCACCCAGTGCCCAGATATTTGTTAAATATTTTTCTAGGTGTGTATGTGAGGGTTTCCCATGAGAAACCCTCACATACACACCTAGAAAAATATTTCCCATGAAAAACCCTCACATACACACATTGATCTCACATATGATCTCATATGTCATATGATCTCAGGGATCATAATGACATTTTTTATTGGTAAACGGAGTAAAGCAGATTGTCTTCCCCAATATGAGTGGGCCTTATCCAATTTATACAACAAATAGGGGGAGTAAGAGAGATTTCACTTTATCTTCCAATTTTCAAGCTAGGACACTGGCCGTCTCCTGCCTTCAGGATTGGAATCATACTGGAGCTTACCCCATCAGCTCTCCTGGTTCTCAGGACTTCTGACTCTTACTACAACATTGGCTCTCTTAGGTATCTAGTTTGCCAATTGTAGATCCTGGGACTCCTTAGAGTCCATAGCAATGTAAACCAATTTCTTGTGATAAATATATACATAGACATACGTACCCCTACTGGGGTTCTGTTTTTCTGCTAATCCCAAACTAATATAGACCATATCAACATTTTTTTCTTTGCCAACTCACTGCATTAGGCTTTGTCAATAGTGGGTACTAATGGGACACTGCACAGCCATAGCAAAAAGAAGGAGCTTCCCTTCTTGGTTCTGGTGCACTGCTATTTTATTGTCAGCACCCTAGCCAGGTGATTGGCATGTTAGAGGCCCTCCATGCCCTCTGGCAAGTTTCTTCACCACTGACAGGCTACATGTTCCTATGGCAGCCATGCCCTTTCCAAAGGGATCTGAATCTTTACCTTGAGACAGGGGAGTGTTCTTTTAAATTCTTAGTCCCTTGCTTGGGGCTCTTCCTCAGTAGTTGTTGACTTCTGCACCTGCTACTTTTGTACCCTTTGAATGTGTTTTTCATATTCAAAAAATTCCTTTTTCCTAAAAGGAATTTTACCAATTAACATTTATATTAAATATTCCCTATTCAAATTGTTACTGTAAATGGATTGTAATTGATATAGCAACATATTCTTGACATTTTTTAATGCTGATAGCACTAAATGGAATTTGTAACCTACTAATGATTGATGAGGAAAGCTTTAAAAACATTTCTTTAAGGTAAAATCTTGGGAATTAGACTGCTAAATCGCAGGATATGTACATCTAATAACACAAGATACCCCCAATGTATCAACATTCCCACTGAAACCTATCTGGTCAAACAATTGAATACATTGGACATTTCAGTGTTCTCAAACTAATATATGTAGACTTTTTCATCACTCTGATTGTAACTTGCTATTCCTTGCTGACAAGATTGAATATTTCTGTGAAGCCCCTAGTCATATTGTTGTTCATTTTTCTATTCACCTGTTATTTAATTTTATTGGTTTATAAGAGTTCTTTTATATTATCTTTGTCATATCTCAAGAACATTTTCCAGTATGTTTAAGTTGGCTTTTGTCATTTTTTTCACATTAATCCATTTCAATCATGTATAATTTACATACAGTGAAATGCACAAATTGTAAGTGTACCACTCTATAAGCTTTGCCAAGGGTAACACCCATGTAACCTGGATTTCATCAAAGACATAGAGCTCTACAATCATCTTGAAAGTTCTTTCATACCTCTATCCAGTCAGTACTCTCCCAGGCAACCACTATGCTCTCTTCTAATATCACAGAATTATAGTACTCCTTATTCTTGAATTTTATTTAAGCTGAATCATATAAAATGTAGTCTTTCATATATGGATCTTACGTTCAACAACCATGTTGTTGCATCTCTACACTTTTCATAAAATATTTTTACCAAGTCCTTTAATTTTTAAATTTTTTGTTTTTTGTTTTACCCTATTTATTTATTTTCAGTGTAACAGAATTCATTGTTTATGCACCACACCCAGAGCTCCATGCAGTATGTGCCCTCCCTATTACCCAACACCTGGCTCCCCCAACCTCCCACCTCCCACCCCTTCAAAACCCTCAGATTGTTTTTCAGAGTCCATAGTCTCTCATGATTCACCTCCCCTTCCAATTTCCCTCAACTTCCTTCTCCTCTCCATCTCCCTATGTCCTCCGTGTTATTGGTTATGCTCCACAAAGTGAAACCATATGATAATTGACTCTCTCTGCTTGACTTATTTCACTCAGCATAATCTCTTCCAGTCCCGTCCATGCTGATCCAAAAGTAGGGTATTCAACCTTTCTGATGGAGGCATAATACTCCATAGTGTATATGGACCACATCTTCCTTATCCATTTGTCCATTGAAGGGCATCTTGGTTCCTTCCACAGTTTGGCGACCATGGCCATTGCTGCTATAAACATTGGGGTATAGATGGCCCTTCTTTTCAATACATCTGTATCTTTGGGGTAAATACCCAGTAGTGCAATTGCAGGGTCATAGGAAAGTTCTATGTTTAATTTCTTAAGGAATCTCCACATTGTGGAAGGATACAAAGTCAATATACAGAAATCATTTGCTTTCTTATGCACTAACAATGAAAATACAGAAAGGGAAATTAGAGAATCGATTCCATTTACTATAGCACCAAGAACCATAAAATACCTGGGAATAAACCTAACCAAAGAGGTAAAGGATCCGTACTCGAGGAACTACAGAACACTCATGAAACAAATTAAAGAAGACACAGAAAGATGGAAGACCATTCCATGCTCTTGGATCGGAAGAATAAACATTGTTAAAATGTCTATACTGCCTAGAGCAATCTATACTTTTAATGCCATTGTGATCAAAATTCCACCAGTATTTTTCAAAGAGCTGGAGCAAATAATCCTAAAATGTGTATTTAATCAGAAGAGACCCCGAATCACTAAGGAAATGTTGAAAAACAAAAACAAAACTGGCGGCATCACCTTACCTGTTTTCAAGCTTTACTACAAAGCTGTGATCACCAAGACAGCATGGTACTGGCATAAAAACAGACACATAAACCAGTGGAACAGAGTAAAGAGCCCAGATATGGACCCTCAAGTCTATGGTTAAATAATCTTCAACAAAACAAAAAATATATAGAGAGTGGAAAAAAGACAGTCTCTTCAATAAATGGTGCTGGGAAAATTGGACAGCTGTATGTAGAAGAATGAAAGTCGACCATTCTCTTACACCGTACACAAAGATAAACTCGAAATAGATAAAAGACCTCAACAGGAGACAGGAATCCATCAGAATCCTAGAGAACAAAGGCAGTAATCTCTTCGACATCAACCACAGCAACTTCTTTCAACATGTCTCCAATGGCAAAGGAAACAAAAGCAAAAATAAACTTTTAGGACTTCATCAAGATCCAAAATCCAAAGCTTCTGCACAGCAAGGGAAACAGTCAACAGAACAAAGAGGCAACCCACAGAATGGGAGAAGATATTCACAAATGACAGTACAGACAAAAGGTTGATATCCAGGATCTATAAAGCAATTCTCAAACTTAACACACACAAAACAGATAAACATATCAAAAAATGGGCAGAAGAGATGAACGGACACTTCTCCAATGAAGACATAAAAATGGCTATCAGACACATGAAAAAATGTTCATCATCATTAGCCATCAGGGAAATTCAAATTAAAACCACATTGAGGGGACGCCTGGGTGGCTCAGTTGGTTGGGCAGCTGCCTTCGGCTCGGGTCATGATCCCAGCGTCCTGGGATTGAGTCCCACATCAGGCTCCTTGCTCAGCAGGGAGCCTGCTTCTCCCTCTGCCTCTGCCTGTCGTTCTGTCTGCCTGTGCTCGCTCTCTCCCCCTCTCTCGGATAAATAAATAAAATCTTTAAAAAAACAACAAACAAAAAACAAAAAACCCACATTGATATACCACCTTACACCAGTAGAACTGGCCAAAATTAGCAAGACAGAAAACAAGGTCTGTTGGAGAGGATGTGGAGAAAGGGGAACCTTCTCACACTGTTGGTAGGAATGCAAGTTGGTGCAGCCACTTTGGAGAACAGTGTGGAGATTCCTTAAGAAATTAAAAATAGAGCTTCCCTATGACCCTGCAATTGCACTACTTGGTATTTACCCCAAAGATACAGATGTAGTGAAAAGAAGGGCCATCAATACCCCAATGTTTATAGCAACAATGGCCACGGTCACCAAAATGTGGAAAGAACCAAGATGCCCTTCAATGGACAAATGGATAAGGAAGATGTGGTCCATATACACTATGGAGTATTATGCCTCCATCAGAAAGGATGAATACCCAACTTTTGGATCAGCATGGACGGGACTGGAAGAGATTATGTTGAGTAAAATAAGTCAAGCAGAGAGAGTCAATTATCATATAGTTTCACTTCTTTGCAGAGCATAACCAATAACACGGAGGACATAGGGACATGGAGAGGAGAAGGGAGTTTAGGGAAATTGGAAAGGGAGGTGAATCATGAGAGACTATGGACTCTGAAACACAATTTGAGGGTTTTGAAGGGGTGGGAGGTGGGAGGTTGGGGAAGCCAGGTGTTGGGTATTAGGGAGTGCACATACTGCATGGAGCACTGGGTGTGGTGCATAAACAATGAATTCTGTTACACTGAAAAGAAATAAATTTTTAAAATATATATATATATATATATAAAGTATATCTGTGATAGTCATCTGTATTATTGTATGTAATCATTCATTCATCTTCCTTTTTGTGTCACATCAATTGTATGAATCCACCATAATTTATTTATCCATTTTACTGATGAATGTGTTTTTACCCAGTTTGGTTTGCAGCAATTATGAACAAAGCTATTACTAACATACATGTATTTTGCTATTGGATTTACACCTATGAGTGTAAATTTGCTGGATCATCAGATATATGTACTTTCAACTTTAGTTAATAGCGCCAAATACTTTTCCAAACTGGTTATCCCATTTCCTCTCCCACCAGCAATTTTTTCCCAAAGATTTTATTTATTTATTTATTTATTTATTTATTTATTTATTTGTCAGAAAGAGAGATAGCAAGAGAGATCATGAGCAGTGGAGAGAGGGAGAAGCAGGCTCTCCACTGAGCAGGGAGCCCAATGCAGGGATCAATCTCAGGACCCCAGGATCATGACCTGAGCCAAAGGCAGATGCTTAACAGACTGAGCCACCCAGGCGCCCCCCACCAGCAGTTTATGAAACTAACAGTTGCCCTACATCCTTACCAGGACTTGGTATTGCCCGTGTCTTGAATTTTAGTCATTCCAGTGGCTGTGTTGTAGTATCTCACTGTGGTTTTAATTTGTATTTCCCTGCTGAATGAAATTAAACACCTTTCCAAATGTTTATGAGCCACTGGAATATATGTTTTGTGAGAAGACTAATCAAGCCTTCTGCTCATTTTTCTACTTATTTTTGATTTGTAGTAGTTTTTTATAGCATTTTTAAATTTTTTAAAATTTCTTTTCATTGTTCCAGAATCCATTGTTTATGCACCACACCCAGTTCTCCATGCAATACATGCCCTCCATAATATCCACCTCCAGGCTCACCCAACCTCCCACCCCATCCCTCAAAAACCCTCAGTTTGTTTCTCAGACTCCACAGTCTCTCATGGTTTGTCTCCCCCTCCAATTTCCCCAACTCACTTCTCCTCACCATCCCCCCATGTCTTCTGTGTTATTCCTTATGCTCCACAAACAAGAGAAACCATATGACAACTGACTCTCTCTGCTTATTTCACTCAGCATAAACTCTTCCAGTCCCATCCATGTTGATACAAAAGTTGGGTATTCATCCTATCTGATGAAGGCATAATACTCCATAGTATATATGGACCATATATTCTTTATCCATTCATCCGTTGAAGGGCATCTTCAATGTGGCCATTGCTGCTATAAACATTGGGGTACTGATGGCCCTTCGTTTCACTATGTCTCTATCTTTGGGGTAAATACCCAGTAGTGCAATTGCAGGTCATAGGGTAGCTCTATATTTAATTTCTTTAGTAAGCTCCATACTATTTTCCAAAGTGGCAGTTCTTTATATACTCTAAATACAAGTCCTTCATCAAACATCTCTCTCACTTTGTGATTTGCTTGTTTTTCTCTCTTTAATGATGTATTCTGAACAACAGATCTTCATTTCAATAAACTAAAACTTACCAATCTTTTCCTTTATGATTAGTGCTTTTGTCTACCCCAAGGTCAAGAAGAATATTTTCCTATACTTCCTTCAAGGTACGTTATGGTTTTACATTTCACATTTAGGTAGCATTCATCAGGAATTGTGTTTGCAGCAAATGTTATGAGGTAGAAATCAATATTAACTGCTTTCAGTATTGACAGAATACCATTTATTGAATAGACTATCGATTTTTATTCCAGGTGGCCCAGTATTACCTCTTGCAAAGGAGATCATTTCCCCAGTGCACTGCAATTTTCACCTTTTTCATGTATCACTGGACAATATACATGATGGTCTATTTCTGAACCCTCTATTCTGTTTCATTAATTTGTCTTTGCCTCAAAACCACAATGTCTTCATTTATAATAAATCTTCCTATCTGATAGCATAAATCTTCCACTTTATTGCCTTCTTCGTGATTGCCGTGGCTATTTGTAACCTTTTTATATAAATGTTGGAATCAGCTGTTCAATATCCATACAAAAGAAAGAAAGAAAGAAAAAGAACAGGATCTGATGAATTTTTATTGGCATTGCATTAAACTAAGAGCAATTTGGGAAGAACTGACATCTTAAGACAGTGAGTCTTTAAATCTATTAACATGGTATATCTTTCCATTTGTTGAGATTTTCCTTAATTTCTTTTTTTTTTTTAATTTTTTATTTTTTATAAACATATATTTTTATTCCCAGGGGTACAGGTCTGTGAATCACCAGGTATACACACTTCACAGCACTCACCAAAGCACATACCCTCCCCAATGTCCATAATCCCACCCCCTTCTCCCAAACCCCCTCCCCCCAGCAACCCTCAGTTTGTTTATAGCAGCAATGTCCACAATAGCCAAACTATGGAAAGAACCTAGATGTCCATCAACAGATGAATGGATCAAGGAGATTTTCCTTAATTTCTATCAACAATGTTTTTGTAGTTTTTAATATAGATGGCCTTACATTTTTTTATTAGATTTTAGGCATTTATTGTCTGTGATACTATATAAATAGCATTGTTTCTTTTTTTTTTTTTTCAGCGTAACAGTATTCATTGTTTTTGCACCACACCCAGTGCTCCATGCAATACATGCCCTCTCTAATATCCCCCACCTGGTTCCCCCAACCTCCCACCCCCCACCCCTTCAAAACCCTCAGATTGTTTTCAGAGTCCATCGTCTCTCATGGTTCACCTCCCCTTCCAATTTCCCTCAACTCCCTTCTTGCCTTGTCCTCCATGCTATTTGTTATGCTCCACAAATAAGTGAAACCATACGATAATTGACTCTCTCTGCTTGACTTATTTCACTCAGCATAATCTCTTCCATTCCTGTCCATGTTGATACAAAAGTTGGGTATTCATCCTTTCTGATGGAGGCATAATACTCCATAGTGTATATGGACCACATCTTCCTATTCTTTTACTCTGTTCCACTGGTCTATGCGTCTGTTTTTATGCCAGTACCACGCTGTCTTGGTGATCACAGCTTTCTAGTAAAGCTTGAAATCAGGTAACATGATGCCCCCAGTTTTGTTTTTGTTCTTCAACATTTCCTTAGCAATTTGGGGTCTCTTCTGGTTCCATACAAATTTTAGGATTGTTTGTTCCAGCACTTTGAAAAATACCGGTGGAATTTTGATCGGAATGGCATTAAAAGTACAGATCGCTCTAGGCAGCATAGACATTTTAACAATGTTTATTCTTCCGATCCAAGAGCATGGAATGGTCTTCCATCTTTTTGTGTTTTCTTCAATTTCTTTCATGAGTGTTCTGCAAGAAATGAAAAATAGAGCTTCCCTATGACCCTACAATTGCACTACTGGGTATTTACCCCAAAGATACAGATGTCGTGAAAAGAGGGGCCATCTGTACCCCAATGTTTATAGCAGTAATGGCCACGGTCACCAAACTGTGGAAGGAACCAAGATGCCCTTCAACGGACGAATGGATAAAGAAGATGTGGTCCATATACACTATGGAGTATTATGCCTCCATCAGAAAGCATGTGCAACTTTTGTAGCAACAAGTATGGGCATGGAAGAGATTATGCTGAGTGAAATAAGTCAAGCAGAGAGAGTCAATTATCATATGGTTTCACTTACTTGTGGAGCATAACAAATAGCATGGAGGACAAGGGGAATTAGAGAAGAGAAGGGAGTTGGAGGAAATTGGAAGGGGAGGTGAACCATGAGAGATTATGGACTCTGAAAAACAATCTGAGGGTTTTGAAGGGGTGGGGGGTGGGAGGTTGGGGG
Organism: Mustela erminea; assembly: GCF_009829155.1. NCBI lineage: Eukaryota > Metazoa > Chordata > Mammalia > Carnivora > Mustelidae > Mustela > Mustela erminea. The sequence goes on along the minus strand of NC_045614.1, from coordinate 20,422,950 downwards.
AACCAGGTGTTGGGTATTAGAGAGGGCAGAGATTGCATGGAGCACTGGGTGTGGTGCAAAAATCAATGAATACTGTTATGCTGAAAATAAATTTTAAAAAATACTAAAAAAAAAAAAAAGTTGATATCCAGATCTATAAAGAACTCCTCAAACTCAACACACACAAAACATATAATCATATTGAAAAATGGGCAGAAGATATGAACAGACACTTCTCCAATGAAGATATACAAAGGGCTATCAGACACATGAAAAAATGTTCATCATCACTAGCCATCAGGGAGATTCAAATTAAAACCACATTGCGATACTACCTTACACCAGTTAGAATGGCCCAAATTAGCAAGACAGGAAACAAGGTGTGTTGGAGAGGATGTGGAGAAAGGGGAACCCTCTTACACAGTTGGTGGGAATGCAAGTTGGTGCAGCCACTTTGGGAGAGTCTTAAGCAGATTCTGCACTGAGACTGGAGCCCAACATGGGGCTGGATCCCATAACCCTGAGATCACAATCTGAGCTGAAACCAAAAGTCAGATACTTAACCAACTATACCACCCAGGAGGCCCAAATGCATGATTTTGAAAAATGTTACTTTTGTCAATAATGCATAAATGTTACAGCAGATATACCCATATACATCACAGAAGAGGCTAGAAGGCAAGCCAAACTTCATTAAAGCATATTTACTTCCTTGTTTTAATTATAACTGATCACATCCAGCCAATCTAACAGAAACATACAAATGAACTAATTACAACTCAATTCTATTCAAATGCAGCTAAGCATAGATGGAAGATTATCTATTTGATTATAAAATCAAAAGTAATTATTTAACATAAAGTATAAAAATTACACTCTGAATGCCAACAATGAGTTCTTTAATTGTTGCTTTTAGATTAAAGCCTAAATAACCCATACATTTATGATAAATATAAATCAGGAAGGATTCTATAACAATATACAATGTGGTTAATTATACTTTCAAAATGATTGCTTATAATCTATTACTACAAAATAAATGTATATAATATTACCCAAAATTATCACTATTTGTATACTGTATAGGTCCATACTTACCTTCACATTTTTCAAGAATCTGGACTGTTTCTCCTATTTCTAAGACCAACCCTTGAGGGACAGATCCTCGAAAGCTGCATATCACTAGGAAAACAAAGGTAAACACACCAATTAGCATTTTTAAACACTGAGAAAAGATCAGTGTCATTGAAATTAAGCACTAAATTTTCTTAAATATATACTTTCCCTTCTTCACTAATTAATCTTTCAAATATGCAAGCCCCTTTCAACTTAATCTGTATTTTGAGTAGTAACATAAAGTAGCTCAGTATATTGAAGTACATTCTGGCAAAATTACTATTCCTGAGTACTAAGTGTATGAAAACACTTCTGTAAACAAGTTTCTCTCTCCCTTAGCATGACTTGTGTTCACCTGTCCTTCTTGAGAAAGTATGTTTCAATTATTTAAGAAGAAATTAACACCAGAGTCTTCTTACCTAATATAAACAGACAGTTTTATAAAGAATCACCAACTAAATATGACTATACTTTGAAAAACAAAGTCTCTATAATAAAAACATAAACAGAAATGAAATAAAAATCAAATTACAATAGGGAAAATCTATAATACCAATCAGAATTCCATGTTTACTGTAACATTTATAATAGCCAAGATATGAAAGTAACCCAAATGTCAATCTATAGATGGATAAAGAAGAGGTAGTGTATATATGTGCATACATATATATACATGCATATATGTGCATATATATGTGTGCATATATATATACACACACACACTGCATATCTGTATATATAGATACACACAATGGAATATTACTCAACCATAAAAAAAGAACAAAATCCAGCCATTTGCAACAACTTGGATGGATCTAAAGGGTATAATTCTAAGTGAAATAAGTAAGTCAGGAAAGATAAATACTATATGATTTCAATCATATGTGGAATTTTAAAAAGCAGAACAAAAAAAAAGAAAAAAGAGACCAAAAAAAGACAGGCTCTTAAAAATAGAGAACTTGCCAGAGGGGAGGAGGTAAGCAGGGGGATGGGTGAAGTAGGAGAAGGTGATTCAGAGTACACTTATGATGACGAGCATTGAGTAATGTATAGAATAGATAAATCAGGGGCGCCTGGGTGGCTAAGTGGGTTAAGCCTCTGCCTTCGGCTCAGGTCATGATCTCAGGGTCCTGGGATCGAGCCCCGCATCCGGCTCTCTGCTTGGTAGGGAGCCTGCTTCTCTCTCTCTGCCTGCCTCTCTGCCTACTTGTGATCTCTCTCTCTGTCAATAAATCAATAAAATCTTTAAAAAAAAAAAAAAAGAATAGATAAATCAGTATGTTGTACAACTGAAAATAATATTAATATTGTACGTTATTATACTGGAATTTAAAAAAATTTTAATATAACCCCAGTTTTTTAAAGAAAATGATCACTTGATTTCAAAATTTATGTAATAATACAAAGAAACAAGAATATCCTTGTCAATCTTAAAGGACTTCAACTACTATATATCAAGACTTATAATCTAAAATCAGTTCTCTGAATGGCTAGTAACAAAAAGACAAGACACAACAAGTGTTGGTGAGGATGTGGAGAAAACAGAACTCTCATGCACTGTTGATGGGAAGGTAAATTGGTACAACCACTATAAAAAATTGTATGGAAGCTCCTCAAAAGACTAAAAATAGAAATACCATATGACCCAGTAATTCTACTACTAAGTATTTACCCAAAGAAAATTAGAACACTAATTCAAAAAGATACATGCACTCCTATATTTGTTGTAGCATTATTTACAATAGCCAAGGTATTGAACCAACCTAAGTGTCCATCAACTGATGAATGGACAAAGATGAAGTATGTATGTATATAAGTGTGTGTGTGTATAATGGTATTTTACTTATAAAAAAGAACAAAATCTTGCCATTCATGACAATACAGATGAACCTAGAGGGTATTATGGTAAGTGAGATAAGTGAGAAAGAAAAAGACAAATACCATATTATTTCACTTCACTTCACTTCCATGTGGAATCTAAAAAGCAAAACAGACCAGAAAGGGCAGAAACAGACCTATTAACACAGAGAACAAATTAACTGCCAGGGTTTAGAGAAATGGGCAAAATGGATGAAGGGGAAGGGAAGGAAGAGGCTTGTAGTTATGGAATGAATAAGTCATGGGGATGAAAGGTACAGTATAGGGAATATTAGTCAATGGTACTATAATAGTATTAAATGGTGACAAATGGTAACTATACTTGTGATGAGTATAGCATACCCTACGGAGCTGTTGAATCACTATGTTGTTCACCTAAAACTAATGTAACATTGTGTGTCAACTACACTTTAGTGAAAAAAGATGTAAAAAAAGAGATAAACCCCTCATCAGAGTGACTCAAACAAACAAACAAATAACTTCTATAAGAATGTTCACATCAGCTTTATTCACAATAGCCCAGAACTGGAAACAACCCAACTATTCATCAAAATAAGTACAAATAAAATATGCAATATTCAAAAATATGTATCACTTAGACATAAAAAATAAAGATCCACTGGTACAAGTAACACATTGGACAAATATCACAATCATTATGCCAAACAAAAGAAGTCAGACACAAAAGTGTACATACTACATAGTTCTATTTACTAAAAGATCTAGAACAGGCTAAATTAATCTATGGTAAATAAAATCAAAATACCAGTTGCCCCCAGAGAAACATGGACTGATCAGGTAGCACAAAAAGAACATTCTAGAAAGACAGAAATAGCGTTTGACAATGTGTTAAGTGTAGACTTTAGGTAAAATTGTACAACTAATTCAATATATGTGGCTGCTACCTCAAAATGGATCAAAGACAATGCAAGAGCTAAATTATGAAGTTCTTAAAGAAAATATAAGAGTAAATCTTTATGACCTTAGTGCTTCCTAATACATGACACCAAAATCATAAACAACAAAGAAAGAATAAACTGAACTTCATTAAACGTAAAAGCTTCTGTGCTGCAAAGGACACCATCAAGAAAGTGAAAAAGTAAACCGAGGGAATGGGAGAAAATATTTGTAAATAATGTATCTTACAAAGGATCTGCACCCAGAGTATATAAAAGAACTTCCACTACAATAAAAAAAATTAAAAATGGAAAGAGGATTTGAATGGACATTTCTCTAAAAATGATATACTAGTGGCCAGTAAAACATGAAAATGCTCAACATCATTAGTCATTAGTGAGATGCTAATCAAAACCATGAGATGCCATTTCATACCCACTAAGATGGCTATAATCTCTCGGTCAAATAAATAAATAAAATGTTTTTAAAAAATTAAAAAAAGAAAAGATTGACAATAAAACTGTAGGGATATATTGCTGGTAGAAATGTAAAATGGTACAGTTGCTGTAAAAAATCATTTGGCAGTTCCTCAAAAAATTAAACATATAATTATCATATGATTCAACGTTTCCACTCCTACATATATATCCCAAGAGAACTAAAAACATATGCTCACACAAAAAGTTATTCACAAAGGTTCATAACACAATTTGTAACAGCCAAAAAGTAGAAACAATCCATATATCCATCAAATGGATGACTGGATAAATAAAATGTGGTATATCCATACAATGGAATATTCTCACCCATAAAGAGTTAAGTACTGATACATACTACTACATGGATGAACTCTGAAAACCTACACTAAGTTGAGGTGGGACACAAAGGCTACATATCCTATGATTCTATTCATATAAAATATCCAGAATAGCCAAATCCATGGACACAGAAAGTAGATTAGTAACTGCAATATCCTTGGAGAGGAATGTGGAGTGACTGTCATTGGGTATAGGGATTCTTTATGGAGTGATGAAAATATTCTGGAATTAGATAGTGATAATGGTTATTCAACCTAATAAATACATTAAAACCACTGAACTGTATACTTTTTTAAATTTTTTATTTATTTTTTTAATTTCTTTTCAGTGTTCCAGAATTCATTGTTTATGCACTACACCCAGTGCTCCATGCAATACATGCCCTCCATAATACTCACCACCAGGCTCATCCAACCTCCTACCCCCCCGACCTCCAAAACCCTCAGACTGTTTTTCAGAGTCCACAGTCTCTCATGGTTCTTCACCCCCTTTTTTATTTAAGTTCAATTAGCCAAGGTATAGTACTATCAGTAGTTTTTTATACCTTTTTTAAAAGGCAAAGAAATATAAGTGGTTCTCCTTGACTCAACAAATGTTACTGATACTGCTCAGTTACATTCAAGAAGTCAATTTCAAGTCTGAAGTGACTGAACAAGCTGAGACAACACTAACTCAGTACCATCTTAAGTGGAAGCTACTAAGATGTGTTATGTTTAAACATAGTGAAAATATACGTGGACAGAAAATAACAGTTGGACCAATTTAGAAGGCTTGTAAAAATGTAAGACATTTAAAATCTATGGTTTATTTCACTGAATGACTCATCAGCAAGTACTCTGCAGAAATTATATGACTCTTTCAAGTGTCAGTCTGCCAGTAGTCAAAAAAGAACTTTATTTGCTCTCATGGACGTGATCATCTTCACTTCTGTGAATTTTTATAAAAAACAGAAAGCAAGTATCCTGACTTGTTTAAGTGCACAGCAGCAAGATGGCTTAGTAGTGGTCAAGTTTTATTGCAATTTTATTACACTTCAAACTGTGACTGTAATTTTTATGAATGAAAACTTCCCTCATCATATTTTTAAATGTCTTATTTTTTAAGTAATCTCTACACCCAACATGGGGCTCAAACTCACAAACCCAAGATCAAGAGTCACATGCTCCACTGACTGAGTCAGCTGAGAGCCCCTTCCCTCATCCACTGTTATTATAAAATAATATATGGCTTTGGAAATTAGTTTTTTATTCAGTCTTGATAATGTTTCTTAATTAATTCAACTTAACAACAAACTTATTTGTGAAACTTACACATATATTAAAGATACTCTGTTGCCAACTTGAATCACAACTAATATTAAGCTGCTTTATAAATTTTTCATACTTTCAAAAGTTAAAAAAAGAAATAGTACCACCATTCTAACTCAAATTTGGATCCCACACATTTTTGTGCTCAAATTACAGTTCTTATAGAGCTTTTTAAACCTCAATGCAACTGCAAGGAAATTTCCATATTTCAAAATCCATATACTAGTGCAACTGAGTTGGAAGTACTTTAATCTGCAATGTAATGACATGTTAAATGACGGGCTAAAAGGCAAATAACAAGAGAAGATGCTAACAAATTCCATAAATGGCTTCCAAGTGATGACTACTCTCAAATTAAAATATATATAAAGACTGACATCAGTATTTGGCAGTATCTGTCTGAAAAAGTATTTATAAAGAAGAAAAACATAAAATCTCATTACAGATCGGCTTTAACAGGTAAAGATTTATGACTGATTTTAATTATAGGGAACATTAACATTAAAAGACAATTAATTAGGGCGCCTGGGTGGCTCAGTGGGTTAAGCCGCTGCCTTCGGCTCAGGTCATGATCTCAGGGTCCTGGGATCGAGTCCCACATCGGGCTCTCTGCTCAGCAGGGAGCCTGCTTCCTCCTCTCTCTCTGCCTGCCTCTCTGCCTACTTGTGATCTCTCTCTGTCGAATAAATAAATAAAATCTTTAAAAAAAAAAAAAAAGACAATTAATTAACCCCCCCCCCCAAAATAACCTTCTGATCGTCTCATTGATATATATTACCAAAAAACTGTGCTCAATTATTTTTATATTTTGAATTTCATCAAATTCAAAATACATCAATTTTATGACTTGGCCTGTAAAGTTTAAAATATTTTACTATGTGATCCTTTAGAGTAAAAATTTGCCAACTCCTAGTCTGAAGCAAAAACAGTACCAATGTATTGTGTATTTGTGATATTATGAAAAGTAAAACACATGACAAAAGTAACATCAAGTATAGGAGGGAGAAAAGTTCTATCAATTTCACTTAACATTTACTCACATAAACTGTAATACCTATGTATTATTTAAATTGTTGTGTATTCACTGATTGCTTCCACTTTATGATCACAGAGTAGTTTTCTCCCCTCTTCACTAGCATATTTTATAACTACATAACACATTCTTTTTTTTAATTAATTAATTTATTTTAGAGATAGAAAGTGCAAACGGGAAGGAGCAGAGGGAGAGGGACAGGCAGACTCCACACTAAGTCCAAAGCTCAACATGGGGCTGGATCCTAGACCCCTGAGATCATGACCTGAGCCGAAATCAAGTCAGACACTTAAACAACCATGCCACCCAGGTGTCCCTACATAATACATTCTTCTTATGAAGAATTCACAAACCTTTCTATGAATTATCATTTTTCCATTTGATTACCTTCTTATGAAGCAGAAAGGAAACGTATAAACAAAAAAACACTCTTATGAGTACTGGAGTTTATTTCAAACTATCAAAATTTAAGAATGAAGTCCACTGGTTAGCTCAGTGGGTTAAGCCTCTGACTCTTGATTTCAGCCTAAGTCATGATCTCAGGATTTTAAGATCAAGCCCCACATAAGGCTATGCATTGAACCTAGAGCCTGCTTAAGATTTTCCCTCTCCCACTCCCTCTTCCCCTCCCCACCCCCAAATTCTCATGCATATTCTCTAAAAAATAAAAATAAAAATAAGAATGAACCTGTGGGGGGCACCTGGATAGCTCAGTCAATTGAGCAGCCTACTCTTGGTTTCCGCTCGTATCATGATCCCAGGGTCCTGGCTGGAATTGAGGCCTGTGAGGGGCTCCACACTCAGGGGGTTGTACGCCTGAGGATTCTCTTCCTCCCTTCCCCTCTGCCCTGACTTGAGCTCTCTTTCTAAAATAAATAAATCATCTTTTGCAAAAAAAAAATGAACCTGTGTGTTCCTTACTGCTGCTGTGCATGTAATTAATTGCTTCTATGGTATCATAATAATCTCAAGATAGTAAACTACTATCAATTTCACTTAACATTTGTTTACATAAACTGTAATACCTATGTATTCATTACAATAAAACTGATTATAAAAAGTGAACTCGGGGGACACCTGGGTGGCTCAGTTGGTTAAGCAGCTGTCTTCGGCTCAGGTCATGATCCCAGCGTCCTGGGATCGAGTCCCACATCGGGCTCCTTGCCCCGCAGGGAGCCTGCCTCTCTCTCTGACTCTGCCTGCCACTCTGCCTGTGCTCTCTCTCTCTCTCTGACAAATAAATAAATAAAATCTTTAAAAAAGAAAACTGAACTCGGAGCACCTCGGTGGCTCAGTCACTTGGGCACCTGCCTTCAGTTCACAGGTCACAATCCCAGGGTCCTCAGACTGAACTCCACCCGGTGCTTCCCACTCAGCGGGGAGTCTGCTTCTCTCTCTGTCCCTCCCCCTGCTTGTGTTCTCTCTCTGTCTCAAATAAATAAATAAAAAATCTTAAAAAAAAAAAAAAAAGTCAACTCTTAAGCCCTGCAACAAGCACATTATACGTCCAAAAACACATGAAAAAAAATCACCAGGAGGTATTTTTTTCCTTAAAAATAGCTTTTAACAGAGACTATGTACCACATTATCACCTTAGTACTTCTTTAGAAACCCACAAAAATATTATCAGTCTCTTACATATTCTCTGCTATTTTTCTTATTTCTAGGTAAAAAAAAATAACAAAATAGTTTTCATTTGAAGCTTTACTGCATTGCTATTTAGTTAATCCTAGGATGGTTACATTAAATGAGAAGCAATCCCAGTAAGAGTCATTTCTATATTATCTATACCAATAAAAAGAAAAAGAAAAACGATAGTTCAAACTAAAATTGTAAGAGCCTATTCAGCCAGAGCAGCCCTACCCTGGTTGAACTGCCATTTTGTTGTAAAACTTAAATTGACTCCTCACCCCCCACACCCCACCACCCTCCACCCCACCACCCCGACCCCCAATGGGGGAACTTACTTAAAAGCAAGTCTGGGAAACCAGTCCCACGTAACAAAGTCCAAGTACAAGGGTGGGTCAGGCCTGGAGGAGGTACTCAATCAGTGGGGGCGCATACTGTCTCCTAGCTACCAAGGAATATGGGCCCCGCCCTTTGGGAGCCTTTTGGCGCCAATCCTGACCAAGGTGTGATAGGCTAAATCAAATGTCTACTAGGGTAAATTGTAATGCAATTGGTCACCTAGCATCACTGTGGAGTTTCCTGTGTGTGTTACAATCTCATTGGCCACCTGTGTTTGGCCAGGCCCAACCACATGGACTTTGCTCTAGAAAAGTTAGTCTGGAAAGCAGGGAGGGGTCGCCCTCTCTGTAAGAGGTGGGGCCCGGGCTGGCCAGTTTGATTCCTGAAGCTTGGCGCAAAATAAAGCTTTGCTTGACCTTCACTTTGTATCAGTCTCGCTCCTTTAATCACGGACCCATTATTGGGGTACCCAATTTTGGGGAACCCAACAAGATTATTTGTTTGGCTTGGCAACACATGATTTCTTAGAGCAGATCTGTTGTCTTAACTAAGTTTTATTTGGGCCCATATGAAGTTATTTTGCATTTCTCCAGCTGGATGAAGGAAAGGACATACCCTGGGAGGATATGAATAGCAAAGAAAATCTGGTAAAAGGCACACAACAACTGGCCAAAGTAATCCACCCTTTCCCAAATGGTAATTAACTATAACTCTAGCACTAAGTCAAGCAAAGCAAGTGAAGCAGTGCAATATAAAATAAAAAGTAGAGTGTAGGGGGCACCTGGGTGAGTGGCTCGGTTGGGTAAGCATTTGCCTTCAGAGTCCTGGGATCAACCCCCAGATTGGGCTCCCTGCTCAGCGGGGAGCCTGCTTCTCCCTCTCCCCCTGCCTACTTCTCCCCCTGCTTGTGCGCTCTCGCTCCCTCTCTCTCTCTCTCTCTCTCTGTCAAATAGACAGATGGATAGATAGATAAAATATTTTTTTAAAGTAGACTGTATATTCCTTGAAGGCTAATAGGAAACTGGGCAAAGTCCATTGTATACAATAATTTGAAAACAGAGATGGAAAATTAACTATGGAACTAGGCTCTAAAAAAAATACTATCAGTTAAATGTCACCTCAGTGCATCCATAATGATTACCTTTACAGAAAGGGCCCAAGACTTTTATCTGATCTCTTACTAGAAAGTAAATGTAACAATTTAACTGTAACTTGCTTCTAGAGAGACTTCCCTTACTTTCTTTATAGAATAGCTACTGAGTGATAAGGAGCATGTATGATAGAATTTTTCTATAAGCCATCCTTGATCTTAAAGGTAAAGATAGTCAAAGATATTTCCATTGACGGACCTGAGAAAAACAGGTATAAAAACAAGTTTGAAAAGGAATATTGACTACAGACTGATTCATGAAAACATCTATTCTTAATAAACCACTACACTCTTTTTTTAATCTCTTTTTTAATTTTTTTTATTTATTTTCAGCATAACAGTATTGTTTTTGCACCACACCCAGTGCTCCATGCAATCCGTGCCCTCTATAATACCCACCACCTGGTTCCCCCAACCTACCACCCTCCACTCCTTCAAAACCCTCAGATTGTTTTTCAGAGTCCATAGTCTCTCGTGGCTCACCTCCCCTTCCAATTTCCCCCAACTCCCTTCTCCTCTCCATCTCCCCTTGTCCTCCATGTTATTTGTTATGCTCCACAAATAAGTGAAACCATATGATAATTGACTCTCTCTGCTTGACTTATTTCACTCAACATAATCTCTTCCACTCCCATCCATGTTGCTATAAAAGTTGGGTATTCATCCTTTCTGACGGAAGCATAATATTCCATAGTGTATACGGACCACATCTTCCTTATCCATTCGTCCATTGAAGGGCATCTTGGTTCCTTCCACAGTTTGGCGACCCACGGCCATTGCTGCTATAAACATTGGGGTACAGATGGCCCTCCTTTTCACTACATCTGTAACTTTGGGGTAAATATCCAGGAGTGCAATTGCAGGGTCATAGGGAAGTTCTATATTTAATTTCTTGAGGAATCTCCACACTGTTCTCCAAAGAGGCTGCACCAACTTGCATTCCCACCAACAGTGTAAGAGGGTTCCCCTTTCTCCACATCCCCTCCAACACATGTTGTTTCCTGTCTTGCTAATTTTGGCCATTCTAACTGGTGTAAGGTCATATCTCAATGTGGTTTTAATTTGAATCTCCCTGATGGCTAGTGATGATGAACATTTTTTCATGTGTCTGATAGCCATTTGTATGTCTTCATTGGAGAACCACAACACTCTTAAGCCAAACAAACATAGTTACTAATAAACCACCTAAAACTATTTAAAAAGCCAGGGAGAGAAGAAAAGCATAGCTTTTACTTTTCTTTCAACTTCCCTTTGCCCTAAATATAATCTTCCCTTCCCTATTCCCAGGCACTCCACGTAGTAAGGGAAGACTATTTAAAGCTCTATCTATAGGGGCACCTGGGTGACTCAGTCAAGTTTAGTATCTGACTCTTGATTTCAGCTCAGGTCTTGATCTCAGAGTAGTGAGTTCAAGCCTCACGTTGGGCTCCACACTGAGCATGGAGCCTACTTTAGGGAAAAAAAAGAAGCTATACCTATAATGGCTATGGGGGGAGTTAAGTGTTGACAAACATAGTCTAAGTGATGAAGGGCTACTCCAGTCTCCAGCACTTTCCTAGGTATATCACACATATTATCTCATTAATCTTAATTTAAGAAGGAAGGAGGGAAGGGAAGTGAAGAGGGAAAGTTAGTTTTTAGCAGAAGAAAGCAAGACAAAAGTCTTCTAAGAGACCTAAATGATAGCATTATTTCTTACAACAAATGAGAAGGCATTCCAAAAGAATTTATCTGACACACAATAGTCACCCCAATCTATTCTTCAAAATTAATCCCCCAAAATAATCAATCTACTAAGTAATTAACTTATTAATGTAGAACTTTCTTTCCCATCATCCAAGACACTGAAGTCCCTTTTCAAGGATATACTACTGGTAGGAGAACATACAAGTGTATCAGAAGGCAGTTTGTTAAGCAAGAAACCATTACAAAAGGGGGTAAAGAGTGTAAAGGAGATATTTCATCAAAGTCACGCAAAGCCTAAAAGTACCAACCTTGTCCAACCATAAAGCACTATTCTCCAGAGACTGTACTTTGTTCAAAAAACTCGTCTCTCTCCTCTGAAGAGCGTAAAATGCTACCAACATCTGGCTTTTTGGAGCTCTTTTCCACTCTGTTGACTGACCATGACCTTTATTCATCCTTTCCCCAGTTGTGATACACAGCAGTTGTTGCTCCCTACAGAGAATATTCCAAACTCTTTGGCATCCTACATAATCTCTTGGCTTTCCCCCACAGTGGTTACTGACATATACTATGATACTCACTAGTTTAATTTTCAGAATTCGACTTTACAAGACTGAATCCTTTCTCTCAAAGATCAGGGGGGAAAAAGGACGCCCACTCTCACCACCTTCAAAATTGTATTTTAAGATTCTAGAAGCACAGTCAGACAAGGAAAAGAAATAAAAATCAGAGAGGGAGAAAAACCATGAGAGACTCTGGACTCTGGAAAATTAACTGAGGGTTACAGAGGGAGGGGGGATCAGATAACCAGGTGATAGGTATTAAGGAGGGCATGTGTGGTGATGAGCACTGGGTGTTATACATGCAACTAATGAATTGTTGAACACTGCTTCAAAAAAAAAAAACTAATAATGCACTATATGTTGGCTAACTAAACATCATAAAAAAGAAATAGAAATAAAAGCATCAAAATTGGAAAGAAGTAAAGCTCTATTTGCAGATAACATGATTATCTACCAGAAAATCAAATGAAATCTATCAAATAAGCAACTAGAACTAGTAAGTGGGTTAGTATGGTTACACATTATAAGATGACTATTGGGCGCCTGGGTGGCTCAGTGGGTTAAAGCCTTTGCCCTCAGCTCAGGTCATGATCCCAGGGTCCTGGGACTGAGCCCCACACTGGGCTCTCTGCTCAGCGGGGAATATCTGCTTCCCGCCCCCCACCGCCACCTGCCTCTCTGCCTACTTGTAATCTCTGTCAAATAAACAAATAAAACCTTAAAAAAAAATAAGATCACTATATAAAAATCAATCACATTTCCATACACTAACAGAAAACAGAAGAGGATATTTTGAAAAAATAATACCATTTAAAATAACATCAAAACACATAATACATAGGAGTAAATAGTGACAAAATAAGTGGAAAAAAATCTATACACTGAAAACTAAAATATATCTGAGAGAAATTAAAGAGAACCTAAATAAAAGGAGAGATACACACTATTCCTTGGTTGAAAGACTTGATATTGTTAAAATGACAGTATTTTCCAAATTGATCTAGAGAGCCAGTGCAATCTCAATCACAATCCCAGACTTTTTTGGTAGAAATTGACAAACTTATTTTTTTTTAACTTTTTATTTTTTATAAACATATATTTTTATCCCCAGGGGTACAGGTCTGTGAATCGCCAGGTTTACACACTTCACAGCACTCACCAAGACAAACATTTTTTAAATTACATCAAAATGAAAGGACATAGAATAGTCAAAACAACCATGAAAAAGAAAATAGCTAACAAGATTAACACTACCTGATATCAATAATTATTATAAAACTACAATAATCCAAACAGTATGGTATTAATGTAAAGATAGACTAACAGATTGGTGCAATACAATAAAGAGGCCAGAAATAAGCCCACACATACACAGACAGCTGATTTTTTTTTAAAAAAAGACACAAATTCATTGTAAGAACAGCCTAATTGATGTATGAGTTCTAGTAATTTGGGGGTGGAGTCTTTGGGGTTTTCCACATAAGGTAACATGTCATTGGGAAGAGAGTGAGTTTGACTTCTTCTTCACCAACTTAAATGTCTTTTATTTATTTTGTTGTCTGAGAATTCTAGTACTATGCTAAGAATTCTAGTACTATGCTGAACAGCAGTGGTGAAAGTGGGCATCCCTGTCATATTCCTGACCTTAAGGGAAAAGCTCTCGGGTTTTTTTTTAATTTATTTTTTATTTATTTTCTGCATAACAGTATTCATTATTTTTGCACCACACCCAGTGCTGCATGCAATCCATGCCCTCCATAATACCCACCACCTAGTTCACCCAACCTCCCACCCCCCCACCACTTCAAAACCTCAGATTGTTTTTCAGAGTCCATAGTCTCTCGTGGCTCACCTCCCCTTCCAATTTCCCCCAACTCCCTTCTCCTCTCCATCTCCCCATGTCCTCCATGCTATTTGTTATGCTCCACAAATAAGTGAAACCATATGATAATTGACTCTCTCTGCTTGACTTATTTCACTCAACATAATCTCTTCCACTCCTATCCATGTTGCTACAAAAGTTGGGTATTCATCCTTTCTGATGGAGGCATAATACTCCATAGTGTATATGGACCACATTTTCCTTATCCATTCGTCCACTGAAAGGCATCTTGGTTCTTTCCACAGTTTGGCGACCGTGGCCATCGCTGCTATAAACACTGGGGTACAGATGGCCCTTCTTTTCACTACATCTGTTTCTTTGGGGTAAATACCCAGTACTACAATGGAAGGGTCATAGGGAAGCTCTATTTTTAATTTCTTAAGGTATCTCCACACTGTTCTCCAAAGTGGCTGTACCAACTTGCATTCCCACCAACAGTGTAAGAGGGTTCCCCTTTCTCCACATCCCCTCCAACACATGTTGTTTCCTGTCTTGCTAATTTTGGCCATTCTAACTGGTGTAAGGTGGTATCTCAATGTGGTTTTAATTTGAATCTCCCTGATGGCTAGTGATGATGAACATTTTTTCATGTGTCTGATAGCCATTTGTATGTCTTGATTGGAGAAGTGTCTGTTCATATCTTCTGCCCATTTTTTGATATGATTGTTTGTTTTGTGTGTGTTGACTTTGAGGAGTTCTTTATAGATCCTGGATATCAACCTTTTGTCTGTACTGTCATTTGCAAATATCTTCTCCCATTCCGTGGGTTGCCTCTTTGTTTTCTTGACTGTTTCCTTTGCTGTGCAGAAGCTTTTGATTTTGATGCAGTCCCAAAAGTTTATTTTCACTTTTGTTTCCTTTGCCTTTGGAGACATATCTTGAAAGAAGTTGGTGTGGCTGATATCGAAGAGATTACTGCCTATGTTCTCCTCTAGGATTCTGATGGATTCCTGTCTCACGTTGAGGTCTTTTATCCATTTTGAGTTTATCTTTGTGTACAGTGTAAGAGAATGGTCGAGTTTCATTCTTCTACATATAGCTGTCCAGTTTTCCCAGCACCATTTATTGAAGAGACTGTCTTTTTTCCACTGTATATTTTTTCCTGTTTTGTCGAAGATTATTTGACCATAGAGTTGAGGGTCCATGTCTGGGCTCTCTATTCTGTTCCACTGGTCTATGTGTCTGTTTTTAGGCCAGTACCATGCTGTCTTGGTGATCACAGCTTTGTAGTAAAGCTTAAAATCAGGTAATGTGATGCTGCCAGTTTTATTTTTGTTTTTCAACATTTCCTTAGCGATTCGGGGTCTCTTCTGATTCCATACAAATTTTTGGATTATTTGCTCCAGCTCTTTGAAGATGACATGATTCTTTATATGGAAAACCCAAAAGACTCCACCCACAAACTACTAGAACTCATACAGCAATTCAGCAACGTGGAAGGATACAAAGTCAAGTACAGAAATCAGTAGCTTTCTTATACACTAACAATGAAAATACAGAAAGGGAAATTAGAGAATCGATTCCATATACTCTAGCACCAAGAACCATAACATACCTGGGAATAAACCCAACCAAAGAAGTAAAGGATCTGTACTCGAGGAACTACAGAACACTCATGAAAGAAACTGAAGAAGACACAAAAAGATGGAAGACCATTCTATGCTGTTGGATCAGAAGAATAAACATTGTTAAAATGTCTATACTGCCTAGAGCTATCTATACTTTTAATGCCATTCCAATCAAAATTCCACCGGTATTCTTCAAAGCTCTCAGTTTTTTCCCATTGAGAATATTTGCTGTGAGCTTTTTCATAGATGGCTTTTATGACACTGAGGTATGTTCCCTCTATCCCTATGCTTTGAAGAGTTTTAATTAAGAAAGGAGGTGATATTTTGTCAAATGGTTTTTCTGCATCAATTGAGAGAATTATATGGTTCTTATCTCTTCTTTTATTAATGTGCTCTAACATGTTGATTGATTTGCTAATGTTGAAACCCCTTGCAACCCAGGAATAAATCCCACCAGTTGTGGTGAAGAATCTTTTTAATGTACTGTTGCATCTTATTGGCTAGGATCTTGTTGAGTATTTTGGCATCCATGTTCATCAGGGATATTGGTCTGTAATTCTCCTTTTTGATGGGGTCTTTGTCTGGTTTGGGGATCAGGGTAATGCTGGCCTCACAGAACAAGTTTGGAAGTTTTCCTTCCATTTCTATATTGCACTACTACGTATTTACCCCAAAGATACAGATGTAGTGAAAAGAAGGGGCACATGCACCCCAATAGCCAAACTGTGGAAGACGACGAGATATCCTTCAACAGATGAATGCATAAAGAAGATGCAGTATATATGTATGTGTGTGTGTATATATATATACACACACACACACACACACACACAATGGAATATTACTCAGTCATCAGAAAGAACAAATATCTACTATTTACATTGACACAGGTGGAACTTGAGGGAATTTTGCTAAGTAAAATAAGTCAATCAGAGAAACACAATTATTATATGTTTCACTCAAATGTGGAACATAAGGGATAATGCAGAGCATAAGAGAGGTGGTGGGTGGAATACTGAATGAAGAAATCAAAGAGGGAGACAAACCATATGAGACTCTTGACTCCAGGAAACAAACTAAGGGTTGCAGAAAGGGAAGTGGGCGGCGAAAGAGTTAACTGGGTGATGGGCATTAAAGAGGACATGTGATATGATGAGCACTGGGTGTTATACTGAACTAATGAGCCACTGAACACTCTATCAAAACCTAATGAGATACTATACGTTGGCTAACTGAACATAATAACAACAACAAAAAAAGACAGCCTATTCAACAAATGGTGCCAGAACAACTGGATATCTATATGGAAAAAAAAAAAATGAGCTCAGTACCAAACTTTGTACCATATTTTAAAAAATTAAAAAACAGGGCACTTGGGTAGCTCAGTGGGTTAAGCCTCTGCCTTCGGCTCAGGTCATGATCTCAGGGTCCTGGAATCGAGCCCTGCATTGGGCTCTCTGCTTGGCAGGGAGCCTACTTCTCCTCTCTGCCTGCCTCTCTGCCTCCTTGTGATTTCTCTCTCTGAGTCAATAATCAGGTGGTGGGTATTATAGAGGGCACGGATTACATGGAGCATTGGGTGTGGTGTAAAAATAATACTGGGAAGCCTGGGTGGCTCAGTTGGTTGGGCAGCTGCCTTCAGCTAAGGTCATGATCCCAGAGTCCTGGGATCGAGTCCCACATCGGGCTCCTTGCTCTGCAGGGAGCCTGCTTCTCCCTCTGATTCTGCCTGCCACTCTGTCTGCCTGTGCTCACTCTCTCTCTCTCTAACAAATAAATAAATAAATAAAATCTTTAAAAAAAAAAAAAAAAAACTTTAAAAAAAATAATTAATACTGTTATGCTGAAAATAAATAAAAAATAAATTATTTTTAAAAAATTTTTAAAAACAACAACTTGAAATGGATAACAGACCTAAATATCAATCTAACACTATAAAACTTTCAGAAGACAACATCAGAGAAAAACATTGTGACTTTGGGTTAGGCAAAGATTTCTCCAATTAAACACAGAAAGCATAATTGCATAAAAGTACAAATTGGTAAACTGGACATCATCAAAATTTGAAGCTTTTGCCCCTTGAAAGACACTTATAAGAGAATGAGAAGACAGGACTCAGAGCAGAATAAAACCCTTAGAAAGCATATATCTGATAAAAGACTTACATCCCAACTACATTTTTTTAAAACTCTTAAAATCCAACGAGAATGGTATCACACACAATGGCAGAGTAGGAAGCTCTGTGTTTTGGTCCCTCCACTGAAATAACCTGTAAACTGGAAAAAAAGTTACTAGAATCACCTATCTTGGAACTCTAGAACCTAAGTGGACACTTATAACAACCAGATGAGTTCTCACTATGCCGGAATGAAGGGAAATGTTGCTGATCCTGGGTAGTAGAAAAATATATGCAAATCAGATACCACAACCCACTCCTCAGTCCCTGTCCAGCAATGAGAATAGCAGCATGCTTTCCTGGAGCACTTGCCTGGTGCCAGAGAAGGCAATGTGGATCTTGTCCTTCAAAAATTCAGTGTTACACATTGTAGATGCTCTGACAGATCTCTAAAGGATCAGTGCAGGCATATGGCTTGCTTGTGACCCAATTCCATTTACAACAGCATTAAAAGAATAAAACATTTAGAAATAAATTTAACTGAAGAGGCATGAGATTTGTATACTGAAAGCTACAAAACAATGCTGAAAGAAATTAAAAATCTAAGTGAGTGGAAACCTATCCTATGTTCATGACTCACAGAATAGTAAGCTGACAAAACCACACAAAGCAATCTACAGATCCAATGCAATCCCTACCAAAAACCCAAGAGTATTTTTTGCAAAAATAGCAAAACCCACTCTAAAATTCATATGGAATCTCAAGATCCCATATACCCAAAACAATCTTAAAAAAGAACAAAGCTGTGGGGCACCTGGGTGGCTCAGTCAGTAAAGCATCTTACTCTTGATTTAAGCTCAGGTCATGACCTTGGGGTTGTGAGGTCAAACCCCGAATCAGGCTCTGAGCTTAGTGGGAGTCTGCTTGAAATTCTCTTCCCTCTCCCTCTGCCCTTCCCCCTGCTAAATGCTTACATGTGCTCTCTTTCTCTTTCTCTAAAATAAACAAATAAATCTTAAAAAAAGAAAACAAAGTTGAACGACTCTCATGTTCTAGTTTCAAAAAAATATACAGTGGAAAAAAAGACAATCTCTTCAATAAATGGTGCTGGGAAAACTGGACAGCTATATGCAGAAGAATGAAACTCGACAATACTCTTACACCGTACACAAAGATAAACTCAAAATGGATAAAAGATCTCAACGTGAGACAGGAATCCATAAGAATCCTAGAGGAGAACATAGGCAGTAATCTCTTCAATATCAGTCACACCAACTTCTTTCAAGATATGTCTCCAAAGGCAAAGGAAACAAAAGTGAAAATAAACTTTTGGGACTGCATCAAAATCAAAAGCTTCTGCACAGCCAAGGAAACAGTCAAGAAAACAAAGAGGCAACCCATGGAATAGGAGAAGATATTTGCAAATGACAGTACAGACAAAAGGTTGATATCCAGGATCTATAAAGAACTCCTCAAACTCAACACACACAAAACAAACAATCATATCAAAAAATGGGCAGAAGATATGAACAGACACTTCTCCAATCAAGACATACAAATGGCTATCAGACACATAAAAAAATGTTCATCATCACTAGCCATCAGGGAGATTCAAATTAAAACCACATTGAGATACCACCTTACACCAGTTAGAATGGCCAAAATTAGCAAGACAGGAAACAACATGTGTTGGAGGGGATGTGGAGAAAGGGGAACCCTCTTACACTGTTGGTGGGAATGCAAGTTGGTACAGCCACTTTGGAGAACAGTGTGGAGATACCTTAAGAAATTAAAAATAAAGCCTCCCTATGACCCTGCAATTGCAGTCCTGGATATTTACCCCAAAGATACAGATGTCATGAAAAGGAGGGCCATCTGTTTATAGCAGCAATGGCCACGGTCGCCAAACTGGGGAAAGAACCAAGATGCCCTTCAATGGATGAATGGATAAGGAAGATGTGGTCCATATACACTATGGAGTATTATGCCTCCATCAGAAAGGATGAATACCCAACTTTTGTAGCAACATGGATGGGAGTGGAAGAGATTATGCTGAGTGAAATAAGTCAAGCAGAGAGAGCCTATTATCATATGGTTTCACTTATTTGTGGAGCATAACAAATAGCATGGAGGACAAGGGGAGATGGAGAGGAGAAGGGAGTTGAGGAAAATTGGGAGGGGAGGTGAATCATGAGAGACTATGGACTCTGAGAAACAATCTGAAGGTTTTGAAGGGGCCGGGGGTGGGAGGTTGGGGTACCAGGTGGGGGGTATTAGAGAGGGCATGGATTGCATGGAGCACTGGGTGTGGTGCAAAAACAATGAATACTGTTACACTGAAAAATAAATAAATAAATAAATTTTTATTCAGGAACGGATGCTGGATTTTGTCAACTGCTTTTTCTTCATCAATTGAGAGGACCATGTGGTTATTCTCTCTTCTCTTATTAATTTGTTGTATCACAATGATTGATTTGCAAATGTTGAACCATCCTTGTAGCCCAGGGATGAATCCCACCTGGTCATGGTGGATAATCTTTTTAATGTGCTGTTGGATCCTGTTAGCTAGGATCTTGTTGAGAATCTTAGCATCCATATTCAACAGTGATATTGGTCTAAAATTCTCCTTTTTGGTAGGGTCTTTGCCTGGTTTGGGGATCAGGGTAATGCTGGCTTCATAGAAAGAGTCTGGAAGTTTTCCTTCTGCTTCAGTTTTCTGAAACAGCTTCAGGAGAATAGGTGTTATTTCTTCTTTGAAAGTTTGGTAGAATTCCCCAGGGAATCCGTCAGGTCCTGGGCTCTTGTTTTTTGGGAGGTTTTTGATCACTGCTTCAATCTCGTTATTAGATATCGGTCTGTTCAGGTTGTTGATTTCTTCCTGGTTCAATTTTGGTAGTTTATAGTTTTCCAGGAATGCATCCATTTCATCTAGGTTGCTAACCTTATTGGCATATAACTGTTGATAATAACTTCTGATGATTGTTTCTACTTCCTTGGTGTTAGTTGTGATCTCTCCCTTTTCATTCATAATTTTATGAATTTGGGCTTTCTCTCTTTTCTTTTGGGTTAGTGTGGCCAATGGTTTATTGATCTTATTGATTCTTTCAAAAAACCAGCTTCTAGTTTCACTGATACATTCTACTGTATCTCTGGTTTCTACCTCATTGATCTCAGCTCTAATCTTGATGATTTCCCTTCTTACGTGTGGAGTTGGTTTGATTTGTTGTTGATTCTCCAGTTCTTTAAGGTGTAGAGACAGCTGGTGTATCCTGGATTTTTTTGAGGGAGGCTTGGATGGCTATGTACTTCCCCCTTAGGACCGCCTTTGCTGTATCCCATAGGTTTTGGACAGAAGTGTCTTCATTCTCATTGGTTTCCATGAATTGTTTCAGTTCTTCTTTGATCTCCTGGTTGATCCAAGCATTCTTAAGCAAGGTGGTCTTTAGCTTCCAGGTGTTTGAGTTCCTTCTGAACTTTTCCTTGTGATTGAGCTCCAGTTTCAAAGCATTGTGATCTAAGAATATGCAGGGAATAATCTCAGTCTTTTGGTATTGGTTGAGTCCTGATTTGTGACCCAGTATGTGGTCTATTCTTGAGAAGGTTCCATGTGCACTTGAGAAGAATGAGTATTCTGTTGTTTTAGGGTGGAATGCTCTGTATATATCTATGAGGTCCATCTGGTCCAATGTGTCATTCAAAGCTCTTGTTTCTTTATTGATTTTCTGCTTCGATGATCTATTTCTGAGAGAGGCGTGTTAAGATCTCCAATGATTAGTGTATTCATATCAATATGACTCTTTATCTTGATTAACAGTTTTCTTAAATAATTGGCTGCTCCCATATTGGGAGCATAGATATTTACAATTGTTATATGATCTTGGTGGATAGTCCCTTTAAGGATTATGTAGTGTCCTTCTGTATCTCTGACTACAGTCTTTAGTTTAAAATCTAATTTATCTGATATGAGAATCGCTACCCCAGCCTTCTTTTGAAGCCCATTGGCGTGAAAGATGCTTCTCCATCCCTTCACTTTCAGTCTGGGTGTATCTTTAGGTTCAAAATGGGTCTCTTGTAGACAACATATGGATGGGTCCTGTCATTTTATCCAATCTGCAACCCTGTGCCGTTTTATGGGCGCATTTAGGCCATTCACATTGAGAGTGACTATTGATAGATACGTTTTTATTGACATCAAGTTACCTTTGAAGTCTTTCTTTCTGTAGACTGTCTCTGTATTTCTGTTCAATGCTATTCTTAGGATTTTTCCTCTTTTATAGAACCCCCCTTAATATTTCCTGCAGTATCGGCTTGGTGGTTGCATAGTCTTTTAAGCCTTGCCGGTCTTGGAAACTCTATCTCTCCATCCATTTTGAGTGTCAGTCTTGCTGGATAAAGTATTCTTGGCTGCATGTTCTTCTCATTTAGTGCCCTGAATATATCTTGCTAGCCTCTTCTGGCTTGCCAGGTCTCTGTGGACAGGTCTGACGTTATTCTGATGGGCTTCCCTCTGTAAGTAAGGAGCCTCTTTGCCCTGGCAGCTTTCAAGAGATTATACCTACAATTATAATTCCTCAGTTTGACTATCAGTTGTCGTGATGTTTTTTTGGAATGTATAATCTTGGGTGGAGACCGTTCAGCCTCTAGTACTTGAACGCTGGTTCCATTCATGAGATTGGGAAAATTTTCATGAAGGACTTGTTCCACTATATCTTCTAGACTTCTTTCTTTCTCCTCCTCTTCAGGGATTCCAATAATTCTGACGTTGGAACGCTTCATGGCATCATTTATTTCCCTGATTCTGTTTTCGTGGCTTCTAAGCTGTTTGTTCCAGGCCTCCTCCTGCTCCTTTCTCTCTGTCTTCCAGATCACTAATTCTATCTTCTGTCTCGGTTACCCTAGCTTTGAGAGAGATTAAATTAGATTGGAACTCATTGAGAGCATTGTGAACCTCCTCCCTGGTAGCTTTAAGCTTTGCCCTAACATTGTGAACATCCTGTCTGGTCGCTTTCAGTTCGGCCCTAGTCAATTCCGTTTGGTCATCCATGGCTTTCTCCAACCTAGCTATTGCCTGGATAATTGTTAGCCTGAATTCTCTTTCCGACATATTGTCTATGTTGATAGCCGTTAGCTCTGTTGCAGAAGGTCCATCCTCTGTATTTTTCTTCTGTTGGACATTCCTCCCCCTAGTCATTTTGGTGGGAGATGACTGAACAGATGTAGCTGGATGTATCAACTGTGGTGCAGTCAAGGTACACCCTGGAACACTTCTGAGCAATCAGGATTCCCCACCCAAACGAGGGACAAAAGAAAAAAAAAAGAGAGAGAGAGAGAGACAGGAAAGAAAGGGAAGATGAAAGAGAAGGTTCAGCCCACATGGGCCCCAAGGTAAGATTTATGAAGTAGACAAACAAAAAGAGACAAAAAGACTGATACAAGTATATGACAAGAGAAAATATATATATATGCAAATAAAGGAAGAACCTCGTCAAAAAGAACCCCAAGTGTAAGATTTATATGCTATCAGGACAAACACAAAAACACAGAAACACTGGTGGAAGAAGAAGATGGGAGAGTTCTTATAAATTCTCAGTGTGTGCGAGGAAGGTTGTTTTGATTCTTCCTGGATGTATCTTGATATCTTTGTTAAAGGACTCAACTTTCCTAAGATAAAGGGGATTAAAAATTGGTTTACCTATAGGGGTAGTATTGATTGGGGAAAGGGGATTACTTTGAAGTTTAACTCTATATGAATATTAGAGGATAAAAAAAAAATAATAATAATAATTAAAAAAAAATAATAATGCAAAAAATAAAAATAAAAAAAATAAATAAAAAGGAATAAACTAAACTAAAATTTTAAAAAAAGGAATTCAAAAGAAAATGCAAAAGAAAAACATAGGTGTATATATCAAAAAGTTCAGGTTAGAAGGGTATTATGGAATTTAATGTACTGTACAGCTCGCTGTGATGGTAAATAGGTTAAAAAAAATTACCTATGTGTAAAAAAAAAAAAAAAAAAAAAAAATGAACCGGAGTAGTGGGAACGAGTGAACAATACAAGTTTTCCTATGAAGTAGTGGTTGTTCTCTTGTAGTCCTTTTTTTTTTTTTTTTTTCCTTTCTTGGTTTGTTTTCTGGGGGAGGAGCCTGCCACTTGGGTTGTCAGTCAGTGATGTTTCCTGAGTTAAGTCCTCCCGCCCCGCTCAAGGGGGTGGGCTCTGAGGAAACTGGTTTTTTTCAGGCTTTTGTTCTCTGGCCGTTTTTTATGTTTGTTCACTTTTTTTTCTCTCACCTTGACCGCCTTTGATGGTTTTTGTAGTTTTAGAGGAAAACAAACCGCACCCTGATCTCCCTCTCAGAGAGAAACCTCAGTCTGGGTGCAGAGCCTAAATAAGTTCCCCCTTGGCCGCTGGCAGAGCAGGTTCCAAGTTGCAGACCCTGGGGACGCAGGATCTCTTGCTTGTACCCAAAGCCAAGGCAGTGGCGGCTGTCTGGGAGCTCCCGACCTCCAGAGAGGTTCCAAGCAGCGATCGCACACTGAGATTTTGCCGCTGGCCCGGGCTGGGAGTAAATTTTTTAAAAACTTACTACAAAACTATAGTAATCAAAACAGTATGGGAGGCGCCTGGTTGGCTCATTTGGAAGAGCATATGACTTTTGATTCGGAGTCAAGAGTTTGAGCCCCACATTGGGTACAGAGATAACTTAAAAATCGAAAAGAAAATCTTAAAAGAAAAAAGAAATACCCAAAACAGTACTCAAATAAAGACAGACATATAGATTCAGTGGAACATAATTTAAAGTCAGAAATGAATGCTGACAAATGTCAATAGATTTTTTTATTTTTTTATTATTATGTTCACTTAGCCAAACATATAGTGTGCCTGTATACACATATACATACAATCAAAAAATTTTAACAGGAGTGTCAAGATCTTCAAACAGGGAAAAAAGACTCTTCAAGAAACGGTGCCAGATATAAAACAATATCCACATGCAAAAAAAAGAAGTAGGATCCTAACCCTATACGATACGTAAAAATTTACTCAAAATGGACCAAAGACAAAAACATAAGAGCTAAACCTACTGAATTCATAGAAGATATAGGGGCAAATATTTGTGACATTAGATTTGGCAATAATTTCTCATTTATGACACCCAAAAATCCAACAAGAGAAAATAAATAAACTGGACTTCATCAGAATTAAAAGCTTTTGTCCATCAAGGAACACTGTTAAGAAAGTGAAAAGACAGGCTACAGAATGGTAGAAAATATTTGCAAATCATGTCTTTAATATGCAGAATATATATGCTGTCCATATGTATGTATGTCCATATATATACGTCCATACGCTGTCTACAAGAGACACATTTGGAACCTAAAGATACATCCAGACTGAAAGTGAATGGACAGAGAACCATCTTTCATGCCAATGGGCCTCAAAAGAAAGCTGGGGTGGTGATTCTCCTATCATATAAATTAGATTTTAAGCTAAAGACTGTAGTCAGAGATACAGAAGGACACTACATCATTCTTAAAGGGTCTATCCACCAAGAAGACCTAACAATTGTAAATATTTATGCCCCCAATATGGGAGCAGCTAACTACATAAGCCAACTGCTAATCAAAATAAAGAGTCATATTGATATGAATACATTAGCTGTAGGGATTTTTAACACACCACTCTCAGTAATACACAGATCATCCAAGCAAACACAATAAAGAAACAAGAGCTTTGAATGACACATTGGACCAGATGTACCTCACAGATATATACAGAACTTTCCACATTAAAACAACAAAATACTCATTCTTCTAGAGCACTCATGGATCTTTCTCCAGAATAGACCACATACTGGATCACAAATCAGAGCTCAACCAATACCAAAAGACTGAGATTATTCCCTGCATATTCTCAGACCACGATGCTTTGAAACTGGAACTCAACCATGAGAAAAAGTTTAGAAGAAATTCAAACACTGGGAAGCTACCGACCATCCTGCTCAAGAATGTTTGAATCAACCAGAAAATCAAAGAACTTAAACTATTCGTGGAAACCAATGTGAATGAAGACATATTGGTCTAAAACCTATGGAATACAGCAAAGGTGGTCCTAAGCGGGAAATATATAGCCATCCAAGCCTCACTCAAAAAAATTGAAAAATCCCAAATACACCAGCTCTCTTTACACATTAAAGAACTGGAAAATCAACAACAAATTAAGCCAACCCCACACACAAGAAGGGAAATAATCAAAGATTAGAACAGAGATCAATGAGTTAGAAACCAGAGATACAGTAGAACACATCAAGGAAACTAGAAGCTGGTCCTTTGAAAGAATCAACAAGATTGATAAACCACTGGCCAAACTAATCCAAAAGAAAAGAAAGAGGACCCAAATTAATAAAATTATGAATAAGAGGCACCTGGGTGGCTCAGTGGGTAAAGCCTCTGCCTTCGACTCAGGTCACAATCTCAGGGTCCTGGGATTGAGCCCCGCATCAGGCTCTCTGCTCACCAGGGAGCCTGCTTCCCCCTTCTTTCTGCCTTCCTCTCTGCTTCCTTGTGACGGCTCTCCCTCTGTCAAATAAATAAATAAAATCTTTAAAAAAATAAAATAAAAATTTGAATGAAAGGGGAGACATCACAACTAACACCAAGGAAATAGAAACAATCATCAGAAATTATTATTGCGGCGCCTGGGTGGCTCAGCTGGTTAGGCGGCTGCCTTCAGCTCAGGTCATGATCCCAGAGTCTGGGATCAAGCCCCACATTGGGCTTCTTGCTCAGCCGGGACCTGCCACTTTTTCTCTGCCTGCCACTCCCCCTGCTTGTGATTTCTCTCTCTCTCTCTCTCTCTCTCTCTCTCTTTCTCTCTCTCTGACAAAGAAACAAAATCTTTAAAAAAAAAAAAAAAAAAGAAATTATTATCAACACCCATATGCCAATAAGTTAAGCAACCTAGAAGAAATGGATGCATTCTTGGAAACCTACAAACTTCCAAGATTAAACAAGAAGAAATTGACAACCTGAATAAACCAATATCTAGAAATGAGATTGAAGCAGTGATCAAAAGCCTCAAAAAAAAAAAAAAAAAAAAAAAAGCCCAGGACCTAATGGATTCCCTGGGGCATTCTACTAACATTCAAAGAAGAAGTAATATCTAAAGCTGTTTCAAAAGACAGAACAGAAGGAAAACTTCCAGATACTTTCTATGAAGCCAGCATTACCCTAATCCCCAAACCAGGCAAAGATCCCATCAAAAAGGAGATTTTCAGACCAATACCCCTGATGAATATGGATGCCAAGATTCTCAACAAGATCCTAGCTAATAGGATCCAACAGTACATTAAAAAGATTATCTACCATGACCAGGTGGGATTTATCCCTGGAATGCAAGTGTGGTTTAACACTTGCAAATCAATCAATGTGATAGAACAAATCAATAAGAGAAGAGAGAGGAAATACATGGTCCTCTCAATTGATGCAGAAAAGGAATTTGACAAGATACAGCATCCATTCCTGATTAAAAGGATTCAAAGTATAGGGATAGAGGGAACATTCCTCAACTTCATAAAAGTTATCTATGAAAAGCCTACAGCAAATATCATTCTCAATGGGGAAAAGCTGACAGCCTTCCCTCTGAGCTCAGGAACACGACACGGATGCCCACTCTCCCCACCGTTGTTCAACATAGTACTAGAAGTCCTAGCAACAGCAATCAGATAACAAAAAGAAATAAAAGGTATTCAAATTGGCAAAGAAGAAGTCAAACTCTCTCTCTTCACAGATGACATGATACTTTATATGGAAAACCCAAAAGACTCCATCCCCAAACGACTAGAACTCATACAGCAATTCAATAATGTGGCAGGATACAAAACCAATGCACAGAAATCAGTTGCTTTCTTAATCACTAACAATGAAAATGTAGAGAGAAAAATCAGAGAATCAATTCCACTTACTACAGCACCAAGAACCATAAGATACATGGAAATAAACCTAACCAAAGAAGTAAAGGATCTCTACTCAAGGAACTACAGAACACTCATGAAAGAAATTGAAGAAGACACAAAAAGATGGAAAAGCATTCCACGCTCATGGAGCAGAAGAATAAACATCATTAAAATGTCTACACTGCCTAGAGCAATCTATACGTTCAATGCCATCCTGATCAAAATTCCACCAGCATTTTTCAAAGTCCTGGAACAAACAATCCTAAAATTTGTATGGAACCAGAAAAGACCCCAAATTGCTAAGGAAATGATGAAAAACAAAAACAAAACTGGGGGTATCACATTGCCTGATTTCAAGCTTCACTACAAAGCCATGATCACCAAGACAGCATGGTACTGGCACAAAAACATACACACAGACCAGTGGAACAAAGTAGAGAGTCCAGATAAGGACCCGCAACTCTATGGTCAAATAATCCTTGACAAAGCAGGAAAAAATATACAGTGGGAAAAAGGCAGTCTCTTCAATAAATGGTGCTGGGAAAATTGGACAGCTATGCATAGAACAATGAAACTTGGCAATTCTCTTATACAACACACAAAGATAAACTCAAAATGGATAAAAGACCTCAACGTGATGCAGGAATCCATCAAAACCCTAGAGGAGAACATAGGCAGTAACCTCTTCAACATTGGCCACAGCATCTTCTTTCAAGATATGTCTTCAAAGGCAAAGGAAACTGAAAGACCCGCGGATCCCCTTACCCAAGAATCCAACACTGCCACTGGATGCAAACAGCAAGAGGTTTATTGGGACGCAGGTACCGGCGGGCGGACAAGTCTAGAGAGGACTTGCGCGCCTGCCCTTTGTTCAGGGCCTTTTTATGGGGTTTGGGGAGGCAAAAGCGTACGTACAGAAGCAGAAGCATAGTTATTGGTTAAGTTGAATGTAAAGCATACCTGGTGCCTATTGATTGGTTTTGGGAGAGCCCGCGCGGGAAAGGGAAGTCAGGGTGGGGTTAAGCCTGCGTAATCCTGTGCTCGTAGCTGGGGGTCGGTTCTCTGGTATGTAACTTATCTTGAGCAAACATCCTTTGAGGTGGGGAGGAAGGGTGGGCGTATTGTTCAAACGACAGGAATTTGGCCTTGTGAGGCCCATCTCTCCGGAATGTCCTTGGGTTCTGGTTATCTCCCAGCCTGCTGCCGGCTGCTTGTAAAATTTTAACAGAAGCTACAGTTATAAGCCAAAGCTAAGCGGTTACAGAAAAGCAAGAGAGCAAGGTTAATTACGGGGGGGCTTTTCTAATGGGGGTCTTACAGAAACAAAAGCAAAAATTAACTTTTGGGACTTCATCAAGATCAAAAGCTTCTGCACAGCAAAGGAAACAGTCAACAAAGCAAAGAGGCAACCCATGGAATGTGAGAAGATACTCACAAATGACACTACAGACAAAGGGCTGATATCCAAGACCTATAAAGAACTCCTCAAACTCAACGCTCAAAAAACAGATGACTACATCAAAAAATGGGCAGAAGACTTGAACAGACACTTCTCCAAAGAAGACATACAAATGGCTAACGGACTTATGAAAAAATGTTCATCATCATTAGCCATCAGGGAGATTCAAATGAAAACCACATTGAGATACCACCTTACACCAGTTAAAATGGCGAAAGTTAACAAGAAACAACAAGTGTTAGAAAGGATGTAGAGAAAGGGAAAACCTCTTACACTGCTGGTAGGAATGCAAGTTGGTGCAGCCACTTTGGAGAACAGTGTGGAGATTCCTTAAGAAATTAAAAATAGAGCTACCCTATGACCCAGCGATTGTACTACTGGGTATTTACACTAAAGATACAGATGTACTGAAAAGAAGGGCCATCTATACCCCAATGTTCATAGCAGCAATGGCCACAACACCAAACTGTGAAAAGATCCAAGATGCCCTTCAACAGATGAATAAATAAAGAAGATATAGTCCATATATACAATGGAATATTATGCCTCCATCAGAAAGGATGAACACGCACCCAACTTTTTCATCAACATGGATGGGACTGGAGGAGATTATGCTGAGTTAAATAAGTCAAGCAGAGTTAATTATGATATGGTTTCACTTACTTGTGGAGCATAAGGAATAACATGGAGGACATTGGGAGAAGGAAAGGAAAAGTAAATTGGGGGAAATCAGAGGGGGAGATGAACCATGAGAGACTGTGGACTCTGAGAAACAAACTGAGGGTTTTGGATGGGAAGGAGGTGGGGGGATGCATAAGTCTGGTGGTGGTTATTAAGGAGAGCACTTATTGCTTGGAGCACTGGGTATGGTGCATAAACAATGAATCTTGGAACACTGAAAAATGAAATCAATTAAAATAGAAAAAATATGCAGGATATATAAGAAGTCCTACAACTCCAAAAAATAAAAATAAAAAATATACCCAACTCAAAAACAAGCAAAGGACTTTAACAGACATTACACAAATGGCCGTAGGTGCATAAAAAGATGTTCAATGTGATTAGTTCTTAGGAAAATGCAAATGAAACCCACAAGATACCACTTTACACCCACTAGGATGGCTACTATTTTCTTTTAAAAACCAGAAAATAGTAAGTGTTGGCAAGGATGTAAAGAAATGGGAATCCTTGTGCATTGCTAGTAAGAATGTAAAATGATGCAGGCACTATGATAAACAGTTTGGTGGTTCCTCAAAAAGTTAAACATAAAATGACCCTATGATCCAAGAATTTCACTCATATGTATATACCAAAAAGAGCTGAAAACAGGGACTCAGATAGTCTTACATCAATGTTCACAGCAGCTTCATTCACAACAGCCAAAAGATGGAAAGAATCTAAGTGTCCTTCAACAGGAATAAACAAAATGTCTCTCTCTCTCTCTCTCTCTCTCTCTCTCACACACACACACACACACACACACACAGAAATACTATTGGCCACAAAAAGTAATTAAGTACTACCACATGGTACAAGTGGATGAACCTTGAAAACACTATGCTAAGTGAAATAAACCAAACACAAAAGAACAAGTGTTACATGATTCCCCTTACATAAAATATCTAGATAAGGAGAGTGGAATGAGGAGTTACTGTCTAATGAGTTTTTGTTTGAAATTATGAAAAGCTCTAGAAACAGATAATGATAATGGTTATGAAACATTGTGAATGTACTCAAAAAATGGAAAACAGTATGGACATCCCTAAAAAAGTTAAAAATAGAGTTACCCTATGACCCAGCAATTGCACTACTAGGTATGTACCCAAAGGATACAAACCTAGCAATCCGAAGGGGCCCCTGCACCGCAATGTTTATCCTGGCAATGTCCACAACAGTCAAACAACAGAAAGAGCCCAGATGTCCATCAACAGATAAATAGATAAAGAAGATAGGACGGACACACACACACACACACACACACACACACAAAATGGAATATTAGTCAGCCAACAACAACAAAATAAATGTTACCATTTGCAACAATATGGATGGAACTAAAGGGTATTATGCTAAGTGAAATAACTCAATCAGAGATAGACAAATACCGTATGATTTCACTCATATGTGGAATTTAAGAAAGAAAACAGTATCATAGGGGAAGGGAGGAGAAAAATAAAAAAGATGAAATCAGAAAGGGAGACAAACCATAGTTTCTTAACCATAGGAAACAAACTGAGGGTTTCTGGAAGGAGGTGGATGGGGGTCTGGGGTAACTGGGTGAGGGGGGTTAAGGAGGGCATGTGATGTAATGAGCATTGGATGTTATATGCAACTAATGAACCACTGAACTCTATTTCTGAAACTAATAGACCACATGTTAGTTAACTGAATTTAAATAAAATCTAACCAAAAAGGAAAAAATGAAGTTAAAATGGTAAATTTTATGTTATATATATTTTACCATATTTTTTAAATTAAATTAATTTATTTGTTTTCAGAAAAACAGTATTCATTATTTTTGCACCACACCCAGTGCTCCATGCAATCCATGCCCTCTATAATACCCACCACCTGGTACCCCAACCTCCCACCCCCCGCCACTTCAAACACCATACTTTTTTAAAGCTATTATGGTAAAAAGAAAAACCCAGACATGGGGCATGAAATTTTAAGATCATGAAAAGCCTGGTTTAAATAAATGATTCTAAAACTTCAAAAACAACAACTAAAAAAGCCCAATAACAAGAAAACAGTCTAATTTCTAACTGGGCAAAAAGATCTGAACTTTCACTCCAAAGAAAGTAAAGAGATGGCACACAAAAGGATATTCAACATCATCAGTCACTAGGTAAATGCAAATTAAAGTCGCAATGAGATACTTTTACACACCTACAGATGGCTAGCATTAAAAAGACGGACCAAACCAGCAAGGATGTGGAAGAACTGGAATTCTCATGTACTGTTGGCGAGAGCATAAAATGGTACTATCATTTTGGGAAAACAAAAAAAAGTGTGGCGGTTTCTAAAAAAAGTTAAACCACACTTACCACATAATCCAACCATTCCACTCCAAGGTATTTCCCCAAGAGGAAAGGAAAAAGACAACCATTCTAAGACCTATACATGGGAGTTCATTGTAGCTTACAGATAGTAGTATTAAAAAACTGGAAACAGGGGCGCCTGGGTGGCTCAGTGGGTTAAAGCCTCTGCCTTAGGCTCAGGTCATGATCCCAGGGTCCTGGGATCAAACCCCGCATCAGGCTCCCTGCTCAGCAGGGAACCTGCTTCCCCCTCCCTCTCTCTGCCTGCCTCTCTGCCTACTTGTGATCTCTGTCTGTCAAATAAATTTTTTTTAAAAAATCTTCAAAAAAAAAAAAAAAAAAAACTGGAAACAACCTACATATCCATAACAGATGAATGGATAAACAACTTTGGTATGTCCATACAATGGTATATTATTCAGCAAGGGATGAACTACTGATACATGCAACAGCATAGATAAATCTCAAAATAATTAGGCTACATGAAAAAAAGCAGGCAAAAGAAGAGTACATGTAGTATGACTGATTTCTATAAAATTTTAGAAAATACAAACTAAGATACAGTCACAAAAAGCAGATCAGGGGTTGTTTAAAGATGAGAAAAGGGGCAAAAAGTGAAAAAAGAGATGAAAGTGTGGCATTAAAGAAACTTTTAGGGGTGATTATAATGATAGATTCAAGGGTGAATATATATGCCAAAATTTAATAAACTGTACACTTTAAATAGGTGCAACTTATTGCATCAATTAAGATTTGATTAAGTAGGGGGTTTTTTAGGCAGTCAAGGTGAACTGGGATGGCTCACTTTAAATCCAACAAGTTTTAGTTGCCAAGTTTTACAGAGAAGGAAAAAGGCAACAAATTGTTCAATTAGCCAGCCTCAAGTCTCAAAACTATGAAGTCAAACCAGGATTCAAATCCAGGACTGTGTAGTAATTAAGACCTTTCTCTTCATACTTCTTTTGAAGAAGAGAAGCATATGAATGGGTAGAGAGCCTTTCAAAAAGTATTTACTATATGTGAGGCACTATTATAGGTTCTGGGTATTTAACAGTCAACAAATGATATAAACGCCATTATAGCTGTGGAGCTAAAACATTCTGGGAATAAACAGGTTAAAAAAAAATCAAAACTACTTCCCTATGAACCTGCAATTGCACTACTGGGTATTTACCCCAAAGATGCAGATGTAGTGAAAAGAAGGGCCATCTGTACCTCAATGTTTATAGCAACAATGGCCACGGTCGCCAAACTGTGGTAAGAACCAAGATGCCCTTTAACAGATGAATGGATAAGGAAGATGTGGTCCATATACACTATGGAGTATTATGCCTCCATCAGAAAGGATGAATACCCAACTTCTGTAGCAACATGGACGGGACTGGAGGAGATTATGCTGAGTGAAATAAGTCAAGCAGAGAGAGTGAATTATCATATGGTTTCACTTATTTGTGGAGCATACCAAATAGCATGGTGGACATGGGGAGTTAGGAGAAGGGAGTTGGGGGAAATTGGAAGGGGAGGTGAACCATGAGAGACTATGGACTCTGAAAAACAATCAGAGGGGTTTGAAGTGGCGGGGGTGGGGTGGGAGGTTGGGGGAACCAGGTGGTGGGTATTAGAGAGGGCACGGATTGCATGGGGCACTGGGTGTGGTGCAAAAATAATGAATACTGTTATGCTGAAAATAAATAAAAAATAAATTTAAAAAAACTACATGGTGCATCAGATGGTCAAGTACATGCTGAGATGAAAAATAAAATGAAATGCTAAGGAATGGGTTGGTTCAATTTTTTAGAAGTAGAAATGTCTGAAGGAATAATACAAAAGACACAGTCACTAATGTGAAAAGGACAGGTGGGAATGGAGGAGCAACAAAATGACAACTGGCCTAAAAGTAAAATAAAAACAAGTAAGAAGGGAAAGATACATTGGTAAACTGACTCTACCTAACAAAAAAATTTTAATTTTATTCAACTCACTGGTATATACCTGTCCTGTCTAAAGGACAATTATACCATTTCCCACCATAGGTCAATGAGAAAACAAGAGAGAAAATGATACAAAAAACTGCAAAAGATGAATATTAGAGAAAATTACTGGAGTATTTAAAAAATATACTACACCTAAATCTAAATAAAACCCCAAAACCTCAAATGGAAGAACATAACTCCAAAAGCTAACATAATAATAACAGCATACAATCTCAATGTGCTATTTATTTAGCTGGAAAATGGTCATTGTGCGATAGCATAATTATAAAGTACTGTTTCTGCCTGGAAGTACAAGAAATTTTTTTTAAAAAGCAACTCTGCAAATCATATGCTGAGATCTGAAATATGACAGTTTATGACAGATGCAAAATCACAAACCTAGAAAATTAATACAAACCAGGCTCATTAAATTGAAAACAAGTAATAAAAATAAAGTGATACTTTATTTAAGGCAGAAAAAAAAAACCACCCTACAATTTTCTATTGTGATTCGGAAACAGTCCCTCACTTTAACTGACTGCATAAAAGGCTAACACTGACAAAATGCTGGGATTCAAAGGTTGGATCTAATCTTTACTTATGACAGAAAACAGGAGAAAAACCCTAAATTATTTCACTTTAAAACCTAACTACTGAATGGTGACTAACATGATGTAATTTTTATTTTTTTTAATATAATCTTTATTTGACAGAGAGAGAGAGAGATCACAAATGGGCAGAGAGTCAGGCAGAGAGAGAAGGAAGCAGACTCCCTGCTGAGCAGAGAGCCCGAAGCAGGGCTCGATCCCAGGACCCTGAGACCATGACCTGAGACGAAGGCAGAGGCTTAACCCTCTGAGCCACCCAGGCACCCCATAATGTAATTAAAAAAAAAAAAAAAAACACCTAACTTCATGCCTCAAGCAGAGAAAAACTTGCCTGAGAGTTTGATGAAAGCTGTGCCACTCCTTGAGAAACATGCACCTAAGTTCACTGATGTCCATGGAAAACAATCACTGATTTCTAAAACCTTGCAAGAATACAGCATTCAATCTTAAATTCCTGGGTCAAGCATTCAAGAAAATAGGACTTCTGGTTCTTTATGGGAAAAACTTCTTCAGACCCTATACTCCACTGATATTAGTATCCCAATACCTAAAAACTAAATTCCTTGATGAATTACTGCATTTGTTAGGATGTGAAAGTTTAAAAGCCATCATTTTCTTATGCTCCAACAAATACTTGAGCCACAAAATTTTTAAATTTAAATTGCAAAGGAAGCTAGCCAAATACAAGCATCCAATTTCACTCCCTCCTAAAATCTAACTAAAATCATAGTTAGGAAAAAAAAGTATTTTTAGTCCTGTAACCCATAGGATGAAGAAAATGAGAAAGGAAACAAAATTTAAATAATTTTAAAAGCTGAAAAACAGATGGGCAAGTCTGTGAAAACCAAATCCATACCAATAGTAAAAAGAACCAACCCAATTTACACCTCAAAATTCTTAACAAGCTCAAGAATTGGCAGTATCGGGTAACTCTGGAAGTGGCGGGAAGCAGGAAGGAGTTCAAGGGAGATGATAAAATAAGAAAAGATTGATTTAAAATTTCTAGACAGCATTTAGATCATTAGATTCACCTCCTCCAATCCACATCTCAGTGTATTCCCTTTCCTCCACTGGAAAGTTTGTTCTCTAAAAGAGTAAATGGGTTTTTACCTGAGATTGGGTGACACCAGGCTTATCTGAAGAGTGGCAATGACCACAAACATATACAGAAAAAAAACTCCAGCCGCTTTCCAACTCTGAGTTGAGGATTATACAAACATATACAGAAGAAAAACTCCAGCCGCTTTCCAACTCTGAGTTCTCAGAATCCTGGTATCCTAGGTTTTTTACCCTTCGGGCATTCTCATGCTATTCATTTACAGTTAATAAAAAGGGCCCCCAAGGACCCAATATATTAGACAAAAATAAACTGACCCAAAAGAACATACTGGAAATTTGTGAACATACTGTGAAATCCCAGAACACTGTGAGCATAATTATGGTTCTATTAATAAGCTTCCAAATAGGAAAAATAGATCATACCCAAAAGATCAGGAGTCATAGACTTCTTAATAATGACATTGCACACCAGAAGACAATGGACAATGCCTTAAAAATGCTGAAAGAAAAGAATTTCTAACTTAGCATTCTATACCTAGCTCAACTATTAATAAAGAGTTAAGATAAAATGAAGACCTGTCCATAAATGCAAATGGTTTATAGGCTATAGAAGAAAATGTAAACCAAAAGCACTCTGGAAAACAATTCGGCATTATTTTCTCAGATTGGTCAATGCATATCCTATAGTTCAGCAATTCCTCTCCTAATCACATACCCTAAGAAAAATAAACATATATGTCAGGAGGCAACACAAGAGTTCAAGGCAGCACTGTTCTTTTTTTTTAAGCTTAAGAATTGTTTGTCTTATTGCTTAAAGATAAATATAATAGGCAGTTATTTACAGGAATTCTTCAGTAATTTTTATTTTTTTATTTTTTTTAGCACTGTTCTTAGTAACAAAAGAGAAGGAAAAAAATACATGAACTGACAGAAGGATGGATTAAGGAAGTACAATATATTAGAGTTAGGCTCAACACTGGTGAATCTTAGATTTACATTAATTTTTTATTTTCTTAAAATTATAATTTGAAACTTTTTCTTTCCCAGTATATAGTTCTAAATCTTAGCACATGCATAGATTTGTATTAACTATCACCACAATATTCAGAACAGTTCCAGCACCCCAAAAAAACTCCCTTATGCTCTTTCAAGTCACTCCTACCCCCATCTCTACCCATGGCAATTGCTGATTTGTCTTCCATCACTATAGTTTTGTCTTTTAGAAAATGACAGAGTCATATAGTATGTAACCATTTTGACTGACTTCTTTCATTCATCATAACCCCCCTGAAAACTCACTGAAGTTATTCCATATATCAACAGTTTATTCCTTTTAACTGTTAAGCAGTACTTTATTCTATGGATACACCACACTTTGTTTATTCACCGAATGCCAAAATGACAACTGGGTGATGCAGACATGGGACACGTGAGCCAATGGTTCAGTTCACTGACCACTCATATGTCTTCTTTTGTGAAGACTGTAAGTCTTTTGCCCATTCTTTTGTTGTTACTGAGGTTTTGATTTTTCCCACTACAAACCCTATTAACTGACTTTTGAGATTATAAGTCATCTGCAATATAAATGGTTAGCAAATAATTTCTCCAGGACTATGACTGCCTTTTAGCTTTCTCTACTGTGTCTTTTACAAAGCAAATTTTTTAAAATTTTGATTAAGTGTATTTCATCAAAATTTTTTCCTTTCATAGTTTTTGCCTTTTGTGTCCTATTTGGAAATCTCTGTCCAAGCTAAAGCCACAAAGATACTCTTCTTCATTTTCTTCTAGAAATTTAATAATTTTAGCTCTTAAGTCTCTGACACATGTCAATTTTACCTTAAGAAAAAGATTGAGGATCTTATTTTTCATATAAAACTCCAGCTGTTCCCACACCTTTTGTTGAAAAGACTGTCCATTCTCCCACTGACATACCTTAGCATATTTGTCAAAATCAATTGAGCATATAAGTATGGGTCTACTATTTTTTTTCTTTTTAGTTCCAGAAGTAGAATTTAGTGATTCATTAGTTGTCTACTTCTGGATTCTAACCAATTTCATTGATTTATACGCCAATAGTTATGCCAATACTACACTGTCTTAATTGGTAGCTTAATTTCAGTCAGTCTTGAAATCTGGTATTATAAATCTTATAATGTTATCCTGCTTCTTCAAGATTGTTTTACAATATTATACATTATCTTTACATATAAATTTTTGTAAATTCCTCTTAACCAGCCTGCAAAACTATCTTGTATTCTCAATTTACTGAGATTTTATCATGAGTGGGTATTTAATATTGTCAAATGCTTTTTTTACATTTATGAAAACAATTATATGATTTTTTAATTTATCCTAGTAAGACAGCAAATGAAATTGAATGACTTTCTAATGTTAATCCAACCTTAACATTCCCAGGATAAACCCTAAATATTCATGATATATTATCATTTTCATGTACCTTGGCATTCAGTTTGCTAAAACTGTATTAAATATTTTTGTGTCAATGTTTATGATGAATTCTGGTCTGTAGTTGTCTTGTAGTATGTTTGCCTGGTTTTGGTAACAGGGTAATACCAGTTCAAATAATAAACTGGGAACTGTTCTCTCTTCTATTTTCTGAAACAGTTTGTTTATCATTTTAGGTATCATTTCTACCTAAAATGTTTTACATAACTTGTCAGTGAAACCATCCAGGCCTGGAGTTTTCTTTGTGAAACAGGTTTTAAACAAACTTCATGTCTTTAGTGGATATAGTGCTATTATAGTTTCCTGCTATTCCTTGAATAACTTTTGTTAATTTGTATAGTTTCAAGAATCTTCCATTTCACCTAGGTTGCAAAGTTCATAGGCATAAAATGTATAATATTCCCTTATTATCCTTCTAATGTCTGTGGGATCTGTAGTGATACACTCTCTTTTGTTCTTCATATTGGTAATCAGTATCACTGCTCTTTTTTCTAAATCAGTCTGTCAGTTTAGTGTCCTCTTTTCAATATACAAGCTTTCATTTCCATTGATTTCTTGTATTATTTTTGTTTTCACTTTACTGATTTATGCTACCTTTATTCTTTATTTTTACTTACACAGGACTTAATTTACTTTTCCTTTTTCTAATTACTTAAGATAGAAACTCAGATCATTGATTTTTTTAAGTAGATCATTGATTTTAGATCTTTCTTTTTTGTTAATATAGGCATTTAAAGCTATCTGATGTTACCTGCTAAGTATGGCTTTGGCTGCAACCCACAAATTTTGACATGTTGCATTTAATTATCATTTGGCTCCAAATATCTCCTAATTTCACTTGTGATTTCGTCTTTGATCATGGATTATTGAGTTTTAATTTCCAAATGTTTGAGATTTTCCCAGTTGTTACTGATACCTAATTTAATTCTGTTATCAGAGAACATACTCTGTGATTTCAGTCTTTCTGAATTTATTGTATGTTGTTTTAAATCCCAACATAGGATATGTCCTGGTAAACACACTATGTGCATTTGAGTCTGCATTCTGTTGTTGAGTGTGGTGTCCTATAAATATCAATGTCAAGGTAAGCTGATAATGTTCAGATCTACGTTTTTACTGATTTCTTTTTTAATTATGCCAATTGTACCTGAAAGGAGAAACTGATGGACTGGCCCTTAGTTATTACAAAATGTTCCTCATCATCTCTGTTTATACCTTCTATCCTGAAATCATTTCTGTGATATTAATAGAGTCACTGCATACTCCTTATACTTCCTGCTATCATGGTATATCTTTTTCCATCCATTTGTTTTCACCATTTATATATTTATATTTAAAGTGAATTTCATTTATAGACAGTTCCATAGATAGATGGTTGGGTCTTGTTTTTAAAATCCATTCCTCCTTTTAACTGCAATATTTAGTACATTAACATTTAATATGATTCTTGATATAACGGTTTGGGATTGTTCTTTTGTTATTTTTCTATTTATCTCCCCATTTTTTGTTCTTCTGTTTCTCCTTTTCTGCCTTATGTCAATATTTCACAGAATTGGATGTGGTCCATATATACAATGGACTATTTATTACTCAGCCACCAAAAAGGATGAATACCCAACTTTTGCATCAACATGGATGGGACTAAAGGAGATTATGCTGAGTGAAATAAATCAAGTAGAGAAAGTCAATTATCATATGGTTTCTCTTACTTGTGGAACATATGGAGTATCACGGAGGACATCAGAAGAAGAAAAGGGAAAGTGAAGTGGGGGAGTCAGAGGGGGAGATGAACCATGAGAAACTGTGGACTCCGAAAAACAAACTAAGGGTTTTAGAGGGGAGGGAGTGGGGGATGGGTGAGCCTGGTGGTGGGTATTAAGGAGGACATGTATTGCACGGGGCACTAGGTATTACACATAAACAATGAATCCTGGAACACTACATCAAAAACTCATGATGTACTGTATGGTGACTAACATAGCACAATAAAAATTTTTTAAAAATATTTCACAGAATGGCGTTCTAGTTCCTCTAATCTTTTTTCCAATGTTTTTGAGAGATAACTATAAATTTGTACTAATATAAGGTGTACAACTTAATGGTTTTATATATATAGCATTTCATATATGTATATATTTATTTACACATACACACACACACACACACACACATATATATATATCTGGCAAAACAATTACCACAGTAAGTTCAGTTACTATCC
The DNA here is from genome assembly GCF_009829155.1 of Mustela erminea. Taxonomy (NCBI): domain Eukaryota; kingdom Metazoa; phylum Chordata; class Mammalia; order Carnivora; family Mustelidae; genus Mustela; species Mustela erminea. The sequence goes on along the minus strand of NC_045614.1, from coordinate 20,382,206 downwards.
ATCAACTCACACAGTTATAATGTTTTCTCTTGTGATAAGAACTTTTAAGATTTTCTCTCAGCAATTTTCAAATATACAACACAGTACTGTTAACTATAGTCACCATACTGCCCATTATTATCCTCAGAATTTATTTTTCTTACAACACAAAGTTTGTACCTATTAACCATCTTCACCCATTTTCCTCATTCCTCATCACCTGCCTCTAGCCACCTCCAATCTGTTCTGTTTCTATGAACTTGGTTTTTTCAGAGATCATACAATATTCTTCTTTATCTGTCTGACTTACTTCACTTAGCATAATGCCCTCAAGGTCCACCCATGTTGCAAATGGCAAGATTTCCTTCTTTTTTTAATTAATTGATTTGACAGACAGAGATCACAAGTAGGCAGAGAGGCAGGCAGAGAGAGAGAGGAGGAAGCAGGTTCCCTGGTGAGAAGAGAGCCCGATGCGGGGCTCGATCCCAGGACCCTGGGATCATGACCTGAACTGAAGGCAGAGGCGTTAACCCACTGAGCCATCCAGGCGCCACTAGATTTCCTTCTTTTTTATAGCTAAATATTCCAATGTACATATAACACATTTTTATTCACTCATTTGTTGATGGAAATTTAGGTTGTGTCCATGTCTTGGCTATTATAAATAATGCTGTAATGAACTTGAGGATGAAGACATCTCTTTGTGATAGTAATTTCATTTCTTCCATGTATATACCCATAAGCAGAATTGCTGGATCATATGATAGTTCTATTTTCAATTTTTTGAAGAAACTCCATACTATTTTCCATAGTTCTTGTACCAATTTACATTCCCACTAATAGTGTACCAGAGTTCCCTTTTCTCCAAATCCTCGTCAACACTTATCTCTCATCTTTTGGATGATGACCTTTTTTGTTTTAAGATTTTAAGTAATCTCCACACCTAACATGGGACTTGAACTCACAACCCTGAGATCAAGAGACATGTTCCACTAACTGAGCCAGTGAGGCACCCCTACTGATGACCATTCTAACAAGTGTGAGGTGGCATTTCATTGTACTTCTGATTTGCATTTCCCTGATAACTGTGATGTTTCACGTACTTCTTGGTCATTTGTAGAACTTCTTTGGAAAATGTCTATTCAATTCCTCTGGCCATTTTTAAATCATATTTTTTAAGTCAGTTGTATGAGTTCTCTACATATTTTAGATATTACCCTCTTATTTATTATTTATTATTTATTTATTATTATTACCTTAGATATATAACTTGAAAATATTTTAAGATATTATTTGGGAAAGACAAGAATAGGATCCCATTACATAGAAGAGTTACAGGGCATACTGTGAAATCAAGAGTGTATGTTCAGGGCAGTAAGCAGTTTTCAAATGACAATAATGCAGAAGGATAACTAACTGAACACCACTGCAATCTGAACACTTTTATAATTATAAAAATTTGGCACACAGCAGTAGCAACTGTAATAATAATAATTACTGCTGCTTATACTGTTTTGAGGTTTATAAAACCTTCAAGACTGTCATTTAACTTCCATTTTTTAGTTCTGGGGTAGCCAAGGTAATGGCACTTACATAAATCCAAATCCTAACATATCCTCCCAAACACTGGAAGCCAAAAAGGGAAAGAAGCAAAATCACAAAAATTCCACATTGTCAACACAACTAGAAGACACAGAATATTACAAACTTCAAATAAAAAAATAATTTTTTAAAGAATATTACAAACGTAGAATTACCTGCAAATAAAACAAATAAATATCAGTTCCCAGCAGAAATGTTCTTGGAATTCTCACTCCACCCTACATAGAAATCAAACAGGTGGTGAGGGTGAGCCACAGGGGGAAAAAAGAGAAGAAAGTAGATAAACTAAGACTGAACAAAAATTAGCTCCCAAAAGAGAAAGTCCAACCCAAGGGGAAAAATACTGAAAAAGAGCTGTGGTAGATCAGTGTGTACTTAGAGAAAGTGCTTAAATGTGGACATTGAACTCAAAACAGCAGTCTCAGGAAGAGATTTATTTAAGGGATAATGGAGAGACAATTTTTTTTAAGATTTTATTCATTTATTCGACAGAGAGTGAGAGAGAGTGAGACAGGGAACACAGCAGGGGTGTGGGAGAGGGAGAAGCAGGCTTCCAGCAAAGCAGGGAGCCCAATACAACACCTGATCCCAGGACTCTGGGATCATGACCTGAGCCGAAGGCAGACACTTAACAACTGAGCCACCCAGGTGCACCAAGTAGCAATCTTTTTAAATGGTACAATGAAGGGACAAAAAAGAGGGGGAAATTTAGGGTCCTGAAGAAAAAAGAAAGAAAGTCAAAAGACATATAGCCTTCACCACCAACACCCATTCAAAAGACAACCAGTAAAGAGACAATACTTTGCTACAACATAAAACACTACTTTTGAGCCAGGAATCTTATAAACTACGCCAAAAACCGGCCATACTCATGAAATGCAAAAGCAGAAATATTCTTCATCTATAAGAAATTACTATAAGGAAAAATACAAGGCTCAAACACTTCAACTAATCGAAGTCCCAACTCTCATTCCCCCCACCCCAAGAAACCAACTATGGAGCAGAAGAAAGTTGCAACACTACTACTCACATCTAAATATACGGGGATACAAAAAAAAACTTGAATTATAAATTTGAAAAATAAAAACAAAAATGGACCAGAAGAAGGGAAAAAAATAAGAGTTGATAAAAATTCAAGGAAAATAGAAGAAAAAGCCAAAATCATATCAGAAATGAAGATCAGATTTGAATGAAAATCTCATAAGGTACACTGAAGAAAAACAAGGAAACCAGAGAATATAAGATAAAGATGTGAAAGAGAAAGTACTTGAAATGGAAAACAGGCTGTGATGAGCAGTGGGTGTTATACTTAACAAATCACTGAACACTACATCAAAAACTAATTATGTACTATACAGAGGCTAACTGAAGATAATTTAAAAAAGAAAGAAAAGAAATGGAAAACAGGGGTGGAAATGGAAAAGAAATGGAAAACTGGGTGGCTCAACTGCTAAGCATCTGCCTTCAATTCAGGTCATGACTGCAAGGTCCTGGGATCAAGCCCCACATCAAGCTCCCTGCTTGGGAGGGAGTCTGCTTCTCCTTCTCACCCTCCCTCTGTGCTCTCTCTATCAAATAAGTAAATAAAATCTTTAAATAAAAGAAATGGAAAACAAGTAAAAAATTTAAACTTGAAATTTAAATGCAATTCCTAAAAACTAAAAGCAAAACACTGGAATGAGTCTAAAAATTAAAACCATAATTTGATAAAGATTTCTTTAAAAAAAAAAATCTACATATTGACATTGTTCATCAGGCACTTGGGAAATTGACCCACAATGAAAAACTCTGAGACATGTCCTAAAAAAGCTACTAGACTTTAAAGATAAAGAAAAAAGTCCTCAAGACATCAAAAACAAACAAAGAGGCTCCCTCCCTGTTGAAGAGGTTGTGGAGAAAGAGGAATCCTCTCACACTGTTGGTGGGAATACAAGTTGGTACAGCCACTTTGGAAAAGAGTGTGGAGGTTCCTCAAAAAGTTAAAAATAGAGCTACCTTATGACCAGTAATTGCACTACTGGGTATTTACCCCAAAGATACAGAGGTAGTGAAAAGAAGGACCACATGCACCCCAATGTTCATAGCAGCAATGTCCACAATAACCCAACTGTGGAAGGAGCCAGGATGCCCTTCAACAGACAAATGGATAAAGATATCCATATATATAATGGAATACTACTCAGCCATCAGAAAGGATGAATATCCACCATTTTCATCGACATGGATAGAACTGGAAGAGATTATGCTAAGTGAAGTAAGTCAAGCAGAGAAAGATAATTATTATATGGTTTTACTTTTTGTGGAGCATAATGAATAGCATGGAAGACATTAGGAGAAGGAATGGAAAAATGAAGGGGGAGAAAACAAAGGGGGAGACAAAACATGAGACTATGGACCCCAGGAAACAAATTGAGGGTTTTAGAGGGGAGGGGTAGGGGGATGGGTTAGCCCAGTGATGGGTATTAAGGAGAGCATGTATTGCATGAAACACTGCTTGTTATATGCAAACAATGAATCATGGAACACTACATCAAAAATTAATGATATGGTATCTATTAATGATATGGTAACTATCATAATTTTTTTAAAAAAATTTAAAAAAAAAGAAAAGAAAGTAATAAATAAATAAAATAAAAAATTGCTTACATGGGAAAAAAAGGCAACAAGAAAACTACATTGACATCAGAATTCTCAAAAACAAGGTAACAAGAAAGCAGCATTAAGAAACCACAGGAAATAAAGTACAAATCAAGCTGTCCTTCAAGTACCAACACATTTTTTTTAAAGATATTATTTATTTATTTGACAGACAGAGATCACAAGTAGGCAGAGAGGCAGGCAGAGAGAGAGAGGAGGAAGCAGGCTCCCTGCTGAGCAGAGAGCCCGATGCGGGGCTTGATCCCAGGACCCTGAGATCATGACCTGAGCCAAAGGCAGCGGTTTAACCCACTGAGCCACCCAGGGGCCCCAAGTACCAACACATTTTTTAAAATTTTGATCATTCAAGAATTCAGGGAATTTTATACCCATGTCCCCTTCTTGAACAAACTACTAAAAACTAAGACTCATCTAACCAAAAGATGACTAGAAAAAGAAATGACTGTAAATCTGATATATTTAATAACACATGTAATAGTAAAAAGAGAGGTGAGGGTAAATACATAAATGTTTTATGATTTGATACAAACAAATAATGCAACTAAATATTAAAGAAAAGAAGAAAATGGCAAACCATATAGTAACATAGGACATTAAAGACATTTGAAAAAAGTATTACTTGAAAAAAAAATACATGTTGCTAAATATCTACAAGATTGAAAAAAAGGCACAAAAAGATGTAGAGAACATAACACTATAACAAAGATTACACATATAATTCACATAGCAATTATTCTTTAAAAAGTATGGCAGGGTTGGGGCGCCTGGGTGGCTCAGTGGGTTAAAGCCTCTGCCTTCGGCTCAGGTCATGGTCCCAGGGTGCTGGGATCGAGCCCCGCATTGGGCTCTCTCCTCAACGGAGAGCCTGCTTCCTCCTCTCTCTCTCCTGCCTCTCTGCCTACTTGTGATCTCTGTCTGTAAAATAAATAAATAAAATCTTTTTTTAAAAAAAGTATGGCAGGGTTATGACCAAAATTAAGTCATATCTATAAATGTGAATGGGCTTCATTCATCTTCATTAAAAGACAAACATTTTCAGTTTGATATACACAGCAAGACCCAACCACACGCTTTATATAAAAAGAAAACACATCTAAAATAAAGTGACTCAGAAATGCAAAAAAGGGGATTTTTCAGTCTATGAATCATTTCAAATTAGTTTTTGTGTATGGTGTGGAGGAGAAGTCAAGACTAATTTTTCCATATGAGTATCAAGTTCTTGTAGCACCATATGACTAAAGATTGTTCATTCATTATTCACTGAATTACATGGTCTCTTTGTCAAAAATCCCCATTACATAAATCCATATACACAGAAATAAATCCATATATACAAAAGTCAGTTATGTATATATGCACTTTGTTTTGTTCCACTGATTTAATGTCTATCTTTGCACCAATACCACAAATGCTTGCTTACTCTACCTCCAAAAAAATGTTGTGGAATCAGACTGCATACACCCTCCAACACCATTCTCTTTAAAAACTGTTTGACTGTTCTAGATCTATATAAATTTTATCTTACCAAATTCTGTAAAAAAAAGGTCTGCTAGATATTGATTGGGATAATAATATGAAGTTCTCCAACCCATGAACATATTATCTCTCAAAATCAATTATCTTATTGGCATATAGCTTTTGATAATAATTTCTGATTATTGTTTCCATTTCCTTGGTGTTAGTCATGATCTCTCCCTTTTCAGTCATAATTTTATTAATTTGGGTCCTCTCTCTTTTCTTTTGGATTAGTTTGTCCAATGGTTTATCGATCTTACTGATTCTTTCGAAAAACCAGCTTCTAGTTTCGTTGATGCATTCTACTGTATCTCTAGTTTCTATCTCATTGATCGCTGCTCTAATCTTGATTATTTCCCTTCTTGCATGTGGGGTTAGCTTAGTTTGTTGTTGATTCTCCAGTCATAGCAGCAAAGGTCACAGTTGCCAAACTGTGGAAAGAACCAAGATGCCCTTCAATGGACAAATGGATAAAGAAGATATGGTTCATATATACTATGGAGTATTATGCCTCCATCAAAAAGGATGAATACCTGACTTTTCTATCAACATGGATGGGACTGGAAGAGATTATGCTGAGTAAGTCAAGCTGAGAGAGTCAATTATCACATGGCTTCACTTATTTGTGGAGCATAAGGAATAACACGGAGGACATGGGGAGATGGAGAGGAGAAGGGCATTGGGGGAAATTGGAGTGGGAGATGAGCCATGAGAGACAGGTGGACTCTAAGGGGAAGGGGTGGGTGGTTGGGTGAGCCTGGTGGTGGGTATTAAGGAGGGCATGGAGCACTGGGTATGGTGCATAAACAATGGATTCTGGAACACTAAAAAGAAATTTTTTTAAAAAGCTTTATTGAGAGATAATTGGCAAATATATGTATTTAAAGTATACAACATGAAGAATATATGTAAATATAAAAAAATTATCTTTAACTTCTCAGCAGTTTTCTTATTTTCAAAACAGAACTCCTGCATATCCTACAAATTTTGTTGCATTTATCTTTAGGTAGTCAGTGTTTATAATGTTATTGTAAAACATGTTCTATAATTTCACAAATTGTTCATTGTGAAAACAAAAATATACAATTCCTTTTACATATTTTTGGCTTTGTTCTGAGATCTTGCCAAACTCCATAATTAATTCCAGGAATCTCTTTTTAGATTCTTCACAATTTTCTATGTACATAATCACGGTCATCTATAAGTTGGAGGGTTTTACTTCTTACTTCCAATATTCACCTCAGTTACAGGCACACCTCATTTTATTGCACTTTGCTTTATTGTGCTTCACAAATTTCTCATTTTTTATTAATAGAAGCTTTGTGACAATCTTGCCTCAAGCAAGTCTGTCAGTGCCATTTTTTTCTACAATATTAACTCAATTCAAGTCTCTACGTCACATCTTGGTAATTCTTGCAATACTGTAAACTTCATCATTATTACTATGATCAGTGATCTCTGATGTTACTATTGTAACTGTTTTGGGTGCCATGAACTGGGACCATATACTAAAGGTAAACTTCATCCATAAATGTTTTATGTGTCCTGACTGCTCTAGTCAACCAGCCATTCCCCTCTTTCCTTCTCCTCAGGCTTCCCTATTCCCTGAGACACAAAAATATTGAAATCAGAACAATTACTAGCCCTACATGGCCTTTATGTTTTCAACTGAAAAGAAAACTCACATGTCTCTCACTTTAAATAAAAATCTGGAAATGGGGGCACCTGGGTGGCTCAGAGGGTTAAGTGTCTCCTTTTGGCTCAGGTCATGATCCCAGGGTCCTGGGATCAAGCCCCTCATCGCACTCCCTGCTCAGGATGGAGCCTGCTTTTCCCACTCCCTCTGCTGCTCTCCCTGCTTGTAATGTCCTTCTGTCAAATAAATAAAATATTTAAAAGAATAAAAACAAAAGCTAGCAATGATTAAGCTTAGTGAAGAAGGAAAAATGCCTAGCCAAAATCTAGGCCTTTTGCACCACTTAGACAGATGGTGAATGCAAGGGAAATGTTCTTGAGGAAATTAGAAGTACCACTCCAGTGAATGCACAAATTATAAGAAAGCAAAAAAGTCTTACTGCTGATGTGGATAATATATGCTGGATAAAAGATCAAACCAGCCACATTCCTTTAAGCCAAAACCTAATTCAGAGCAAGGCCCTACTCTTCAATTCTATGAAGACAGGAGGAATGAGGAAGCTACAGAAGAAAGGCTTGAAGCTAACAGAGGTTATTTCATGAGGTTTAAGGAAAGAAGCCATCTCCCTAATATAGAAGTACAAAGAGAAGCAGCAAGTACTGATGTAGAAGCTACAACAAGTTATCCAGAAGATCTAGCTAAAATAATTAATGAAAGTAGCTACATTAAACAACAGATTTTCTATGTAAATCGAACAGCCTTATATATTGGAAGATGCCTCTAAAACTTTCATAGGTAGAAAGAAGTTGATGCCTGGTTTCAAAGCTTCAAAGGACAGGCTAACTCTCTTGTTAAGAGCAAATGCAGCTACTGACTTTAAAGTGAAGCCAATGCTCACTTACAATTATGAAAATTCTGGGGCCCTTAAAAATTATGCTAACTCTACTCTGCCTGTGTCTATAAATGGAATAGCAAAGCCTAAATGACAGCACATCAGTTTACAATATGGTTTACTGAATGTTTTAAGGCCACTGTTAAGATCTATCATTCAGAAAAAAAGTTCCTTTCAAAATATTACTGCTCACTGACAATGCACCCAGTTACCCAGGAGATCGGATGGAGATATACAACAAGATTAATGCTGTTTTCATGCCTGCTAACACAACATCCATTTCAGCCCATGGTTCATGGAATAATTTCAACTGTCAAGTCTTACTATTTAAGAAATACATTTTCTCTAGTTTCTAAGGATCATATATGCCAGGACAAGATTCCCAATCCAGACACAATGGCCCCAATGAGATGGAGCCCAAAGGTATCACTGAAAGTAACTGGAATGAAACTGTTGACAGCTTTGATGACATGAACCTCTCTGAGTCTCTTTTCCATAGCCTCTATACTTACGGCTTTGAGAAGCCTTCCGTGATCCAGCAGCAGCCCATTCTTCCTTATATCAGGGCTTTGATGTGACTGCTCAAGTCTAATCTGGGACTGGAAAAACAGATACTTCTTTTTCCATATCAACCCTCAAAAGACTGAGTTGGATCTAATAGCTACATAGGCTCTGGTCCTGGTACCCACTAGAGAGTTGGCTCAGTAGATAAAGAAAGTAGTCACGGCATTAGGAGATTACAGCCATCTCAACTTTCACCAACCACCACCCTAATCAGTCAGCAGGTGTTAACAAGACAAAACCCTCCACCAGCAAAAATATTACAACTTGGTGAAAGCTCAGATGATAGCATTTCTTTAAAGATTATCTGAAAGAGAGAGTGAGTGAGCAGGGGGCAGAGAAGGGGGAAGACAAAAGGGGCAGGAGAGAAGGGAAAAAAGGAGAGAGAGAATCTTAAGCAGACTCCCTGCTGAGCATGAAGCCCAACACGGGGCTCCATCTCACTACTCTGAGATCATGATCTGAGACGAAATGAAGAGTTGGATACTCAACCTACAAAGACACCCAGATGCCCTGATAGTTAGCATTTTTTAGAAATAAATATTTTTCAGGGGCGCCTGGGTGGCTCAGTGGGTTAAAGCCTCTGCCTTCGGCTCAGGTCATGATCTCAGGGTCCTGGGATCGAGCCCCGCATCAGGGTCTCTGCTCAGTGGAGAGCCTGCTTCCTCCTCTCTCTCTCTCTGCCTGCCTCTCTGCCTATTTGTGATCTCTGTCTGTCAAATAAATAAATAAAATCTTAAAAAAAAAAAAAAAGAAAGAAATATTTTTTAATGGGGGGGGCTACTCTAAACACTATTTTTAAGTTTTTATTACAACACCAGTTAGTTAACATACAGTGTAATATCAGTTTCAGGTATACAATATCGTGGTTGAACACCTCCATACAACACCAGGTGGCCATCACAACAACTGTACTCCTTAATCTCTATCACCTATTTAACCCATTCCCTCACCCACATCCCCTCTGGTAACCCTCAGTTTGTTCTCTATAGTAAAGACTTTTCTTGGTTTGCCTTTCTTTTTTTTTTCCATTTGCTCATTTGTTTCTTAAATTTCACATACAGAAAAATCATATGGTATTTGTCTTTCTCTGACTTAAGTTGTATACATTGATTTATAGACATAATGCTATTACACACTTAATAGCCTACAGTATAGTATAAACATAACTTTTACATGCATTGGGAAACCAAAAATTTCATTTGACTCACTTTACTGCAGTGGTCTTGGAACCAAACTTGCAAGATGTCCAAAACATACTTGTCCTTCTATTCTTAATTTATGGAACTAACAAAGGTCCCAAAACAATGTTAAATAGAATTATAAGGACAGATGTCCTTATTTTGTCCTAGAAGTTGAAGAGAAACATTCTATAATTTATTATTAAGCATGTTAGATGTGGGTTATTCATAATCTGACTTTTATTAGATTAATAAATCCAATATCATGTAAAATTTATAGGTTACATATATTTATATAAATTAAATATGTTTATATTAAGATTTTTCAACATCTATAATCATAGGAGATATTGGTCTACAATTTTATTTTAATTTTAACCTTGTTAGGTTTTAGATCAAACTTACACTGGCTTCCTAATAAGTTAGGAAAGGTTTTCACATGTCAAACCATTTGGGATCTGAGTCTTCTTTGAGAGAAAATTATTAGAAATTCAAGGGGTGCCTGGGTGACTCAGTCAGTTAAGCATCTGTCTTTGGCTCACGTCATGATTCCAGAGTCCTAGGATCAAGCCCAGCATTGGGCTCCCTGTTCACAGGGGAGTCTGCTTCTCCCTCTCTCTCTGCCCCTCTCCACCCTGCTCATGCTCTCTCACTCTTCTCTAATGAATAAACAAAATCCTTTTAAAAAATTCAATTTATGTAATGTATTTATCACTCTGATGTCCTATTTCCTGTGTCAATTTTGTTCAAATATGCCCTTTAAGGAATTTGTTAAGTAAGAGGATTCATAATATTCCCTATGTCCCCTCTTTCATTATGAATATATTCTATTTTTTTTAATTTATTTTTTATTTATTTTCAGCTTAACAGTATTCATTATTTTTAATTCAGTCCTACTAAGGATTTATCATTTTTATCAATCCTCTCAAAAAAATCACTTTAAGTTTAACTAGTTTTCTCTGGTCTCCATCTATATTCTACTTAATTGATTTCTGCTCTAATATTTTTTATTTCTTTCATTCTATTTTAATTTGCTATTGTTTTTTCTAGATTCTCTGGTAGGCAGCTTGATTCATCCACTGTATTTTTTTTCCATTAATTGGTGAATGGATTTTTTAAATTTTTATTTTATTTTTCTGTTTCAGAATTCATTGTTTATGCACCTCACCCAGTACTCCATATAGTACATGCTCTCTTTAATACCCACCACCAGACTCACCCAACCCTACACCCACTTCCCCTCCAAAACCTGTTTGTTTCTCAGAGTCCACAGCTTCTCATGGTTTGTCTCCCCTCCGATTTCCCCCAACTCACTCCTCCTCCCCATCTCCCAGTGTCCTCCGTGTTGTTCCTTATGCTCCACAAGTAAGTGAAACCATATGATAATTGGCTCTCTTTGCCTGACTTATTTCACTCAGCATAATCTCCTCCAGTGCCATCCATGTTGATACAAAAGCTGGGTATTCATCTTTTCTGATGGAGGCATAATTCTCCATTGCATATATGGACCGTATCACCTTTAATGAATCATCCACTTTAAATCTTTCTTTCCTTCCAGCCACTCTGGAACACAGTATGGAGGTTCCTAAAAAAGTGAAAAATAGAACTACCCTAGGACCCAGAAGTTGCACTATTAGGTATTTACCCAAAAGATACAAAAATACTAACTTGAAGGGATACATACGCCTTGATGTTTATAGCAGCATTATCAACAATAGACAAATTACAAAAAGAGCCCAAATGTCCATCAACTGATAAATTGATTAAAAAGATGTGAGATATATATATATATATATGTATATATATATATATAGACAGACATATGTATATATACACACACTCTATATATAGTACAGAGAGCAAGAGCATGTGTGCACAGGAATGAAATATTACTCAGCCATCAAAAAGAATGAAATGTTATTTGCAATGACATGGATGGAGGTAGAGGGTATTATGCTAAGCAAAATAAGTCATTCAGAGAAAGACAAATACCATATGATTTAACTCACATGTAGAAATTAAGAAACAAATCATAAAGGAGTGCCTGGGTGGTGCAATAAGTTAAGCATCCAGCTCTTGGTTTCAGCTCATGTCATGATCTCAGGGTTGTGGGATCAAGCCCTGCACTGGGCCCTCCACTCAACGGGGAGTCTGCTTGAGACTCTCTCTTCTTCTCCCTCTGCCCCCCACCCCCATACTCCCATATGCACTCTCTCTATAAAATAAATAAATCAATCTTTAAAAAAAAAAGTTGAATGAACATGCGGCTATTAAAAAAAAAAGCAAACCAAGAAATGATTTTTTTTAAGATTTATTTATTAGAGAGAGAGAGTGTGTGCACAAGCAGGGGGGAGGGGTGAGGGAGAGGGAAAAGCAGACGACCTCACAGAGCAGGGAGCCCAATGCAGGGCTCAATCCCAAGACCCTAGGATCATGACCTGAGCCAAAGGCAGACACTCAACCCCTAAGCCACACAGGTGCCCCCAAGAAACAGATTCTTAACTATAGAGAACAAACTGATAATTGCTGGAAGGGGGAATAGGTGGGATGGGCAATTAAATAGGTGATGGAGATTCAGGAGGGTACCTGTTGTGATGAGCACTGGGCATTGTATGTAAGTGAAGAATCACAGAATTCTACACCTAAAGCTAATATTATGCTGTATGTTACCCAACGGGAATTTAAATTAAAACTTGAAAAAAAAACTTCTCTTTCCTTCCAGTATATGCATTTAAAACTATAAAATTTTCCCTGCTATGATGATAAGAATGGAAGTTGCCTCTGTGATCTTCTCCCTGAAAGCCCAAAATCTGGCCTTGTATCAGACAGACCCTGAATGAAGCTCACTGAGACACTCTCACAGCCCAGAGAAGGCTCAGAAGAACTGCTACATGTAAGGTGGGGCCTGGTCAGGGTAGGCCTGACAGGGACACCCAGGGGAAAGAGCCCTGCATCAATGGGCCAACACTATTTTCATGGTTTAGACAAAAGCACCATGGAAACCTGAGAGGCTGGCATCAAGGAAAACTGAGTGAAGGGTATGGAAGCCCTCTGCACACATATGCAACTTCACTGTAAACCTAAAATCACTCCAAACTAAAAAGCTTATTAAAAATTTTTTTTAATTTTTTAAATTTATTTGCAGCATAACAGTATTCATTGTTTTTGCACCACACCCAGTGCTCCATGCAATCCGTACCCTCTCCAATACCAACCACCTGGTACCCCAACCTCCCACCCCCACCCCTTCAAAACCCTCAGATTGTTTTTCAGAGTCCATAGTCTCTCATGATTCACCTCCCCTTCCAATTTCCCTCAACTCCCTTCTCCTCTCTAACTCCCCATGTCCTCCATGCTATTTGTTATGCTCCACAAATAAGTGAAACCCTATGATAACTGACTCTCTCTGCTTGACTTATTTCACTCAGCATAATCTCTTCCAGTCCCGTGCATGTTGCTACAAAAGTTGGGTATTCATCCTTTCTGATGGAGGCATAATACTCCATAGTGTATATGGACCACATCTTCCTTATCCATTCAACTGTTGCTCTTGGATCAGAAGAATAAACATTGTTGAAATGTCTATACTGCCTAGAGCAATCTATACTTTTAATGCCATTCTGATCGAAATTCCACTGGTATTTTTCAAAGAGCTGGAGCAAATAATCCAAAAATTTGTATGGAATCAGAAGAGACCCCGAATCACTAAGGAAATGTTGAAAAACAAAAATAAAACTGGCGGCATCACGTTACCTGATTTCAGGCTTTACTACAAAGCTGTGATCACCAAGACAGCATGGTACTGCCATAAAAACAGACACATAGACGAGTGGAACAGAGTAGAGAGCCCAGATATGGACCCACAACTCTATGGTCAAATAATCTTCGACAAAACAGGAAAAAAATATACAGTGGAAAAAAGACAGTCTCTACAATAAATGGTGCTGGGAAAACTGGGCAGCTATATGCAGAATAATGAAATTCAACCATTCTCTTACACCATACACAAAGATAAACTCAAAAAGGATAAAAGACCTCAACGTGAGACAGGAATCCATCAGAATCCTAGAGGAGAATATAGGCAGTAACCTCTTCGGTATCAGCCACAGCAACTTCTTTCAAGATATGTCTCCAATGGCAAAGGAAACAAAAGCGAAGATGAACTTTTGGGACTTCATCAAAATCAAAAGCTTCTGGGGGTGCCTGGGTGGCTCAGTGGGTTAAGCCGCTGCCTTCGGCTCGGGTCATGATCTCAGGGTCCTGGGATCGAGTCCCGCGTCGGGCTCTCTGCTCGGCAGGGAGCCTGCTTCCTCCTCTCTCTCTCTGCCTGCCTCTCTGCCTACTTGTGATCTCTCTCTGTCAAATGAATAAATAAAATCTTTAAAAAAAAAATCAAAAGCTTCTGCACAACAAAGGAAACAGTCAAGAAAACAAAGAGGCAACCCACGGAATGGGAGAAGATATTTGCAAATGACAGTACAGACAAAAGGTTGATATCCAGGATCTATAAAGAACTCCTCAAACTCAACACACAAAAAACAGACAATCATATCAAAAAATGGGCAGAAGATATGAATAGACACTTCTCCAATAAAGACATACAAATGGCTATTAGACACATGAAAAAATGTTCATCATCACTAGCCTTCAGGGAGATTCAAATTAAAACCACATTGAGATACCACCTACACCAGTTAGAATGGCCAAAATTAGCAAGACAGGAAACAACATGTGTTGGAGGGGATGTGGAGAAAGGGGAACCCTCTTCCACTGTTGGTGGGAATGCAAGTTGGTGCAGCCTCTTTGGAGAACAGTGTGGAGATTCCTCAAGAAATTAAAAATAGAACTTCCCTATGACCCTGCCATTGCACTCCTGGGTATTTACCCCAAAGATACAGATGTCGTGAAAAGAAGGGCCATCTGTACCCCAATGTTTACAGCAGCAATGGCCATGGTCGCCAAACTGTGGAAAGAACCAAGATGCCCTTCAATGGACTAATGGATAAAAAAATTTTTTTTAATAAATCTGAAGAGAGATCAATAGAAAATACCTAAGGTAAAAAATAGTAAGTGTATAACAGACATGTGCAACTTACTCAAAAGACCTAAAAACCTAACAACTAGTACCTTCTAGAAGACAAAAAAAAAAGGAAAGAATATTCATAAAGATAATATCTGACAGTTTTCTAAAACTGATTAAAAATATCAGCCCACAAATTTGAAATGGAATTAAAGAGAAAATTATACCTAGAAAAATGGCAAAAGGAATCTAATATATGCCTAAATGAAATTCTTAAACTCAAAACAAAATAAGATGTAATTCACCAGTTAGAATCGCCAAAATTAGCAAGACAGGAAACAACATGTGTTGGAGGGGATGTGGAGAAAGGGGAACCCTCTTACACTGTTGGTGGGAATGTAAGTTGGTTCAGCCTCTTTGGAGAACAGTGTGGAGATTCCTCAAGAAATTAAAAATAGAACTTCCCTATGACCCTGCAATTCCACTACTGGGTATTTACCCCAAAGATACAGATGTCGTGAAAAGAAGGGCCATCTGTACCCCATGTTTATAGCAGCAATGGCCACGGTCGCCAAACTATGGAAAGAACCAAGATGCCCTTCAACAGACAAATGGATAAGGAAGATGTGGTCCATATACACTATGGAGTATTATGCCTCCATCAGAAAGGATGAATACCCAACTTTTGTAGCAACATGGATGGGACTGGAAGAGATTATGCTGAGTGAAATAAGTCAAGCAGAGAGAGTCAATTATCATATGGTTTCACTTATTTGTGGAGCATATCAAATAGCATGGAGGACATGGGGAGTTGGAGAGGAGATGGGATTTCGGGGAAATTGGAAGGGGACGTGAACTATGAGAGACTATGGACTCTGAAAAACAATCTGAGGGTTTTGAAGGGGCGGGGGTTTTGATGGGA
This sequence comes from Mustela erminea, assembly GCF_009829155.1. Lineage (NCBI taxonomy): Eukaryota > Metazoa > Chordata > Mammalia > Carnivora > Mustelidae > Mustela > Mustela erminea. The sequence goes on along the minus strand of NC_045614.1, from coordinate 20,366,240 downwards.
GGTTGGGGTACCAGGTGGTGGGTATCACAGAGGACACGGATTGCATGGAGCACTGGGTGTGGTACAAAAATAATGAATACTGTTATGCTGAAAATAAATAAAAAATAAATTAAAAAAATAAGATGTAATTCATGAATGTATTTATAAAGATATAATTAGGGAAGGTTTTTCTGTGGGAGGGTGAAAAAGATTTTAAGAGAGAGATTTGAAGGATATACTTTGTGCCAAGAAACAGTGATGCAGAATGCTCAGCATTAGATGTAGCCTAGAAATTCTACTGAAGTTTAAAAACTTTAAAAAGGAAAAAAATGAGGTTAAAATCACACTGGAAGATACTAAAGAAACATTTTAAAGAAACTGGAGGAAAGAAAGTGTAAGCAAATTTATGTTCTATCCTACCAAGGTATCCTTAAAGCATGAAGTCAAAGTATAAAAGTTACAAATGTGTTCTAAACAATCCAAAATTCAAGCTATATATTGTCCATGATCCTTTCCTGAAGAAACTATTAGGGGATGAAGATTTGAGAAAACTTCACAAAAAGAACTGACAATAAATATTAAATAAATTTAACAACAGAAATAAGGAAAAAACAAATACGGAAACTAGAGTGATAGAATATCAATGTTATATGCCCAGGGAATATAAAATGACAAAGCAACAACTGGAAGGGAAAGGTGAGAGATAGATTATCTGCTGATTGCTTTTATTTGGGATCCAAAGTTTATCATTTAGAGTACACAAATCAAGTAAGAAATATAAAGTTAATCATTTAACAAAGAAAAGATATATACTGAGAGATGTTCTTATTAAATTTTTCTCAAATCCCTTACTGGAGAAATAAAAGAACTAAAATCTAATCAGGCCAAAATCAAAAAGTTTATTACTGAGATGCAGGGAAAAAAAATCAAGGCTCTAACTGCTAGGGTAAATGAGGCAGAAAAGAGAGTCAGTGATAATAGAAAACAAAATGATGGAGAATAAGAAAGCTGAGAAAAAGAGAGACAAACAACTACTGGCTCACAAAGGGAGGATGAGAGATCAGCAATACCATAAAGTGAAATAATATTAAAATAAGAATCATCACAAAAGAGGAGGAGAGAAGAGGTAGAAAGATTACCTAAACATTTTATAGCTGAGAACTTGACTAATCTGGGGAAGAAAAGACATTCAGATCTAGGAGGCACAGAGAACACCTCCCCCAAGTCAATAAAAATAGGTCAACACCTCAGCAGATAATAGTGAATCGTATAAATTTCAAAGTAAAGAGAAAATCCTTAAAGTCGTACAGGAAAAGAGGTCCTTAACCCACAAGGGTAGAAACATAAGACTGGTAGCAGACCTATCCACAGAGACCTGGCAGGCCAAAAAGGACTGCTCTGATATATTCAAGGTGATGAATGAGAAAAATATGCAGTAAAGAATACTGTATAGAGCAAGGCTGTTATTCAGAATAGGAAAGATAAAGAGCTTCCAGGAAAACAGAACTAAAAGAATCTGTTATCCCTAAACCAGCCCTGCAAGAAATATTAAAGGGCATCTTTTGAGCAAAGGGAGATCCCAAAAGTAACAAAACAGAGGCATTCTACAGAAACAGTGACTGTACAGGTAATACAATGGCACTAAATTCATCTTTTAGTAGTTAGTCTGAATGTAAATGGACTAGATGCTGCAATCAAAAGATACAGAGCAGGTATAAACATTCGGGTGCACGTGCCCCTTTGGATCACTACATCTGTATCTTTAGGGTAAATACCCAATAGTGCAATTGCTGGGTCATAGGGCAGTTCTATTTTCAACATTTTGAGGAACCTCCATGCTGTTTTCCAGAGTGGCTGCACCAGCTTGCATTCCCACCAGCGTATCATGCTTAGAGAAATAAGTCAAGCAGAGAAAGACAACTATCATATGATCTCCCTGATATGAGGAAGTGGTGATGCAACATGGGGGCTTAAGTGGGTAGGAGAAGAATAAATGAAACAAGATGGGATTGGGAGGGAGACAAACCATAAGTGACTCTTAATCTCACAAAACAAACTGAGGGTTGCTGGGGGGAGGGGGTTTGGGAGAAGGGGGTGGGATTATGGACATTGGGGAGGGTATGTGCTTTGATGAGTGCTGTGAAGTGTGTAAACCTGGTGATTCACAGACCTGTACCCCTGGGGATAAAAATATATGTTTATAAAAAATAAAAAATTAAAAAAAAAAAAAAAAGATACAGAGCAGGACACCTGAGTGGCTCAGTCATTTCAGCATCTGCCTTGGGCTCAGGTCATGATCCCAGCATCCTAGAATCAAGCCCCCCATAGGGCTCCTTAATCAGCAGGGAGCCTGCTAGTCCCTTTCCATCCTGTTTCACCCTCACCAGCTCCCCCAAGCTTGTGTTACCTCTTTCACTATCTCTGTCAAATAAATAAATAAAATCTTAAAAAAAAAAAAAGGCATCAGATTGGATTTTCTAAAAAAGACCTATTGATAGTCTGTTCACAAAAGACTTATTATAGACTCAAAGACACCTCCAGATTTAAAGTGAGGAGATGGAAAACAATTTACCATGCTAATGGACATCAAAAGAAAGCTGTGGGGGGGTGGGCAATCATTGTATCAGACAAATTAGACTTTAAACCAAAGACTATAGTAAAACATGAGGAAGAACACTATATCACACTTAAAGGGTCCATCCAACAATAAGATCTAACAATTTTATCTATGCCCCTAACACGGAAGAAGCCAATAATAAAAGCCAATCAATAACAATATCAAAGACACACATCGACAATAATAAAATAGTAGTCGGGGACCACTGAAATGGAAAGATCATCTAAACATAAGATCAACAAGGAAATAAAGGTTTTAAATGACACACTGGACCAGATGGACTTCACAGATACATTCAGAACATTCCATCCCAAAACACAAGAATACACATTCTTCTCTAGTGCTAGTGCACATGGAACATTCTCCAGAATAGATCACATCCTGGGTCACAAATCAGGTCTCAACCAGTACCAAAAGACTGGGATCATTCCCTGCCTACTTTCAGATCACAATGTTCTGAAACTAGAACTCAATCACAAGAGGAAAGTTGGAAAGAACTCAAATACATGGAGGCTAAAGAGCATCCTACGGAAGAATGAATGGGTCAACCAGGAAATTAAAGAAGAATTGAAAAAATTCATGGAAACAAACGAAAATGAAAACACAACTCTTCAAAATCTTTGGGACACAGCAAAGACGATCCTGAGAGGAAAGTATATAGCAATACAAGCCTTTCTCAAGAAACAAGAAAGTCCTCAAATACACAACCTAACCCTACACCTACAGCAGCTAGAAAAAGGACAGCAAAGAAAGCCTAAACCCAGCAGGAAAAGCGCTATAATTAAGGTCAGAGCAGAAATCAATCAAATAGAAACCAAAAGAACAGTAAAACAGGGATGCCTGGGTGGCTCAGTTGGTTAAGCAGCTGCCTTCGGCTCAGGTCATGATCCCAGCGTCCTGGGATCGAGTCCCGCATCAGGCTCCTTGCTCCGCAGGGAGCCTGCTTCTCCCTCTGACTCTGCCTTCCACTCTGTCTGCCTGTGCTCGCTCTCGCTCGCTCTCTCTCTGACAAATTAAAAAAAAAAAAAAAAAAAACTTAAAAAAAAAAAAAAAGAACAGTAAAACAAATCAACGAAACAAGGAGCTGCTTCTCTGAAAGAATTAAGAAGACTGATAAACCCCTGGCCAGCTTATCAAAAAGAAAAGAGAAAGGACCCAAATTAATAAAATCATGAATGAAAGAGGAGAGATCACAACCAACACCAAAGAAATACAAACAATTATAAGCACATATTACAAGCAACCATATGCCAGCCAATTACACCATCTGGAAGAAATGGATGCATTCCTAGAGACATACAAACTACCAAAACTGAACCAGGAAGAAATAGAAAACCTGAACAGACCCATAACCAGCAAGAAGACTGAAGCAGTCATCAAAAATATCTCAACAAACAAGAGCCCAGGACCAGTTGGCTCCCCAGAGGAATTCTACAAAACATTCAAAGAAGAATTAATGCCTGTTCTTTTCCATTCTTTTTCAAATAAATATAATAATCCTAAAATTCATATGGAACCAGAAAAGACCTCAAATAGCCAGAGGAATGTTGAAAAAGAAAACCAAAGCTGGTGGCATCCCAATTCCACACTTCAAGCTCTATTACAAAGCTGTAACCATCAAGACAGTATGGTATGAGCACAAAAACAGACAACAAGATCAATGGATCAGAATCAAGAACCCAAAAATGGACCCTCAACTAATCTTTGAAAAAGCAGGAAAGAATGCCCAGTGGAAAAAAGACAGTCTCTTCAACAAATGGTGCTGGGAAAATTGGACAGCCACATGCAGAAGAATGAAACGGGACCATTTCCTTACACCACACACAAAAACAGACTCAAAATGGATGAAAGACCTCAATGTGAGATAGGAATCCATCAAAATCCTTGAGGAGAATACAGGCAGTGACCTCAGACATAGCATCTCCTTCCTAGAAACATCGCCAAAGGCAAGGGAAGCAAGGGCATATATGAACTATTGGGACTTCTTCAAGATCAAAAGCTTTTGCACAGCAAATGAAACAGTTAACAAAACCAAAAGACAACTGACAGAATGGGAGAAGATATTCACAAATGACCTATCAAATAAAGGGCTAGTATCCAAAATCTATAAAGAACTTATCAAACACCTGAAGAACAAATAATCCAATCAAGAAATGGGTAGAAGATATGAACAGACATTTCTTCAAGGAAGACATCCAAATGTCAGCCAACAGACACATGAAAAAGTGCTCAACATCACTCAGCATCCTGAAAATACAAATCAAAACCACAGTGAGATACTACCTCACAGCAGTCAGAATGGTTTTAATTAACAAGTGTGGAAACATCAAATGTTAACAAGGATACAGAGATACCTCTCACACTGCTGGTGGCAATGCAAGCTGGTACAGCCGCTCTGAAAAACAGTATGAAGGTTCCTCAAAAAGTGGAAAAAATAGAGCTACCCTATGACCCAACTTTTGCACTACTAGATATTTACCCAACAGATACAAACATTGTGATCTGAAGGGACACCTGCATCCTGATGTTTATCACAGCAATGTCCACAATAGCCAAACTATGGAAAGAGCCCACATGTCCATCAACAGATGAATGGATAAGGAAAATGTGGAATATATATACAATGGAATATTACTGAGCCATCAAAAGAATGAAATCTTACCATTTGCAACAATGCAGTTGGAACTACAGTGTATTATGCTAGACGATATAAGTCAATCAGAGAAAGACAATTATATGATTTCACTCATGTGGAATTTAAGAAACAAAACAGAGGACCATAGGGAAAAGGAGGGAGAAATAAAATAAGACAAAATCGGAAAGGGAGACAAACCATAAGAGAGACTTATCTATAGGAAAAAAGCTGAGGGTTACTGGAAGGGAAGTGGGTGGGGGATGGGATAACCGGGTGATGGGCATTACGAAGGCATATGATAAAATGAGCACTGGTTTAAATACAACCGATGAATCACTGAACTCTACCTTTGAAACTAATAATGCACTATTCATTAATTAGTTGACTTTAAGTAAAATAAAATAAATAAAATTTTAAAAAGTAATAAAACTAAGTTTAAAAAAGAAAAAATAATCTATCCTATAAGTAATTTTACATACTCAGAAGACAAAATAAATTTAAAAAAATGAGTAAGATTGTGTGTATATTCATATATACACACAAATAAAAATCAACATATGGAATCAATAGAAATATGACAATCTAAAAGATATCATTTGCAACAGCAAACAAAGGCATAAATAAATAGGGACAAACAGAAAATATGCACTATCTATATAGAAAAAAATTTAAAGCATCACCGTTGGGCAAATGCATATACTTATATATCCAACATCTCTAACATCTATGATCTTATCCTAAGATACACATGCACAATTGTAAATGAAGGTTGACAAGTATATTCAAGGTCATTCACTGCAACACTGATCAGTGAAAAATATAAACAGTTCAAAATCCATTAAAAAGGACCAGCTAATGGACTGTGACATGACCATATACTAGAACACTTTTGCAGATGTTAAAATAAGGAAGCTCTCTATGAACTATATGGAAATACCTCTGAGAAATATTAAGTAGGAGGAGTAAGAGTATTAACAGTGAGTACAATAAGTATAATTTTTTAGTGCTAAAAATAATTAAAAATAAGAACACACTAATATTTGCTTTTTCTGTATATGCATACAGAAACTCCATCAGAATACATATGGAATAACTGTGGAAAGAGTGAAGAACTAGGTGGTCAAGGTTAGCTACAATGTTATGTAACCCTTTTTACCTTGGGCCTTTTAAGCCATCTATTAGCTATTCAAATATATAAGTTAAAAGATATCTAAACAACTAAGTTAGAATGCAAGGTTAAAAGCAACAGAATGAAGTTTAGTAGGAATAAAGACAAAAATCCCTAATTTAGGCTCTACAAAATACAAAATACAAAAAATACAAAACATCTTAAAAGTACTGCAGGGCAGCTAGCTGGCTCAGTTGGTAAAGCAAGTGACTCCTGATCTTGGGGTCTTGAGTTCAAGCCCCACGTTGGGTGTAGAGCTTACCTATTAAAAAAAAAAAAAATACTTCATGTGAAAACCTTGGTTAGATTTGGTGATATAATAGAAACAAACAACATGAAATGGCTACCCCAAAAATGTCAATGTCACTGTCAACTTCATTCACAAAGAGCTCAGGGCACAGAACACACACAGTAAAAGTTCTATTCAAGACTATACCAAAATCAGAGGAAGAGATAAAACTTTAGCAAACTCATCTAAATTACCTGTGGGATATAGAGAGGCATAACACACAACACACGACTTCAAAGAGTATGATCCTGCTTAGAATATAATTATAAACACCAAGTATTTCAGGATAAATAAGACAGCAACCTTTACTCAGCCCAGATGAAATTCAGTTGCCAAAAAGAAAAGTGTTGTAAGCACTGAGATATTTTAAAACCTATGACATAGTAAGACTTTAGTAAATGATAAAATTCCCTCAACATGAATGGTTCCCAATAACAAGAGATGAATATAGCATATCAGGCCTTCCAAGACCAGATCTCTCCATCTTTCAACAATTGCTCAAATTTGCACCCAACCTGGTTGGAACTAAGAGTGATCAGCTCCATTATGCTCCAGGCGTTTTTATATAGTGTTTTTGTAAATGGTATTCTCCAAAAGGCCCTTTCTCTCATCATTCTCACTCTAATCTCCTGAAAACTTCTATTCATTTTGCAAGCTCAACCCACATATTTCATTCTCTTTGAAACATTCCCTGACCTACACAAGCGAAGTTAATTATATCATTCACCAGTCAACTTTCAATAAGTATACACTGAGCATTTCCCATGCATCTGGCAAGTTGTCGGATGCAGAGGATATAGTAGTAAAAAACACAGACCTAGATGCTAGCCTTTCAGAGCTCACACTTCAGTGGAGAAGAAAAACAAGCAATCCCTATAAAATGTGTCCTTTGCTATGTTAAGTACATGAAAGATAAAATGGGTGCATAAAGCAGAGGAATCAAACCTGGTCTAAAAACAAGGAAGGCCTCCATGAGGAAACTTAGGCTAAAAACTCAAGGATGACTAGAATAAGAAAAAAAATCAATTCTGGAACACTGAAAAGAAATTTTTAAAAAAGAAATTAAATAAATAAATAAATAATGGTTGGGGGGGAAAAAAAGAAATGTGAAAAGATAAAGAGTTTCCAAGACCGGCAAGGCTTAAAAGACTATGCAACCACCAAGCCGACACTGCAGGAAATGTTAAGGGGGGGGTTCTATAAAAGAGGAAAAGTCCTAAGAATAACATTGAACAGAAATATAGAGACAATCTACAGAAAGAAAGACTTCAAAGGTAACACGATGTCAATAAAAAAGCTATCTATCAATAATCACTCTCAATATGAATGGCCTAAATGCGCCTTCATAAAATGGCACAGGATTGCAGATTGGATAAAATGACAGGACCCATCCATATGTTGTCTGCAAGATACCCATTTTGAACCTAAAGATACACCCAGACTGAAAGTGAAGGGATGGAGAAGCATTTTTCATGCCAATGGGCCTCAAAAGAAGGCTAGGGTAGCGATTCTCGTATCAGACAAATTAGATTTTAAACTAAAGACTGTAGTCAGAGATACAGGAGGACACTACATAATCCTTAAAGGGACTATCCACCAAGATGATCTAACAATTGTAAATATCTATGCCCCCAGTATGGGAGCAGCCAATTACATAAGAAAACTGTTAATCAAGGGCGCCTGGGTGGCTCAGTGGGTTAAGCCGCTGCCTTCAGCTCAGGTCATGATCTCAGAGTCCTGGGATCGAGTCCTGCGTCGGGCTCTCTGCTCAGCAGGGAGCCTGCTTCCCTCTCTCTCTCTCTCTCTGCCTGCCTCTCCATTTACTTGTGATTTCTCTCTGTCAAATAAATAAATAAAATCTTTAAAAAAAAAAAAAAAGAAAGAAAACTGTTAATCAAGATAAAGAGTCATACTGATATGAATACACTAATAGTAGGAGATCTTAACATGCCTCTCTCAGAAATAGACAGATCACCAAAGCAGAAAATCAATAAAGAAACAAGAGCTTTGAATGACACATTGGACCAGGTGGACCTCATAGATACATACAGAACATTCCACCCTAAAACAACAGAATATTCATTCTTCTCAAGTGCACATGGAACCTTCTCCAGAATAGACCACATACTGGGTCACAAATCAGGACTCAACCGATACCAAAAGACTGAGATTATTCCCTGCATATTCTCAGATCACAATGCTTTGAAACTGGAGCTCAATCACAAGGAAAAGTTCAGAAGGAACTCAAACACCTGGAAGCTAAAGACCACCTTGCTTAAGAATGCTTGGATCAATCAGGAGATCAAAGAAGAACTGAAACAATTCAGGGAAACCAATGACAATAAAGACACTTCGGTCCAAAACCTATGGGATACAGCAAAGGCGGTCCTAAGAGGGAAATAGCCATCCAAGCCTCCCTCAAAAAAATTGAAAAATCCAGAACACACCAGCTGTCTCTACACCTTAAAGAACTGGAGAATCAAAAAGAAATCAAACCAACCACACACATAAGAAGGGAAATCATCAAGATTAGAGCTGAGATCAACGAGGTAGAAACTAGAGATACAGTAGAACATATTGATGAAACTAGAAGCTGGTTTTTCAAAAGAATCAATAAGGTTGATAAACTTGACACCCAGAAAACAATCCACTTAAGAAATGGGTGTGGTGCAAAAATAATGAATACTGTTATGCTGGAAATAAAAAAAAAAAAGAAAAAAAGAAATGGGCAGAAGACATGAACAGACATTTTTCCAAAGAAGACATACAGGTGGCCAACAGACATGAACAGACATGTTCTGTTCAACATCAACAACAGACATGGCTCAACATCACTCATCATCAGGGAAATGCATATCAAAACCACAAGGAGATACCACCTCACACCTATCAGAATGGCTAAAATCAAAAACACAAGAAACAAGTGTTGGCAAGGATGTGGAGAAAAAGAAACCCTCATGCACTGTTGGTAGGAATGCAAACTGTTGTAGCTATTGTGGAAACAATATAAAGGTTCCTCAAAAAATTAAAAACAGAACAACCATATGATCCAGTCATTCCAATTCAAAAATATATATGCATCCCTATGCTTCTTGCAACTTTATTTACAACAGCCAAAATATGGAAGCAGCCCAAATGTACACTGATAAATGGATAAAGAAAATGTGGTCTAGCTATACAGTGGAATATTACATGGCCATCAAAAAGAATGAAATCTTACTATTTAGAACAACACGGATTGATCTAGGGAGTAAATGCTAAGCAAAGTCAGTCAATCAGAGAAAGTCAAATACCATATGATTTCACTCATATGTGGAATTTAAGAAAAAAAAAAAGAATTTAAGAAAGAAAACAAATGAACATGGTGGGGAGAGGAAAACCATGAAACAGACTCTTAACTATAGAGAACAAACTGAGGGTTATCAGAGGGAGTGGGAGGTGGGCTAAATAGGTAATGGGGATTAAGGAGAGCACAAATTGTGATGAGCATTAGGTATTGTACGTAAGTGCTGAATCACTAAACTGTACACCTGAATCTAACGTTATACTATATGTCAACTAACTGGAATAAAAACTTAATTAAAAAAAAAGAAAGAAAGATGGGTGCCTGGTGCATCAGTTGGTTAAACAATGGACTCTCAGTTTTGGCTCAAGTCATGATCTCAGGGTCCTGGAATCGAGCTCCACACTGAGCAGGGAATATGCTTGGGATTCTCTCTCTCCCTCTCTCTGTCCCTCCTCCAGCTCCCATGCACACCCATATTTGTTCTCTCTCTAATAAATAAATCTTTTTTAAAAAGTGACATATACTATGATCAAGTGTAATTTATTCCAAGGATGGTTCAACATGCATTAATCAATCGATATAATAGATCACATTGGCAAAATAAATGATGAAAATTTTATGTTCACCCCAATAGATGAGAAAAAGCATTTAACAAAATTCAACATCCATACAGGATAAAAAATCTCAATGAGGTAGGTACAGAGGGAATGTACATCAACATAATAAAACCCATATATATTAAGCCCACCGATAACATCATACTTAATGGTAAAAGCTGAAATTTTCCTCTAAAATCAGAAACAAGACAAGGATCACTTTTATTTAACATATTAGAATTCCCAGCCAGAGCAATTAAGCAAGAAAAAGAAACAAAACTCGAAAGCCAAAGTTAAAATTGTCTTAATATTTACAGATGACATAATATGTAGAAAAACCTAAAGATGCCACCAAAAAAATATCAGAATAAACAAATTCAGTAAAGCAGTAGGATACAAAAATCAGTATATAAAAACCAGTTATATTTCTACATACTAATAAACTATCATAAAGAGAAATTAGGAAAATAATCCCATTGTACATCTGAAAGTAACATAAAGTTACATGTCAATTATATCACACACACACACACAAAAACAAATAAACAGTCCCATTTACAACTGCATCAGAAAGAATACCTAAAAATAAACTTAACAAAGGAGGTGAAAGACCTGTACACTGAAAAGTATAAGACAGTGATGAAAGAAACCAAAGAAGACACAAATAAATAAAAAGATATTCCATGCTCATGGATTAGAAAAATCCTAATTGTTAAAATGTCCATACTTCCCCAAAGCAATCTGCAGATTCAATGCAATCCCTATCAAAATTCCAATGACATTTTTCACATAATTAGAACAAACAGTCCTAAAATTTGTATGGAACCACAAAAGATGCAAATAGGCAAAGCAATCTTGACAAAAAAGGACAAAATCAAAACATCACATTTTCTGATTTCAAACTATATTATAAAGCTATAGTAATCAAGGGCGCCTGGGTGGCTCAGTGGGTTAAGCTGCTGCCTTTGGCTCAGGTCATGATCCCAGGGTCCTGGGATTCAGTCCCACATCAGGCTCCTGGCTCAGTGGGAAGCCTGCTTCTCTCTCTGCCTCTCCCTGCCACTCTGCCTGCTTGTGCATGCTCGCTCGCTCTGACAAATAAATAAACAAAATCTAAAAAAAGAAAAAAGCTATAGTAATCAAAACAGTATCTGACTGGCATAAAAGAGACACATATAAATCAAAGAGCAGAAACAGACCCATGCAGAAATAGTCAATTCATTAATGATAAAGAACCAAGAATATACACTGGAGAAAGGGTAATCTCCTCAACAAATATGGTATTGGGCAAACTGGACAGCTACATGCAAAAGAATGAACCCAACTGCTTTCTTACACCATACACAAAAATCAACTCAAAATGGATTAAAGATTTGAATATAAGACCATAAACATCCTAGATGAAACCATAAAACTCCTAAATGAAAACATAGGGGTAAGCTCTTTGACATCAGTCTTGGTAATGCTTTTCTGCATTTGACACCAAAAGCAAAGGCAACAAAAGCAAAAATAAACAAATGGTACTACATATGAAAAACTAAAAATCTTCTGCATGCAAAGGAAACCATCAACAAAATGAAAAGACAACCTACAAATGGGAAAAAATATTTGCAATATCATATAACTCATATGGGGTTAATATCAAAAATATATAAAGAACACATACATCTCAAGAGGGAAAAAAAAAAAAAAAAAAAACAAGCTATCCAATTACAAATTGGGCAAAGGACCTGAACAGGCATTTTCCAAAAACATACATATGGCCAACAGGTACATAAAAAGGCATTCAACATCACTAATTATTAGATAAATATAAATTAAAACCACAATGAAATATCCCCTCATATCTCCCAGAATTGCCACAATCAAAAAAGAAAGGGGGGCACCTGGGTGGCTCAGTGGGTTAAGCCGCTGCCTTCGGCTCAGGTCATGATCTCAGGGTCCTGGGATCGAGTCCCGCATCGGGCTCTCTGCTCAGCAGGGAGCCTGCTTCCTCCTCTCTCTCTCTCTGCCTACTTGTAATCTCTCTCTGTCAAATAAATAAAATCTTTAAAAAAAGAAAGGGTGGGGGGTGCTGGGGTGGCTCAGTTGGTTGGGTGGCACCTCTTGGTTTTGTCTGAAATCATGATCTCATGGTCATAGGATCAAACCCCACATCAGGCTCTGTGCTCAGCACAGAGTCTGCTTCAGAGTCTCTCTCCCCTCCCTCATCCTCCAGTACACATGCTTGCTCACTCTCTTTCTCTCACAAATAAAATCCTTTTTTCAAAGTGGGGAGAACACCTGGGTGGCTTAGTTGGTTAAGCATCTGCCTTTGGCTCAAGCCCCACATCAGGCTCCTCTGCTCAGCAGGAACAGAGGGAGTCTGCCTCTCCCTCTGTCTCTGCCCCTGTCTCTGCTCATCCTCTCTCTCTCTTTGAAATAAAGACATAAAAGAACAAGTGTTGACCAAAACATGGAGAAACTGGAACCCTTGTGCATTGCTGGTGGACATGTAAAATGGTTCAGGTGCTATGGAGAATAGTGTGGCAGTTCCTCAAAAAAAATTAAAAATTACCATGTGACCCAGCAATTCCACTCTGGGTATATGTCCAAAAGAACTGAAAACAAACATTCATACAAAAACTTGTACATTAATTCTCAGCGTAGAATTATTCAAAAAGTAGAAACAATTAACATATCAACTGATAAATGAAGAAAATGTGGTATATCCAGATAATGGGATATTATCAGCCATAAAAAGGAATGAAGTACTGATATATGCTACAACACAGACGAATTTTGAAAATATTACACTCAGTGAAAAAGCCAGGCACAAGAGATCATATATTATATGATTCCATTTATATTAAATACTCAGCATAGGCAAATTCTTAGAGACAGAAAGTTGATTAATGGTTGCCAAAGGTAGAGGAGAGAGAATGGAGAGTAGCTGCTAATGGGAATTAGGTTTCTTTGGCGGGGTGATAAAAATGTTGTGGAATCAGATAATGGTGATGAATGTACTATTCTGTAAATACACTATGAACAAGTGAATTCCATATTTTAAGGAATGAACTATATGGTATGTGAATTGTATCACAGTAAGACTACTTTTTTTAATTAAATTTATTTATTTTCAGCATAACAGTATTCATTATGTTTTTTCTTTTTTTTTAATTTATTTTTTATATATTTTCAGCATAACAGTATTCATTATTTTTGCACCACACCCAGTGCTCCATGCAATCCGTGCCCTCTATAATACCCACCACCTGGTACCCCAACCTCCCATCCCCCGCCACTTCAAAACCCTCAGATTGTTTTTCAGAGTCCATAGTCTCTCATGGTTCACCTCCGCTTCCAATTTCCCTCAACTCCCTTCTCCTCTCTAACTCCCCATGTCCTCCATGCTATTTGTTATGCTCCATGAATAAGTGAAACCATATGATAATTGACTCTCTCTGCTTGACTTATTTCACTCAGCATAATCTCTTCCAGTCCCTTCCAAGTTGCCTCAAAAGTTGGGTATTCATCCTTTCTGATGGAGGCATAATACTCCATAGTGCATATGGACCACATCTTCCTTATCCATTCGTCCGTTGAAGGGCATCTTGGTTCTTTCCACAGTTTGGCGACCGTGGCCATTGCTGCTATAAACATGGGGTACAGATGGCCCTTCTTTTCACGACATCTGTATCTTTGGGGTAAATACCCAGGAGTGCAATGGCAGGGTCATAGGGAAGTTCTATTTTTAATTTCTTGAGGAATCTCCACACTGTTCTCCAAAGAGGCTGCACCAACTTGCATTCCCACCAACAGTGGAAGAGGGTTCCCCTTTCTCCACATCCCCTCCAACACATGTTGTTTCCTGTCTTGCTAATTTTGGCCATTCTAACTGGTGTAAGGTGGTATCTCAATGTGGTTTTAATTTGAATCTCCCTGAAGGCTAGTGATGATGAACATTTTTTCATGTGTCTAATAGCCATTTGTATGTCTTCATTGAAAAGTCTCTGTTCATATCTTCTGCCCATTTTTTTATATGATTGCCTGTTTTGTGTGTGTTGAGTTTGAGGAGTTCATTACAGATCCTGGATATCAGGATCTGTACTGATCCTGATATCTGTACTGTCTTTTGTCTGTACTGTCATTTGCAAATATCTTCTCCCATTCCATGGGTTGCCTCTTTTTTTTTTTTTTTACTGTTTCCTTTGCTGTGCAGAAGCTTTTGATTTTGATGAAGTCCCAAAAGTTCATCTTCGCTTTTGTTTCCTTTGCCTTTGGAGACAGATCTTGAAAGAAGTTGGTGTGGCTGATATCGAAGAGATTACTGCCTATGTTCTCCTCTAGGATTCTGATGGATTCCTGTCTCACACTGAGGTCTTTTATCCATTTTGAGTTTATCGTTGTGTACAGTGTAAGAGAATGGTCAAGTTTCATTCTTCTATATATAGCTGTCCAGTTTTCCCAGCACCATTTATTGAAGAGACTGTCTTTTTTCCACTGTATATTATTTCCTGTTTTGTCAAAGATTAATTGACCATAGAGTTGAGGGTCCATAACTGGGCTCTCTACTCTATTCCACTGGTCTATGTGTCTGTTTTTATGCCAGTGCCATGCTGTCTTGGTGACTACTTTTTTAAAAATACAAAACGGAAAGGAAAATAGCATGCAAGAGATGACAAACATCATGGAAAAAAACTAACTCCAGGAAACAGAAGGATTTTTTTTTACCAGAGGAAGAAGGAAATTTTATATAACTGATTTTTACCTCAAAAAGAAAAAAAAAAAAAAGGGCACAGACTTTAGAACCTAAGACCAAATACCATCAGTAATCAAAACAAAGATTAAAGTAGGTGTCTGTACAGTCAGAAGAAATCCTCACAGGAGAACTTTAAAAGCATTACAATAATTTGAGAGTAACAATCAGAATGACTGATTATATTATATGGAATAAATAAAAAACAATGAGTGAATAATGATACTTAAAAAGGAAGAAAAATAGCAAAATAAGAAGTGGAAACAAAAGAGGTAAAACAACCCTATAAAAAGTATATTAATAAGGGTGGGGCATGGGAGGTTGGGGGAACCAGGTGGTGGGTATTAGGGAAAGCACGGATTGCATGGAGCACTGGGTGTGGTGCAAAAACAATGAATACTGTTATGCTGAAAAGAAATTAAAAAATAATAAAATGGTATTTAGGATTCAAATAAAAAAGTGCCTTGTACTACACCTGGCACATTTTGGATACTTCTTCTATTATTATTTATTATTTTATTCCAATCCAACATTGACACATCTGCAATAAAAAACAATGACATTCAAAAAAGTATATTAATAACATAAAGGGCAGGCTAAAAGAAGGTATACACAATGGAGAGAAAAGACAAATTTAAATGTTTACATTAGAGATTCTTCAGCTGACTCCAAAGATGAACTTAAAGTCTATAAATATTCGGATATGCCCAGTAAAATTTTATTTTTGCATATGTGCATGTTCCTGAAAAGGGACAGTCCTTAACATTTAAGATTCTCAAAATGGAATCTGACACTTTCTCCCCTCCCCCCTCAAAAAAGCACCACTAGATGAAAGATGACAGCTTTCCAATATATACATAATACATAATAAATGTCTGCCTAAAAGGTATTAAAAGCAAAACCAAGATTTGTTTACTCAAGTTGATGTTCTGGGACAAAGGTAAGTTTGTTCTAACTTAGTGGCCACAGGGTAGTAGGCATTTTCCCACTAAAGCTAGTGGTTGAAGACACGAACTCCAAAACCAGAATGCCTAGGTCTGAATCTTAGCTCTATCACTTATTGGTTGTATAAGCTTAGGCAAGGGGCTTAGCCTTGAAGTGCCTCAGTTTCCTCATATTTATGAACATGGATAATAATAATATATACTTCATGGAATTACAGTGAAGATTAAAGAGTTAATACATGTAAAGTCTTACAATAGTACCTACTACAAAGGAAATACTATGTAAGTGTTTGAAATTATTATTCCACTATTTACTTTGAAAAATTATGTACCCACATACATTTCATCTACACATAGAGTCTGAAATACCAATCATAAACAACAGTTAACTGAGCTGGGTGAGGGGAAAAATAAGGATACATTTGGGAGGAGAAGGTGGGGGAATGAGTTAAAAGGAAATTCTCACAAGTATTACTTTCACAATTTTTTTTTTAAATCACAAGAATTTTTAAGAATTAAGTACACTGTATTTCCTTATATCATGTATACACTGCGTTTTCATAAGCATTCCATAGGGTCTCTAAAGTTATATACTTTTCAGTATAATACTAGTATTAAGAAAATACCATAGACCCGATAGTAAAGCTTACTTTCCACTATGTGAAATAAAAGAAACCACCACAGCTATATCTTTTAATACAAACACTAGTCCCCAGAACAGAATTCTGAGCCTCAACTTTAAGATAAATTGGAAGGGGAGGTGAATCATGAGAGACTACGGACTCTGAAAAACAATCTGAGGGGTTTGAAGTGGCGGGGGAGTGAGAGGTTGGTGTACCAGGTGGTGGGTATTATAGAGGGCACGGATTGCATGGAGCACTGAGTGTGGTGAAAAAATAATGAATACTGGTTTTCTGAAAATAAATAAATTAATTTAAAAAAACAGCTGCTTATAAACTAGAGATAATGGATTATCTTTTTCCATTTCTAGATAAAGCAATTCAAGTTAGAGGTTATCTTTTTAAAACATGTTTCGAACACACTACAGGCAAAGAGAAATTTAAAGGGGATAAAAATGCCTTACTATAAGAGATAAGCTAGGTATTCTGAGTCCCAAGCTAGGAGTTTCAGTCATGAGGTGGAAAGGGGAGCATGTAATGCCGGGTGAGTTAGGAGAAGAACAAAGATTTCAAAGAGATGGTCGGCAGAGTGGGAAAGCTAAGGGCAGAGGAATGGAGGATAGATGGAAAAGGACAGCAAGGAGAAGGGAGTTGGGGGAAATTGGAAGGGGAGGTGAACCATGAGAGACTATGGACTCTGAAAAACAATCTGAGGGGTTTGAAGTGACGGGGGAGGTGGGAGGTTGGGGTACCAGGTGGTGGGTATTATAGAGGGCACAGATTGCATGGAGCTCTGGGTGTGGTGCAAAAATAATGAATACTGTTATGCTGATAATTAATTTAAAAAAAAAAAAAAAGGACAGCAAGGAGTCTGTCTCCCATCCTGGCCACAGAGACAGTGAATTGCTAGGGAGAGAACCAAACAGAAGAGTTGAAGGAGTGTTGTCTCCAAGAATCTGAGACCCCAGGACACAAACAGTACACACTACACACTACAGTTCTAGTACACACTACAGTTCTAGTACTGTTTTAAAGGGTATAGGTGTTTAAAGTCCCAGTTAAGAAGGCAGTTTTGAGAATTCTTAGTAATAAGAAAATTACAAGACTACAAGAAAAAGAAGTATTAACATACAGTATTCAAGTTTAATTTCAGAACTTGTTTCTGTCATTTACTTAATCAAAATAGTTGCAAAGAATTCCATTTACTTCATGAACTAATAAAATGTTAACTGTCATTTCCTCAAACAATAATCTATTTCCAACTTACAATCTCCAAATACCATACAGAAGAACACTCTCACATGTATCAAAGTAAATAAAGTCATTTTTAAAGCAATAATGCCAAATAAATATTTTCTCAGTAAAGTTATATATAAACTCTGATCTCACGTGAGGAAAGATCAATGTATTTATCTTACCAAAGAGGCAAACAGAATATAGTTAGGTGATTTGTTCACAATTATTATAGGTTTTCCATGTTATGAACAATTTTGCCTAGTTCCTCTGGAAATAAATTCCATTATTCTTTTATCTAGTTTTTCTGATCTACAATCACTCCTGCTCCTCCATTTACCTTCCTAAAATACCTTTTTTCCTTAATCAAAATGTTCAATGGCTCCCCATTGCCCACAGAATAAGAGTCAAATTCCTTATCCTACATTCAAGGCCCTTCACACTCTCAGCCAAACATATCTTCCCAGTATTCTCTAATGTCATAGGACTTAGTCTACTCACAGTCCTCCAGAAAACACTTTGCAAAAGTATTTAGTTCATACCTCACTGTTTCTACTGCCTGGATGTCCTCTCATGTCCCCTCTTCACTCACAAAAATTCTGTTCGCTTACCAAGACTCAGTTATTTCACTCTTAGGACTACTTCTCTGTGCCCAGGCTCTGAACACCTATGGCACATTCTACTTCTAAATTTGCCATCTACTATGGTTTTGTGTGCATGGTGTGTATGTGTGTCAGGCAGTCTTCTCTCCTTACTGTTCTGCGTGCCCAGCATTCCTAATCCTCACCCTTCACAGAAATTCTCCCACTCTTTGTGATTCACTGGGGCTGTGAATGGCAAGTTCACAGAATGGCAAGTGAAGTACTCTGGGCCATAACATTCATTCCCTGAAGTCTTTCCAACAGGAAATAGCTCTTTCCTATTCCATTATGCACTGTAAAGATGTAACTCCAGAGCTGCCAGGAGCTCTGTTTCCCGATAATGAGAAGAACAAATTTTAAAAAGTTAGTTAAGTGGGTAGGAGAAGAATAAATGAAACAAGATGGGATTGGGAGGGAGACAAACCATAAGTGACTTTTAATCTCACAAAACAAACTGAGGGTTGCTGGGGGGAGGGGGTTTGGGAGAAGGGGGTGGGATTATGGACATTGGGGAGGGTATGTGCTTTGGTGAGTGCTGTGAAGTGTGTAAACCTGGTGATTCACAGACCTGTACCCCTGGGGATAGAGTATTATGCCTCCATCAGAAAGGATGAATACCCAACTTTTGTAGCAACATGGACGGGACTGGAAGAGATTATGCTGAGTGAAATAAGTCAAGCAGAGAGAGTCAATTATCATATGGTTTCACTTATTTGTGGAGCATAACAAATAGCATGGAGGACATGGGGACTTAGAGTGGAGAAGGGAGTTGGGGGAAATTGGAAGGGGAGGTGAACCATGAGAGACTATGGACTCTGAAAAACAATCTGAGGGTTTTGAAGGGACGGGGGGTGGGAGGTTGGGGTACCAGGTGGTGGGTATTATAGAGGGCACGGATTGCATGGAGCACGGGGTGTGGTGCAAAAATAATGAATACTGTTATGCTGGAAATAAAAAAAAAAAATTAATTAAAAAAAAAAAAAAAGGAATAAAAGCAAAATCAAAAAAAAAAAAAAGGTTAGTAACTGCAAAGAAAGAATTTAACACATTAGATATACGCCAAAATGGAAGAGGGAGACAGAGAGGTCCTAACGTCTTGAGGCCCCAATCCCAGTCTATGCTAAGGTCAGACTCATTTATGCCTTTTTTGATAACATGAACCAATAAACTCTCCCTTCCTCTTCAATTTGAGATGGATTTCTATTATAAATGAAAGAATTCTCTGAATAAACTCCTCAGAACAGGAATGTTTGTTTCTTCCATTAACTCTACTACATAGCAGGCATCTGATAAATATTTCTAGACTGATTCTTATCTTCCGATGTTTTTTTCGAAGATTCAATGATGTAGGAGAAAAAGCCCTGTACAGGAAATCAGGATCTGAATTCAATATTGAAATAGCCAATCTGGGGGACCATGAGCAATCTCTGACCTTGCTGATCCCATCAGAAAAATAAAGGTTGAACTACATCATTGTGGTCTCTTCCAGATCTAAAATCCCATGAATATATAATCCTTAGCTAAAAATTCTTGTCTACTGGCATTGTTTGAGCTATCATCTTCATAAAACACAACTTCCCAAATCTAATTTTCACAATCCTCTAGATTAAAGGTCTTTGGATAAACCTGTGCCTTCTCCCTTCATTGTTCCCCACAGCCTAGATACCAGATCTTTAATAAATGTCTACTGAATCAATAAAAAAAATTCAAAGAGATTATCTTAACTTGCCAATTAAACTTACACTTTTAACTTCATTACTACCTGTTTTTCATTAACTCAAAATACTTCCTCTTCTACTTTTGCTAAGAAACAAAGTTTAACTTTCCTTTCCCTCTTGTCAACAGAAGCTCAGTATAACAACTGCAGTTGATACTACTTGCCAATCTTTGTAACATGTTAATCTCTGTGCCATCTTTATCCCCTACCTCTAAATAATAACTAGAATGTTCTCAAATTCTACATTTTCAGGGCTGAGTTGTTCTTCAGCAATTTCTATCCACTTATAGATTCATATTAAATCTGTCTAAAATGTCTCCACCAATCTCCAACCACTACAACTGCATGAGTTCCCTTATCTCACCAATGGAGTTTATTTTAAACTAGATGGTCTCTATGGAGTGAAGAATTTGCTAGAATATCCCTCAGTGAAAGTACATGTGAGAACCATTTTTTTAAAGATTTCATTTATCTATCTTAGAGAGAAAGAAAGACCAGGAGGAGGCAGGGGAAGACAGAAAGACAAGGAGAGAGAGAGGGGGAGAATCTCAAGCTGACTCCATACTCAGCACAGAGCCCCAAGCAGGGCTTAGTCCCACGACCCCAAAATCATAACCTGAGTGGAAACCAAGAGTCCAATACTTAACCAATGCCCCAAGAACCACTCTTACATGTTGATTCAAGAAGATCAAATTGACTTTAAATAACTTATCTTCAAAATCAACTTGCAAATCATTCTCATTTGATTAAAGAAGTCTACGGGGAAACATAAAATAAATATCTCTGACTGGTAAGATCTGGGCTAAATAAATGTGTTTTACCCATCTCTACCTTCTCTTTTTCCAACAAAAACCACATGTTAATTTGTGTAATTTTATATTACTGTTTAAAAAATAAAATAAATTATTTAAAGATAAATTATTCTTTAAAATTATGTAAGTAAGTTTTTAGTATCTTCACCTTGAGTATTATTAACTAATATGGTAAGGAAGAATCAGGACTGAGGAAGGACACCAGCAACAACCAGCAAAATGAGACATGAATTGTGAGAGGAAGGAATAGATCAAATGCCCAGATTCAGGTGACATACTTTCACAGATTAAAAACAACATGCAAAGCAGGCCCCCCTAGCAAGTAGTAGCATGGACTAAGTGAAGTAAATTAATCTACAGCTAAAGAAAAAAATAACAAATAAGAAAATGCACAGCTAGCATCATACTCAATGATGAAATACTGAAAGCTTTTCCCCTCATATAAGGAAAAAAAACAAAGATTCCAGATTTCACCTATTCCACACAGTGCTAGAAGATCTAGCCAGAGCAATTGGGCAAAAAGAGAGAGATAAAGGAAAGAAAGGAAGCAAAAAGCATCCCAACTGGAAAAGAAGTAAAATTATCTCTTTGCAGATGATAGGATCTTACATGTAGAAAACCTTACAGAATCTATAACCCCCCTCCCACCAAAATCAGAGTTAACAGATGAACTAAGAAGCTGCAGGATATAAAATTAACATGCAAAAAGCAGTTGTATTATTATACACTTATAATGAACAATACAAAAATAAAGAAAAAACTCCATTTACAAAAGCATCATTGAAAATAAAACACTTAGGTATTAATTTAATCAAAAAGGTGAAAGACATTCACTGAAAATTACAAGACTTAAAGACAACCAAAGTAAAGACGTCCACAGTTATTGATTGGAAAACTTAATATTGTTAAGATGACAATACTACCCAAAGCAATCTACAAATTCACTGCAATCCTTATCAAAATCCCAACGACATCTTTTACAGAAATAGAAAAATTCATCCTAGAAGTTCACATGG
The DNA here is from genome assembly GCF_009829155.1 of Mustela erminea. Classification (NCBI taxonomy): domain Eukaryota; kingdom Metazoa; phylum Chordata; class Mammalia; order Carnivora; family Mustelidae; genus Mustela; species Mustela erminea. The sequence continues at coordinate 20,343,949 of NC_045614.1, read as the reverse complement.
AATCTGAAGGAATTTCAAATACAAAAAAAAGAAAAATCCTGAGAAAAAATAAAGTTGGAGAACTCGCTTCCTGATTTCAAAACCTACTACAAAGCTACAGTAATCAAGACAGTGTAGTACTGGCATAAAGACACATATACCCCAATGGAATAGAAAGCCCAGAAATAAACACTCATATACACACTCAAACAACTTTCAAATAAAGATGCTAAGACCATTCAATGGGAGAGGACTCTGACAAACACTGCCGGGCAAATTGGATATCCACATACCAAAAAATGAAGTTGGGCCCCTACAATACACCATATATAAAATTAACTCAAAATGGATCAAAGATCTACATGTTAAAGCTAAAACTATAAAATTCTTAAAAGAAACCATGGGTCTATGTGTCTCTTTTTATACCAGTACCATGCTGTCTTGGTGATCACAGCATTGTAGTAAAGCCTGAAATCAGGGAACGTGATGCCCCCAGTTTTATTTTTGTTTTTCAACATTTCCTTAGCGATTAGGGTCTCTTCTGATTCCATACAAATTTTAGGATTATTTGCTCCAGCTCTTTGAAGAATACCGGTGGAATTTTTATCGGAATGGCATTAAAAGTATAGATTGCTATAGGCAGTATAGACATTTTAACAATGTTTATTCTTCCGATCCAAGAGCATGGAATGGTCTTCCATCTTTTGTGTCTTCTTCAATTTCTTTCATGAGCGTTCTGTAGTTCCTCGATTACAGTTCCTTTACCTCTTTGGTTAGGCTTATTCCCAGGTATCTTATGGTTCTTGGTGCTATAGCAAATGGAATCAATTCTCTAATTTCCCTTTCTGTATTTTCATTGTTAGTGTATAAGAAAGCCACTGATTTCTGTACGTTGACTTTGTATCCTGCCACGTTGCTGAATTGCTGTATGAGTCTTTTGGGTTTTCCATATGAAGAATCGTGTCAGTGGAACAGAGTAGAGAGCCCAGATATGGACCCTCAACTCAATGGTCAATTAATCTTCAACAAAACAGGAAATAATATACAGTAGAAAAAAGACAGTCTCTTCAATAAATGGTGCTGGGAAAACTGGATAGCTATATGCAGAAGAATGAAACTCGACATTTCTCTTACACTGTTTCTCTTACACCACTTCTCTTACACAAAGATAAACTCAAAATGGATAAAAGATCTCAACGTGAGACAGGAATCCATAAGAATCCTAGAGGAGAACATAGGCAGTAATCTCTTCGATATCAGCCACACCAACTTCTTTCAAGATATGTCTCCAAAGGCAAAGGAAACAAAAGTGAAAATAAACTTTTGGGACTTCATCAAAATCAAAAGCTTCTGCACAGCCAAGGAAACAGTCAAGAAAACAAAGAGGCAACCCATGGAATGGGAGAAGATATCTGCAAATGACAGTACAGACAAAAGGTTGATATCCAGGATCTATAAAGAACTCCTGAAACTCAACACACACAAAACAGACAATCATATCAAAAAATGGGCAGAAGATATGAACAGACACTTCTCCAATAAAGACATACAAATGGCTATTAGACACATGAAAAAATGTTCATCATCACTAGCCATCAGGGAGATTCAAATTAAAACCACATTGAGATGCCACCTTACACCAGCTAGATGGCCAAAATTAGCAAGACAGGAAACAACATGTGTTGGAGGGGATGTGGAGAAAGGGGAACCCTCTTACACTGTTGGTGGGAATGCAGGTTGGTGCAGCCTCTTGGAGAACAGTGTGGAGATTCCTCAAGAAATTAAAAATAGAGCTTCCCTATGACCCTGCAATTGCACTACTGGGTATTTACCCCAAAGATACAGATGTCGTGAAAAGAAGGGCCATCTGTACCCCCATGTTTATAGCAACAATGGCCACGGTCGCCAAAATGTGGAAAGAAGCAAGATGCCCTTCAGTGGACGAATGGATAAGGAAAATGTGGTCCATATACACTATGGAGTATTATGCCTCCATCAGAAAGGATGAATACCCAACTTTTGTAGCAACATGGATGGGAGTGGAAGAGATTATGCTGAGTGAAATAAGTCAAGCAGAGAGAGTCAATTATCATGCAGTTTCACTTATTTGTGGAGCATAACAAATAGCATGGAGGACAAGGGAAGATGGAGAGGAGAAAGGAGTTGAGGGAAATTGGAAGGGGAGGTGAATCATGAGAGACTATGGACTCTGAAAAACAATCCGAGGGTTTTGAAGGGGCGGGGGATGGGAGGTTGGGGTACCAGGTGGTGGGTATTATAGAGGGCACGGATTGCATGGAGCACGGGGTGTGGTGCAAAAATAATGAATACTGTTATGCTGAAAATAAAAAATAAATTTAAAAAAAAGAAACTTTTGTGTATAAAAGGACACTATAAAAGAGTGAAAAAGCAAACCATGAATGGGAGAAAACATCTGCAAACCATGTATCTGATAAAGGATTAATATCCAGAATATATAAAGAACTACAACAACAACAATGAAAGATCTATTTTAAAATGGGCAAAATAATTTTAAAAAATGACATTTTCCCATTTGCAATGACATAGATGGAGCTAGGGAATACTATGCTAAGCAAAATAAGTCCAGCAAAAAAAGACAAATCCATATGATTTCACTCATATATGGAATTTAAGAAACAAAACAGATGAACATGGGGGTGGGTGGGTGGGGATCAAACCAGGAAACAGACTCTTAACTATACAGGACAAACGGGGGTTACTGAAGGGAGGGTGGACAGAGGAACAGGTTAAATAGGTAATGGGTATTAAGAAGGGCACTTGTTGTGATGAGCACTGGGTGTTGTATGTAAGTGACAAATCATTAAATTCTACACCTGATACTATTATTACACTGTATGTTACCTAACTATAATTTAAATAAATCTTGAAAAAGAAAAAAAAATGAACAAAGTACCTAAACAGACATTTCTTTGAAAAAAACATACAAATAGCCAATAATCACATAAAAAGATGTTCAACATCATTACCAGGAAAATGCAAATCAAAACCACAATAAGATCCCACTCCACACCCATCTGAATAGCTATTATAAAGACATGTTTAAAAAAAAAAACCAGAAAGTAACATCCAGGCAAGGAGGTAAAGAAGTTGGAATCCTTGCACATTGATTGTGGGAATGTAAAATAGTGGAGGCACTATGAAAAACAGTTAGTGGGGGGGCGGGGGTCTGGGTGACTCAGTGAGTTGGGTATCCAACTCTCCATTTTGGCTCAGGTCATGGTATCAGGGTCCTGGGATCAAGCCCCGCATTGAGCTCCTTGCTCACTGAGGTGTCTGCTTGAGATTCTCTCTCTCACTCTTCCTCTGTCCACCCCCTCAGCACTTACTCGCACACACTCTCTCTCTCTAGAATAAATCTTATTTTTAAAAAAAAGTATAGGGGCACCTGGGTGGTTCAGTTGGTTAAGCATCTGTCTTTATCTCAGGTCATGATCCCAGGGTCCTGGGATTGAGTCCTGCATCGGGCTCCCTGTTCAGCAGGGAGCCTGCTTCTTCCTCTGCTGTTCCCCCTGCTTGTGCTCTCTCTTTTTTTCTGTCAAGTAATAAAATCCTTTTAAAATATGTATAGTGGTTCCTCAAAAAAATTAAGCATAATTACCCTATGATAAATAATTCTACTTCCAGCTATATATCCAAAGGATGTGGAAACAGGGAGTCTGATATTCATATGCCAAAGGGTCACTGCAGCATTATTTGAAATAGCCAAAAGGCAGAAACAACCCAAGTATCCAAAAACAATGAATAAACAAAATGTGATAAATATATATAATGGAATATTTCCCCAAAGATCTACAGATGGTCAGTGAGCACGTGAAAAGATGCTTGACATCACTAATCATTACAGAAATGTATATCAAAACCACAATGAGATACTTCAAGTCCATTTAAGATTGTTATTATAAAAAAGGGGAAATAAATGTTGGTGAAGATGTGGAATCCTCACATCTAGTAATGTAAAATGGCATGGCTATTAGGGAAAACGGTTTGGCAATTTCTCAAAAAGTTAAACATGGGGGTGCCTGGATGGCTCAGTGGGTTAAAGCCTCTGCCTTTAGCTCAGATCATGATCCCATGGTCCTGGGATCGAGCCCCACATTGGGCTCTCTGCTCAGCAGGGAGCCTGCTTCCCTTCCGCTCTCTGCCTGCCTTTCTACTTGTAATCTGTCAAATAAATAAATAAAATATTTTTTTAAAAAGTTAAACACGAAATTACTGTTTGATCCAGCAATTCCAATCCTAAGTATATACCCAAGAGAACTGAAAATAAGGACTAAAACTGATACTTGGATACCAGTGTTCATAGAGAAGCTTTACTCACAAGAGCCAAAGGTGGAAACAATCCAAGTGTACACCAACAGATGAATGGATAAGCAAACATACACATACACTGTAATATTATTCAATCATAAAAAGAAATGAAAGTCTGATACATGCTATATCGTGGATGAATCTTGAAAACATTTAAGTAACATAAGCCAAAAACAAAAGGACCAATATTGCAGGATTCCAATTATCTTACGTTTCTAGACTAGTCAAATTCGTGGAGACAAAAAGTACAATAGAGGTTTCAAGGAGCTGCAGGGAGGGGTATAGTGTTTCTGTTTGGAAGGATCAAAAATTCCTGGAACTAAATAGTAGTGATGATTATGCAAAAATTTAAATGTACATTTTTAACTTAAATGTACTTAATGTCACCAAAATTTACATGTAAAATGAGTATATTACGTATTTTACCAAAATAACAATGGTTCTTAAATACTAAAGTAAGGAACTGACCAATTAAAACAGATTATTACTAACAGAAACCTGCTACAGCATCTGAGAAACCAAATCAATAAAAACAATGAGTGCTTTGTGGGACAGACAGAGTATCATTACTTAAAGTCATATACCACAGTCTCATTAGAACTTAAATATTTCAATGTTTAAATGTATCAGGGGCACTGGGTGATTCAGGTAAGTGTCCAAGCCTTGGTTTCAGCTCAGAGTTGTAATCTCAGGATCATGAAATAGAGCCCTGTATCAGGCTCCACGCTTAGTAAGGAGTTTCTCCCTCTCCCTCTGCCCCAGCCCTCTACATGTTCTCTCTCTCTCTAAAATCAATCAAGAAAATACATTAATCTTGATGTAGAGAAAGGGGAACCCTCTTACACTACTGGTGGGAATACAAGTTGGTTCAGCCACTTTGGAAAACAGTGTGGAGATTCCTCAAAAAGTTAAAAATAGAGCTACCCTATGACCTGGCAATTGTAGTACTAGGTATTTACCCCAAAGATACAGACATAGCAAAAAGAAGAGCCATGTGTACCCCCAAGTTCATAGCAGAAATATCCACAACAACCAAAAACTGTGGAAAGAGCCAAGATGGCCTTCAAAAGATGAACAGATAAAGAAGATTGGTCCACATATACAATGGAATATGGAATATTACTCAGCCATCACAAAGGATGAACACCCAATTTTTGTGTCAGCATGGATGGGACTGGAGGAGATTATGCTAAGTGAATTAAGTCAAGTAGAGAAAGTCAATTATCATATATTTTCACTTACTTGTGGAACATAAGGAATAACATGGAGGACATTATGAGAAGGAAAGGAAAACTGAAGGGGGGAAATCAGAAGGGAAGACAAATCGTGAGAGACAGTGGACTCCGAGAAACAAACTGAGGGTTTTAAAGGGCAGGGGGATGGGGGGATGGGTGGGCCTGGTGGTGGGTATTAAGGAGGGCATGTATTGCATGGAGCACTGGGTGTTATACATAAACAATGAATCCTGGAACACTACATCAAAAACTAATGATGTATTGTATGGTGACTAACATAACACAATGAAAAAATTTTTTTAAACTTTAAAAAAAAAAAGGTATCAAAAGATTTTCTTTTCAAAGTTTCCTTTCCCCCTCCCATACTGAAACATAAAACAAAAACCCCCTCCTTTCTAGCTTTCCTCATGACAACAGAAAGGTTGCAGCAGTACCAGATCATGTCCTATCTACATGTACCCATCCACAAGGCAAAGTCCCCTCTGCACAGACTAAATCTGTATCAGGTTTTATCACTCTCAGAGCACTGCCTCTGTTCCAAAGACAGGCCTTCATACAGAACCCAGCCTTGACCATGAATCGGAAATTTCTTTTAAAGGGACTGAATGGGGGCGCCTGGGTGGCCCAGTGGGTTAAAGCCTCAGCCTTCGGCTCAGGTCGTGATTCCAGGGTCATGGGATCAAGCCCCACATAGGGCTCTCTGCTCAGCAGGGAGCCGGCTTCCTCCTTTCTCTCTGCCTGCCTCTCTGCCTACTTGTGATCTCTGTCTGTCACAAAATAAATAAATAAATAAATAAATAATAAATAAAAGCACTGACTGTATCATAAATGCACTGAATCTTACTCCAAAGGAGAGGAAAGGAGCCACTTTAATTCTTGACATGGTTGATTACCCAATCTCCCTTGAATCAGTTCAATTCAGGTCTAGCTTGCAAGTGTATGGCTGAAGAGAGAAGAAAAACAGCAATGAGAGACTAGCAAATAGGAAAAAGAAAGGATGATACTCAAAGTAGCTACCAAGAAAAGAAATATACTGATATAGAAATAATATAAAAAAATTTTTCAAGCAATGGATATAGTGAGTCAGAGTCCCACATATTCCACCCCAAATTCCCTAAGAGCATCACAGCCAGATGAGGAAAGGAGCAAAAAAGAGAATCACTAAATGGAATCAGGGATTTCAGTGAGGAAGCCAACAAGTATCCATGTATTAACCTTATAATCACTTGTTTCTGTTAATAATATCAAATAGAAAGTTCAGTTAAACAACTGATACCCAAGAAATTGATGTGGCAGTAGAAAACCTTTTATTTTTGTAATGTATAAGGATTTACTCCTCTCAAGAATATTATCAATTTTGGGGCGCCTGGGTGGCTCAGTGGGTTAAGCCGCTGCCTTCGGCTCAGGTCATGATCTCAGGGTCCTGGGATCGAGGCCCGCATCGGGCTCTCTGCTCAGCAGGGAGCCTGCTTCCCTCTCTCTCTCTCTGCCTGCCTCTCCATCTACTTGTGATTTCTCTCTGTCAAATAAATAAATAAAATCTTTAAAAAAAAAAAAAAAGAATATTATCAATTTTGAATTTTTGAAAAATGCAAATCTGTAGAGAAAATAATATCCTAAGCTGACAAGGGTGCAGAGAAATAATAACCTTCACTGTCCTGGCAGTGACAACAACAGTTTAGACATAGGAGTAGGTAAACTATAGTACACCCATATTATGAAATAGCAGTCATCAAAACCATGAATAGTCCAGAATAAAAAAGACTCACAGTGTAACAGATTTAAAATAAAAGACTAAGACAATATATACAGTATGGCCTTAAATTTCATTTATTTTAAATGCCTACTTAACGTTATTTTTTTAAGTAGACTCTATGCCCAGCATGGAGCCCAAAGAAGACCTCAGACTCACAACCCTGAAGATCAAGACCTGAGCTGATATCAAGAATCACTTAACTAACGAGCCACCCAGACACCCCTATATGCCTATTTAAATGTGTACATAGAAAAAAATACAAAGATATACTAATAGGTTGGATCACAAAAGATATCACCATTATTTTCTTTTTTGTGTATTTTTCTGTATTTACTGACATTTCTCTAATGAATACATATATTGCATAATCAAAAGGAAAATGCTACACAGAAAAAGAGAAAGCTTGAATGTGTTCCACAAACTGAATTCACAATACAGGGAAGAATACATTACATTTTAGAAAAAATTCCAACAACAAAAAAAAAGACAAAATCTTTTCTTGATGCTTTCAAAGGTTTAACCTTGAGTTCTCTGGAAAAGTCATTCATCCAAAACATAGCTTCCCCAAAGATGTCAAACGAAAGAAGAATTGTTGGGGTAATTTCAAACTACATCCCAATTATCTGCTACAAGATTTCTGAATCATTGTTGTGATAACTGTGAAGTTCTAGGTGAAATGGATTCATACTGGAATTCGAAAGCTGCCACCCAAAGACAGTTATTTGAACTCAGCAGTAAACCTTCATAACAGGCTCAAGAAATAGAAAGGCTAAGAGGGAAATAAAGTACACTCATGAAGGCACAAGTTTCTAACAACTAAATATTATTATATTTACACCCTGACTTTTAAAATACTACCAGGATTAACAAAGCAAAATAAAACTCTTCACTAGATTGGACTCCTAATTAAGCATTTATCGATCCCTATGTGCTAGGTCCTGAGGTTACAAACATGAAGATACAGCGGTGCTTATTTATATCCAGCAGAGCTGGGAAACCATCGAAGAGATGACATTTGAGCTTTTTAAGTTGGCATTCCCCAGGCAGAGAAAGGTAATCACTGCATTCATCATATTTTAAGAACCTAAGCAAAGTGACAAAGATAGGAAAGTTCTAAGCCTGTCTGGAAAAGGTGAGTTGAGTTGTCCAGCATATTTAGAGTAGGAAATGTGAAGACAATGTCAAAAACAAAACTCAAGAAAAGTTTAGTGCCACCCTTCCTCCTGTACATGAAATGTATGCGAAATTTCATACAAAAGATAAAAATGGACTTAACAACTTTCTTTTTTTTTATTATGTTATGTTAGTCACCATACAATACATTATTACTTTTTGACTTAACATCTTTCTAATGGCTGAGAAGACAAGCAAGATGGTGAAGGAGTGGGAGACCTCAATTTTATCTGGCTCCAGGAATTCATCTAGATAGTTATCAAACCACTATGAACACCTACAAACTCCACAGGAGGTCAATGGAAAGAATAGCAGCAATTCTATGAACAGAAAACTGACCACTTTCTGGAAGGCAGGATGTGCAGAGAAGTGAATCCGAGGGGATATTTGGGAAGACAGACCACGGGAGAGGTAGCCTCCATCAGCCGGCTCCTGGCAAGTGATACAGCAGTGGAACACAAAATCAAGAACTTTTAAAAGTCTGCTCTGGTGAGCGATGTGGCTCTAGTGGCTAAGAGGGGGATGGAACCCTCACTGGGACAATGTGGTCTCAGGACCCCCAGGGTCACAGAAAGACCGGGGGTGCCTGAGTGTGGCAGAGCTCCAAAGTATTGGAGAAGAGAAGCCAGCTGCAAAGAAGCACCCAAGGGGTGGGCTCTCAGGTCGGGGTTGTCATAAACCATGATCCGCAGCACAGTTGGGCCTCTGCTCTTTGAGCAGGGGCCCAACAAGCAGTAGATCCAGGGAGAAGCTTCTTCCTCCACCAGGAGGAGGAGCCCAGGAGCATGCTGCAGGAATCTGCTGGGTTAGAAACACCAAAAGGATCATGTTCCAGAGATAGAAACATTAAGTCACAGGCAGGTGAGCATGGAGTGTGGCTGGAGACCAGAGAGACAGGAGTGACTGACTGCTTTGCTCTGAGGGCACACTGAGGGGGGGTGGGGGCTGAGTTCTTGGCTCCTCCGGGACCAGAGATTGGGAGGCCACCATCTTCATTCCCATCCTCCAAAGCTCTACAGAAAGCTTCCAGGGAACAAAAGCTACCAAAAGCAAGCTGAGCAGATTACTTAGACTGGTCCTTGGCAAGGGTGGTACAATTCCATCTCAGGCAAAGACATTTGAAAATCACTGCAACAGGCCCCTCTCCTAGAAGATCACCAAGAACATCCAGCCAAGACTAAGTTTACCATTCAAAGAGGAACTGCAAAACTCCAGTGCTAGGGGAATACTGCACAAAGAATTCATGGCTTTTTACCCATGATTCTTTAGTATTTCAGAGTTTTGGGGGTTTTTTATTTTTGTTTTGCTTTTTTAAATTTTTCTTTCCTTTATATTTTTTTTCTTTCAGCAGAAAAAAAAATTATTATAGGAGTATATCATTATAGCTCTTAAATGAATGTTACTATAGTAGAAGTGTGTGAACCCCAAAAGAGTAATAAATTTTTACTGATTCATAAGAATGCTTTATAAATTAAGGACACTAATCTTTTGGGTGTTATATGCATTAAATTATTTCTCTATTAATTTTTTTTTTCAACCAACATTTTATTGTATCGATTCCTTTTTTTAAATCTTTTTTAACTTTCTTTTTTTTAATTTATTTTCAGCGTAATAGTATTCACTGTTTTTGCTTTTCATTTTTACCATCGTATTCTAACCCTTCACTGAATTTAACAATGTTTTCTATATATCTATGAGCCTTTCCCTCTTTCAAATTCTGGGATACAGTTTCTTCTGATAGAACAAAATATATCCTAAATCTAGTGTATGGCATTGTTCTAGTCTCCTGCCTGATCACTTTCTCTCTTTTATTTTTTTTTATTTTTTTCTCTCATTTTTCAACCAAATTTTTAATAATTCCTTTTGTTAAGAGTTTATTTATTTATTTATTTGACAGACATAGATCACAAGTAGGCAGAAAGGCAGGTGGGGGGTATGGGGGGAAGCAGGCACCCTGCTGAGCAGAGAGCCCAATGTGGGGCTCAGTCCCAAGACCCTGGGATCAGGACCAGAACCGAAGGCAGAGGCTTTAACCGCCTGAGCCATACAGGTGCCCCAATAATTCCTTTTTTTAAAATGTTTTTTAATTTATATCTTTATAGTCATATTCCATCACTTCATCATATTTACACTTTATATATATATATATATATATATATATATATATATATATATATATATGTTTTTCTTTCTTTAAAATTTCGGGAGGCAGTTTCTTCTAACCGACCAAAATACACCCAGAATCTAGTGTGTGGCTCTGTTCTATTCACTAGCCTGATCATATTCTTTTTTCTTTTTTGTCTTTTTTTCCCCCTTTCCTTTCCCCCTGGGCTTTGGTTCTCTTCTGATCTGTTTAGTGTATAGTTTTCTGGGAACATTGTTACCCTTTTAGCATTCTCTTCTCTCATTCATCTATTCTTCTCTGGATGAAAACACAAAATGGAAAAACTCATCTCAAAAACAACAACAACAACAACAAGAGGCAGTACCTCTTGTAAACCAGAGACTTAATCAATATGAACATTAGTTACATGTCAGAAGCAGAGCTCAGAATGACAGTTATAAAGATAGTAGCTGGGCTTGAAAAAAGCATATAGGACACTAGAGAATCCCTTTCTGGAGAAATAAAAGAACTAAAATCTAACCAAGTCAAAATCAAAAATGTTATTAATGAGGTACAATAAAAAATGGAGATTCTAACTGATAGGTTAAATGAGGCACAAGAGAGAATTGGTGATATAGAAGACCAAATAATGGAGAATAAAGAAGCTGAGAAAAAGAGAAATAAACAACTACTGGATCAGGGGCTGGGGTAGAATTCAAGACATAAGTAATAGCATAAGATGAAAGAATATTAGAATAATTGGGATCCCAAAAGAAGAAAAAAGAGAGGGGCAGAAGGTATACTGAAGCAAATTACAGCAGAGAACTTCCCTTATTTGGAAAAGGAAACAGGCATCAAAATTCAGGAGGCACAGAGAACCCCCCTCAAAATCAACAAAAGTAGGTCAACACTCCACCATCTAATGGTAGAATTTACAAGTATCAGAGACAAAGAGAAAATCCTAAAAGCAGCTCTCGACAAGAGCTCTGTAACCTACAAAGATAGAAATATTAGATTGGCAGCAGACCTATCCAGAGAGATCTGGCAGGCCAGAAAGGACAGGCATGATAGATTCAGAGCACTAAACAAGAAAAATATGCACTCAGGAATACTATACCCATCTAAGCTCTCACTGAAAATGGAAAGAGAGATAAAAAGCTTCTAGGACAAACAAAAACTAAAAGAATTTGCAAACACCAAACCAGCCCTACAGGAAATATTGAAAGGGGTCCTCTAAACAAAGAGAGAGACTAAAAGTAACACAAACCAGAAAGGAAAAGACACAATATGCAGTAACAGTCACCTTACAGGCAATATATTGGCACTAAATTTGTATCTTTCAATAGTTACCCTGAACACCAATGGGCTAAATACCCTAAAAAAAAAAATACACGTTATCAGGATGGATTTTTTTTAAAAAAAGACCCATCAACAGGCTGTCATTTTAGAACCAAAGACACCTCCAGATTTAAAGTGAGGAGATGGAAAACAATTTACCATGCTAATGGACATCAAAAGAAAGCTGTGGGGGGGTGGGCAATCATTGTATCAGACAAATTAGACTTTAAACCAAAGACTATAGTAAAACATGAGGAAGAACACTATATCACACTTAAAGGGTCCATCCAACAATAAGATCTAACAATTTTATCTATGCCCCTAACACGGAAGAAGCCAATAATAAAAGCCAATCAATAACAATATCAAAGACACACATCGACAATAATAAAATAGTAGTCGGGGACCACTGAAATGGAAAGATCATCTAAACATAAGATCAACAAGGAAATAAAGGTTTTAAATGACACACTGGACCAGATGGACTTCACAGATACATTCAGAACATTCCATCCCAAAACACAAGAATACACATTCTTCTCTAGTGCTAGTGCACATGGAACATTCTCCAGAATAGATCACATCCTGGGTCACAAATCAGGTCTCAACCAGTACCAAAAGACTGGGATCATTCCCTGCCTACTTTCAGATCACAATGTTCTGAAACTAGAACTCAATCACAAGAGGAAAGTTGGAAAGAACTCAAATACATGGAGGCTAAAGAGCATCCTACGGAAGAATGAATGGGTCAACCAGGAAATTAAAGAAGAATTGAAAAAATTCATGGAAACAAACGAAAATGAAAACACAACTCTTCAAAATCTTTGGGACACAGCAAAGACGATCCTGAGAGGAAAGTATATAGCAATACAAGCCTTTCTCAAGAAACAAGAAAGTCCTCAAATACACAACCTAACCCTACACCTACAGCAGCTAGAAAAAGGACAGCAAAGAAAGCCTAAACCCAGCAGGAAAAGCGCTATAATTAAGGTCAGAGCAGAAATCAATCAAATAGAAACCAAAAGAACAGTAAAACAAATCAATGAAACAAGGAGCTGCTTCTCTGAAAGAATTAAGAAGACTGATAAACCCCTGGCCAGCTTATCAAAAAGAAAAGAGAAAGGACCCAAATTAATAAAATCATGAATGAAAGAGGAGAGATCACAACCAACACCAAAGAAATACAAACAATTATAAGCACATATTACAAGCAACCATATGCCAGCCAATTACACCATCTGGAAGAAATGGATGCATTCCTAGAGACATACAAACTACCAAAACTGAATCAGGAAGAAATAGAAAACCTGAACAGACCCATAACCAGCAAGAAGACTGAAGCAGTCATCAAAAATATCTCAACAAACAAGAGCCCAGGACCAGTTGGCTCCCCAGAGGAATTCTACAAAACATTCAAAGAAGAATTAATGCCTGTTCTTTTCCATTCTTTTTCAAATAAATATAATAATCCTAAAATTCATATGGAACCAGAAAAGACCTCAAATAGCCAGAGGAATGTTGAAAAAGAAAACCAAAGCTGGTGGCATCCCAATTCCACACTTCTCTATTACAAAGCTGTGATCACCAAGACAGCATGGTACTGCCATAAAAACAGACACATAGACCAGTGGAACAGAGTAGAGAGCCCAGATATGGACCCTCAACTCTATGGTCAATTAATCTTCAACAAAACAAGAAATAATATACAGTGGAAAAAAGACAGTCTCCAATAAATGGTGCTGGGAAAACTGGACAGCTATATGTAGAAGACTGAAACTCGACCATTCTCTTACACCGTACACAAAGATAAACTCAAAATGGATAAAAGACCTCAATGTGAGACAGGAATCCATCAGAATCCTAGAGGAGAACATAGGCAGTAATCTCTTCGATATCAGCCACACCAACTTCTTTCAAGATATGTCTCCAAAGGCAAAGGAAACAAAAGTGAAAATAAACTTTTGGGACTTCATCAAAATCAAAAGCTTCTGCACAGCCAAGGAAACAGTCAAGAAAACAAAGAGGCAACCCACGGAATGGGAGAAGATATTTGCAAATGACAGTACAGACAAAAGGTTGATATCCAGGATCTATAATGAACTCCTCAAACTCAACACACACAAAACAGACAACCATATCAAAAAATGGGCAGAAGTCATGAACAGACACTTCTCCAATGAAGACAATGGCTATCAGACACATGAAAAAATGTTCATCATCACTAGCCATCAGGGAGATTCAAATTAAAACCACATTGAGATACCACCTTACACCAGTTAGAATGGCCAAAATTAGCAAGACAGGAAACAACATGTGTTGGAGGGGATGTGGAGAAAGGGGAACCCTCTTACACTGTTGGTGGGAATGCAAGTTGGTGCAGCCTCTTTGGAGAACAGTGTGGAGATTCCTCAAGAAATTAAAAATAGAACTTCCCTATGACCCTGCCATTGCACTCCTGGGTATTTACCCCAAAGATACAGATGTCGTGAAAAGAAGGGCCATCTGTACCCCCATGTTTATAGCAGCAATGGCCACGGTCACCAAACTGTGGATAGAACCAAGATGCCCTTCAGTGGACGAATGGATAAGGAAGATGTGGTCCATATACACTATGGAGTATTATGCCTCCATCAGAAAGGACAAATACCCAACTTTTGTAGCAACATGGATGGGACTGGAAGAGATTATGCTGAGTGAAATAAGTCAAGCAGAGAGAGTCAAGTATCATATGGTTTCACTTATTTGTGGAGCATAACAAATAGCAAGGAGGACATGGGGAGATGGGAGAGGAGAAGGGAGTTGGGGGAAATGGAAGAAGACGTTAACCAGAGAGACTATGGACTCTGAAAAACAATCTGAGGGTTTTGAAGGGGCAGGGGTGGGAGGTCGGGGTACCAAGTGGTGTGTATTAAAGAGGGCACGGATTGCATGGAGCACTGGGTGTGGTGCAAAAATAATGAATACTGTTATGCTGAAAATAAATAAAAAATAAATTAAAATAAAAAGACAGTATGGTATGGGCACAAAAACAGACAACAAGATCAATGAATCAGAATCAAGAACCCAAAAATGGACCCTCAACTAATCTTTGAAAAAGCAGGAAAGAATGCCCAATGGAAAAAAGACAGTCTCTTCAACAAATGGTGCTGGGAAAATTGGACAGCCACATGCAGAAGAATGAAACGGGACCATTTCCTTACACCACACACAAAAACAGACTAAAATGGATGAAAGACCTCAATGTGAGATAGGAATCCATCAAAATCCTTGAGGAGACATGGGGAGATAGAGAGGAGAAGGGAGTTGGGGGAAATTGGAAAGGGAGGTGAACCATGAGAGACTATGGACTCTGAAAAACAATCTGAGGGTTTTAAAGGGGCGGGCGGTGGGAGGTCGGGGTACCAGGTGGTGGGTATTATAGAGGGCACGGATTGCATGGAGCACTGGGTGTGGTGCAAAAATAATGAACACTGTTATGCTTGAAATTTTTTTTAAAAAATCCTTGAGGAGAACACAGGCAGCAACCTCTTCAACATCAGACGTAGCAGCTCCTTCCTAGAAACATCGCCAAAGGCAAGGGAAGCCAGGGAATACATGAACTATTGGGACTTCATCAAGATCAAAAGCTTCTGCACAGCAAGGGAAAGAGTCATGAAAACCAAAAGACAACTAACGGAATGAGAGAAGATATTTGCAAATGACATATCAGATAAAGGGCTAGTATCCAAAATCTATAAAGAACTTATCAAACTCAACACCCACAGAACAAATAATCCAATCAAGAAATGGGCAGAAAGGGTGCCTGGGTGGCTCAGTCATTAAATATCTGCCTTTGGCTCAGGTCATGATCCCAGGGTGCTGGAATCAAGCCCCACATTGGGCTCCCTACTCAGCAGGAAGCCTGTTTCTCCCTCTCCCATTGCCCCTGCTTGCATTCCCTTTCTCGCTGTCTCTCTCTGTCAATTAAATAAATAAAATCTTAAATTTAAAAAAAAAGGAATGAGTTTTCCATATAAAGAATCATGTCATCTGCAAAGAGAGAGAGTTTGACTTCTTCATTACCAATTTGGATACCTTTTATTTCTCTTTGTTTTCTGATTGCTGTTGCTAGGACTTCTAATACTATGTTGAATAAGAGTGGTGAGAGTGGGCATCCTTGTCGTGTTCCTGATCTCAACGGGAATGACGCAAGCTTTTCCCCATTGAAGATGATATTTGCTGTGGGTCTTTCATAGATAGATTTGATGAAGTTCAGGAATGTTCCCTCTATCCCTATACTTTGAAGCGTTTTAATCAGGAACGGATGCTGGATTTTGTCAAATGCTTTTTCTGCATCAATTGAGAGGACCATGTGGTTCTTCTCTCTTCTCTTATTAATTTGTTCTATCACATTGATTGATTTGTGAATGTTGAACTATCCTTGTAGCCCAGGGATGAATCCCACCTGGTCATGGTGGATAATCTTTTTAATGTGCTGTTGGATCCTGTTGGCTAGGATCTTGTTGAGAATCTTAGCATCCATATTCATCAGTGATATTGGTCTGAAATTCTCCTTTTTGGTAGGGTCTTTGCCTGGTTTAGGGATCAGGGTAATGCTGGCTTCATAGAAAGAGTCAGGAAGTTTTCCTTCTGCTTCAATTTTTTGAAACAGCTTCAGGAGAATAGGTGTTATTTCTTCTTTGAAAGTTTGGTAGAATTCCCCAGGGAATCCGTCAGGTCCTGGGCTCTTGTCTATTGGGAGGTTTTTGATCACTGCTTCAATCTCGTTATTAGATATTGGTCTATTCAGGTTGTCAATTTCTTCCTGATTCAATTTTGGGAGTTTATAGTTTTCCAGGAATGCATCCATTTCATCTAGGTTGCTTAGCTTATTGGCATATAACTGTTGATAATAACTTCTGATGATTGTTTCTACTTCCTTGGTGTTCGTTGTGATCTCTCCCTTTTCATTCATAATTTTATGTATTTGAGCTTTCTCTCTTTTCTTTTGGGTTAGTGTGGCCAATGGTTTATCGATCTTATTGATTCTTTCCAAAAACCAGCTTCTAGTTTCATTGATAAGTTCTACTGTATCTCTAGTTTCTACCTCATCGATCTCAGCTCTAATCTTATTTCCCTTCTTATGTGTGGAGTTGGTTTGATTTGTTGTTGATTCTCCAGTTCTTTAAGGTGTAGAGACAGCGGCTGTGTTCTGGATTTTTCAGTTTTTTTGAGGGAGGCTTGGATGGCTATGTATTTCCCCCTTAGGACTGCCTTTGCTGTATCCCATAGGTTTTGGATCAAAGTGTCTCCATTGTCATTGGTTTCCATGAATTGTTTCAGTTCTTCCTTGATCTCCTGGTTGATCCAAGCATTCTTAAGCAAGGTGGTCTTTAGCTTCCAGGTGTTTGAGTTCCTTCTGAACTTTTCCTTGTGATTGAGCTCCAGTTTCAAAGCACTGTGATCTGAGAATGTGCAGGGAATAATCTCAGTCTTTTGGTATCGGCTGAGTCCTGATTTGTGACCCAGTATGTGGTCTATTCTTGAGAAGGTTCCATGTGCACTTGAGAAGAATGAGTATTCTGTTGTTTTAGGGTGGAATGCTCTGTATATATCTATGAGGTCCATCTGGTCCAATGTGTCATTCAATGCTCTTGTTTCTTTATTGATTTTCTGCTTCGATGATCTATTTCTGAGAGAGGCGTGTTAAGATCTCCAACAATTAGTGTATTCATATCAATATGACTCTTTATCTTGATTAACAGTTTTCTTAAGTAACTGGCTGCTCCCATATTGGGAGCATAGATATTTACAATTGTTATATGATCTTGGTGGATAGTCCCTTTAAGGATTATGTAGTGTCCTTCTGTATCTCTGACTACAGTCTTTAGTTTAAAATCTAATTTATCTGATATGAGAATCGCTACCCCAGCCTTCTTTTGAAGCCCATTGGCGTGAAAGATGCTTCTCCATCCCTTCACTTTCAGTCTGGGTGTATCTTTAGGTTCAAAATGGGTCTCTTGTAGACAACATATGGATGGGTCCTGTCGTTTTATCCAGTCTGCAACTCTGTACCATTTTATGGGCGCATTTAGGCCATTCACATTGAGGGTGATTATTGATAGATACGTTTTTATTGACATCGTGTTACCTTTGAAGTCTTTCTTTCTGTAGATTGTCTCTATATTTCTTTTCAATGCTATTCTTGGGTTTTTTCCTCCTTTAAAGCAGCCCCCTTAATATTTCCTGCAGTATCGGCTTGGTGGTTGCATAGTCTTTTAAGCCTTGCCAGTCCTGGAAACTCTTTATGTCTCCATCCATTTTGAGTGTCAGTCTTGCTGGATAAAGTATTCTTGGCTGCATGTTCTTCTCATTCAGTGCCCTGAATATATCTTGCCAGCCCTTTCTGGCTTGCCAGGTCTCTGTGGACAGGTCTGACGTTATTCTGATGGGCTTTCCTCTGTACGTAAGGATCTTCTTTGTCCTAGCTGCTTTCAAGAGGTTCTGCCTACAATTATAATTCTTCATTCTTACTATTAGGTGTCTCGAGGACTTTCGAGAATCTGTAATCTTGGGGGGAAACCTTTCGGCCTCTCTAGTACATGAACGCTGGTTCCATTCACGAGATTTGGAAATTTTTCATGAAGAACTTGTTCCACTATATCTTCTAGACTTTTTTCTTTCTCCTTCCCTTCAGGGATTCCAATAATTCTGACATTGGAACGTTTCATGGCATCATTTATTTCCCTGATTCTGTTTTTGTGGCTTCTAAGCTGTTTGTTCCAGGCTTCCTCCTGATCCTTTCTCTCTATCTGTCCTCCAGATCACTACTTCTATCTTCTGTCTCAGTTACTCTAGCGTTGAGAGAATTTAGATTAGATTGGAACTCATTGAGAGCATTGTGAAGCTCATCCCTGGTAGCTTTCAGCTCTTCCCTAATATTGAGAACATGATCTCTGGTCGTTTTTGGCCCTAATCAATTCCATTTGGTCACCCATGGCTTAAATTAAAATAAATATTAAAAAATAAAAACCACACATTGGGGGCAAAAAAAAAAAAAAAAAGCATCTTTCTAATGCTAAAATTTCCTTGTCCTCCACACTTAAAAGTACAGCCACACATACCTCTTAGCAACATCTTTCCTCCTTGGCTATAGAGCCTACCCTAACCCCAAACACTATCAGGTTCACAAAGGTAACAACAGCTGGCAATTTCATAACACGTTCAGGGGTCACCCAGATAATTTGTGTTCAGAACACAACATGGCAAAATCTATTTGTCTGTAAACTAGACACTTTTCGCTAGATCATAAAATTTTTTCTGATTCTGTTTAACACTTTTATCAGCCACTTGGAAAAAGAAGACAAGTTTATCAATTGTGTATATAAAGGTTCAAAGAAAAAGTAGTATGTGGAATCAAAAACTCAAGCTTCAAAAAGATCTGACAGGTTCAACTGCTGAGCCAAATACATCTAGCCCCCCACCAACTTAGAACCAACAGGGTCAAATCAAATATGCTCCCCCTGATGAAATGTAGTGGAAATAAAATACAAAATCTTTATAAAATGAAATTAGAATTTTAGATTTATGATTCTCATCAATCATAGAAGTTTGGGATTGAAGAGATCTAGCTTGACTTTAGTTCATGTAAAATAAAACCTAGAGTTTAATTACTATAACTTCAATATGAATAATTAGTGTGAAATGGTAGCCAAAAGCCTAGGAAAATTAGGCTTTGTGCCACATTAATTTAAAACATTCCATTCAATACTACAAATATATGTTTAAAACCTTCTACATGCCTGGCACTGAATTATATCTGCCAAAAATACAAATATAAATATGGCATGATCCCTACTTAAAAGAGTTTGTAGCCTAAATCAGTATTTTTTCAACCGGGGGTCACAAAATCCATTGAATTGCCACCAATATTTCTTAATGAAGTAGAAATGAATAGAAAATATCAGAGTACACTATACAAAGTACACAGTCTTGTATCATCAAACTTTAACTTTTTCATATACATGTATGTATGTATACTTATATGTAGATATACATAAAAACAAAAGAGATAGCAATTTTAAAGTATTTCTTATTGCAGAACATAGTCAAAAGTTAGAAAGACATTAGTCTAGAAGAAGAGGACAAAATAAATATACCACTGCAAGGTACAAAGTTTCATGAATTTAAAAGAATAAAATCTATCTGGTCAGAGAAAGAGAAGGTCAAGGGTCTAGAAAAAGATTTACAAAGACAGCTATATATGAAAGAAGCCTCACTAGGCAAGAAAAAATATGAGACATGGAGAAGGAAAAGGACCCTACATAAAAGGAATAACATGAGTAAGACATGATGTAGTAGACAACAAAAAGTGTTTAATAGGTGGCAAATAGTTCTGGCACATGGCAGCACTGGTATAATTAATTCAAGACAGAAAGACTTGGAGAAAGTTCAGTTTGGCTAAAGTGTAAAGTACAAGCAGGACTGCAGATGAGGTTGAAAAAAGCAAATCTGAGCCATAATATGAAAGTTCTGGGCACGTAGTAAACACTTAATGAATGTTGGCTATTCCAACTAGACTTACTCAGTTCTAAAGCCTTAAACCTTGTATCTTTCTTTTTTTAATTTATTTATTTGATAGACAGAGATCACAAGTAGGCAGAGAGGCAGGCACAGAGAAAGAGGGGGGAGGCAGGCTCCCACTCAGCAAAGAGCCTGATGTGGGGCTCTAACCCAGGGCTCTGGGATCATGACCTGAGCCGAAGGCAGAGGCTTTAACCCACTGAGCCACACGGGCTCCCCCAGTGTACCAGAATTCATTGTTTATGTACCACACCCAGTGTTCCATGCAATACATGTCCTCCATAACACCCACCACCAGGCTCACCCAGACTCCCACCTCCAGCCCCTTCAAAACCCTCAGATTGTTTTTCAGAGTCCCTAGTCTCTCGTGGTTTATCTCCCTCTCCAAGTTCCCTCAACTCCCTTCTCCTCTCCATCTCCCCATGTCCTCCATGTTATTTGTTATGCTCCACAAATAAATGAAACCATATGATAATTGACTCTCTCTGCTTGACTTATTTTACTCACCAAAATCTCTTCCAGTCCTGTCCATGTTGATAGAAAAGTTGGGTATTCATCCTTTCTGATGGAGGCATAATACTCCATAGTGTATATGGACCACATCTTCCTTATCCATTCGTCCACTGAAAGGCATCTTGGTTCTTTCCACAGTTTGGCAACTGTGGCCATTGCTGCTATGAACATGGGGGTACAGATGGCCCTTCTTTTCACGACATCTGTATCTTTGGAGTGAATACCCAGTAGTGCAATTGTAGGGCCATAGGAAAGCTCTATTTTTAATTTCTTAAGGAATCTCCACACTGTTTTCCAAAGTGGCTGTACCAACTTGCATTCCTACCAACAGAGTAAGAGGGTTCCCCTTTCTCCACATCCTCTTCAATGCACGTTATTTACTGTCTTGTTAATTTTGGCCATTCTAACTGGTGTAAGGTGGTATCTCAATGTTTAAACCAAGTATCTTTAAGATCCTTTACATAAAGTTCTAAAGTGCTATGAATTACTGAAAGGCTATAAAGCAAATTACTTAAATGTAGACACAGAACATGGACTTACGAGAAATTACAGGGAGCCTATTAAATAAGAAAGAATGTTCAAATCATACCTGTCTAAATAATAAAATGGGCTGTCCCAAAAAATGGTGAGGGCACTGTCACTAGATGATTACCTGAATAAAAGCCAAATGCACATCGGTCTGAGATATACTGTCTATAATATAAAGTTCTGCATTCATCATACACTAATTCTTCCATCCATTTTGTTTCTCACTCACCAATGAGTAAGAGCTATGAATGAGTTTTGAAGAGAGAAGGAGAAACAGATGGAAGCAGGAGGTTGGGATTTTATTTCATTGCAGAAAAGTAGGAAAACAGGAAACTTCTGAATGACATTTCCCAACACAGTAATTATCTCTACTAGAATATCCTAATGTGTGATATAGCAAATCAACCGCAAGAATCTGGACCACAGCTAAAATAATTTGGCAAAGTATTTACGAAAAATGTTTTAAGTTCCTAGAGGCTTTATGTGAAAAAATCTTGCCTTTCCATACAAAATCTGTCAAGAGGGGTTATGCAAGAGTCAAGAGCATAATCATAAACAGGTTTTTTCATTAGAATAAAAGCATAACACCGGAATTAAAATCCTAATATAGCATATCCAATAATTCTTACACATTGGGAATAATTTCAGATCATTCTCATCGTCAAGAATAAAGACACACGGGGTACCTGGGTAGCTCAGTGGGTTAAGCCTCTTCCTTTGGCTCAGCTCATGATCTCAGGGCCCTGGGATCAAGCCCCTCATCAGACTCTGCTCAGCAGAGAGCCTGCTTCCCCCTCTCTCTGCCTGCCTCTCTGCCTACTTGTGATATCTCTCTCTCTCTGTCAAGCAAATAAATAAAATCTTTTTTAAAAAAAAGAATAAAGGGGCAGCTTGGTGGCTCAGTGGGTTACGCCTCTGCCTTCAGCTCAGGTCATGATCTCAGGGTCCTGGGATGGAGCCCCACATTGGGCGCTCTGCTCAGCGGGGAGCCTGCTTCCCCCTCTCTCTCTGCCTGCCTCTCTGCCTACTTATGATCTCTCTCTGTCAAATAAATAAATAAAATCTTTTTTTTTTAAAGTATCATGTTTATAATTTAGCTTACTGTTTCTAAAGCACATTCTCTTATAATACTGCATGATAAAATGAACTGTAACATCTGAATAGACTACTTCTGTAGTTGCATAATGACTTTTCTATTAAAAATGTTAATAATTTCCTGTTGGTTATTTCCTGTTTGCTTTACAGAATGACAGGCCAAAACAAAGACCTCTTGGTTTGAGAAGGCACTCAAAAAATAGTTGCTGGGGCGCCTGGATGGCTCAGTGGGTTAAAGCCTCTGCCTTCAGCTCAGGTCATGATCCCAGGGTCCTGGGATCGAGCCCCACATTGGGCTCTCTGCTCAGCGGGGAGTCTGCTTCCTCCCCTCTCTCTCTGCCTGCCTCTCTGCCTACTAGTGATCTCTGTATGTCAAATACATAAATAAAATCTTTAAAAAAAAAGTTTGCTAAATTCAACTTTCCTCTCAACTGTTTTAAGAAAAGACAACACAATCCAACAGACTGTTTAAAAACCTGTCTTCTACATCAAAAACTAATGATGTACAATTAACATAACAAAATCAATGAATCAAAGCTCATTTAAAAAAATATGAGCTTTTTTTTGCCTATCAACTATACCTCAATAAAGCTGTTCAAATTTTAAAAATAACAAAAATAAATAAACAGAAACCTGCCTTCTGTTGTGATGAGGACTGGATATTGTATGTAACTGATGAATCATTAAAACACTACCTCAAAAACTGATGATGTACTATATGTTGGCTAACTGAACATGAAAAAAAAAAACCCTGCCTTCTGACTCATCATGCCCTGAATGTCCACTATCATTATCAATGTAAATCATTACAATCAGAAGCAGAAAAATAAATACCATGTCATCTTGTATAAATGTTTAATATAAAAAAATTCCTTAAGTATAACTATCCAATTTAAATTGAAAAGTCTGTAGAGAATGCCTTATCTTTTGAGCCAAAGACATACACTACTGACAAATTCCTTTCCGAAGCAACATGATGTAATCAAAGAAGCTGTGGCTTAGAATCCCAAAATCATCAGTTCAAATCCCAACTCAGCACTTACTGGCGTAAGTTCCTTAGATCTGTCACCTAACTTCTCTCAGCTAAAGTTTTTCTCATCAGTTTTAAAATGAGGGTATTATGGTGTAAGGCTCAAGTAGAATCATGATTTGGAAGTTCCCTGTAAACACTAAAGCCCAATCATTAAACATCAAGCACATCCTCACTTTTCAGGACAAAATAGAGCCCTGGGTATATCACATCTTCTCTGCCCTAGTGGATGCCTTTACCTCTGAGAGGTATGTGGCCCTTTTGGAGGCTTCAAAGACTGGGACTGCCTCATGGAACAAGTAACTAAAAAGCCCACAGCCTTCACACTAGTTCAGTGAGTTTTAGCCTATTTACCAGTAGATTTACTGAAATTTGTGATCACTGGTTCTTTCCAGTTGGGTTTCATCGACCTATTGCCTCCCTACCGTCAGCTGCCTCTGCACTACAGGATCCTTACAAGGTAAATTTCTTTTAAGGACTCAAGGCTTTTTTTTTTTTTTAATGCTTTTTTTTCACCTGGGGAAAATCTGGTAAAAAGCAGAAAATATGAAATACTTTTTAAATTAGATAAAAATAAATATAACATAAATAAATCATTTTTTAATTAATAAACAAGCAAATAAAACATTGCAAAACTAAAATACAAGGTATTCTGGTTGGTAATAAGGAAAAACTGTCATGGTTTACCAAGTGTGGATTAGAAAATCAGTAACCAATGCTCTGAGATTTTTTAAAAAAAATTTACCTTATGACAATAAAATAAATAAGATGATGACCTGAGGCAAGATTCCACTCCTAGAATGCCAAGCTAGTACAAATGTATTCAAACTTTTGTTGCTATACTATTTTAGAAGTTAATTATAAACATTCGTGTTTTATTTGTTATTGGTGTTTGCTGCTGCTACTGCTACTGCTTCTGCAGTTAGAGAATGAGAAAAGTATTTTCTTGGTCTTTGGTTTCTATATTTAGTAGTTTGGGTGCCACCGATATGGGAAAAGACAAGAGTTTCACAAA
Source organism: Mustela erminea (assembly GCF_009829155.1). Lineage (NCBI taxonomy): Eukaryota > Metazoa > Chordata > Mammalia > Carnivora > Mustelidae > Mustela > Mustela erminea. The sequence continues at coordinate 20,319,271 of NC_045614.1, read as the reverse complement.
AATAGTTGGACGGTTCTCACCTAATGCACTTTAGTACAGGAAGCTTCTTGGAAACGTAAAATAAAGAATGGAAAGACAAAGGGCTTTCCAAGCATTCGCGGGAACAAGAGATCAGAGAACCTCAGAGAGAAAGAGACATAAGGAGTCAGAATTTGGGCTTACAGGTTCAGGAAAAAACAACAACAACAACAAAACAAAACAGCCCCTTTAATACTAAAGAAGGATAGCAAGAGAGTCAAGTATATCAGAAAATACTGCAGAGGAAGAAAATTAAGGAGAATATTCAATTGTTGAAGGGCAAAAAAGCACTAATAACTTCTAAAATCCAGTTTCTTCAACTGTACGATGAAGATAACATTAGAACTGTTCTAGGAATCTACATGGTATAACCTGAGAATCCCTAGCAGCACACTGACTGGCCATGACTAAACCTCAAAAAAGGACAGTTTTCTCCCCTTCACCTAAAGTTAACCACAGAATATTACAATGAAAATGGAAGGCCAGATATCACCTAGTTCTAAGTGGATATCATATAATTTGAAAACTTTGTACAGAATTCCTACATTTACAAAAATTAAAAACTAGTAAGATATTTCTACAGGATCTCAAACACCTTACCAATGTCAAATACAGATGAACAGCTGCAGTAAGGAAAAATAAAACTCCTTTGTACTGCTGCAATAAGGGACTCCTTCCCTCACTAACATCCAAGCAGTTTCTCCAAACTGGTAGGAAGTGGGTACAAGTTTTCCCTCCCTGCTATAAGGATTATGGATTAGCAAGCAGAGATAGAAACCTGTGCTCCCACTGGGTGTGGTGCAAAAACAGTGAATACTGTTATGCTGAAAAGAAATTAAAAAAAAAAAAAAAAAAGAAAGAAAGAAAGAAACCTGTGCTCCAAGCTGCTCATAAAAATCAAAGCTGAAATTCAAAATATTTTCTCATAGGAATAATAATCATAGATTTTCAAGATAGCAATTAAATAATGCAGCTTTAGCATACTATTTTTGATTCACTGTTTTTCTTATTATAAGTATAATATTTAAGCTACTTTATAGGCTGAAATGGATTTTATTAGATAAAAGGCCTAGAAGTGTAGCCCTAACATGTTTATGGAAAGAGATGCACCCTGAGTTTTGAACAATCTTTCAGATCATAACTGAGGAAGGGACAGTAGAATAAAGCTGTGAGGTAAATAGAAAAAAGAGATGCCTTGTTTGGCAGCAAAGGCATCTAAATTACACTAAATCACAGCTGTTAATGTCTTCAGAATAACTGTCTCTCTCATTTACCAAGCACCTGTGCCCAATACTGTGCCCCTTCCCAGGAAATAACTATTTTTCTAAAGCTAAACTCATGGTCCTAAGAATTCAAGAATTTCATTCCATCTTTCTGATTAAATCACACACCAAATCCTAGCACTCTAAGATTCATATATGCCTATCTTGATTACCTTGCACTGCCTCCTTCTAAGAACACATCAGAGGAAATACCTAGTGTTATTATTACTTTAAGTACTAAAGGGAAAAGAAGAAATTAACACTTACTAAGCACTTGGTATGCTCTCATTTGATTTTCACAACCTTGTAGGTAAATATTACCCCCCACTTACAACATTAAGAAAATGATGTTAAATAACTTGCCCACAACACCATTAAAGAGAAGCCAGGACTCAGAATTTGGCTAACTCCCTACTCAAGGGTTTTTCTCCAAAGGAAATCATCACTTAGGTGCCACTGAACAGTTGACCACTTTCACATCAATTATTTGTTATTCTAACCCAGCAGCCCTAAAAGCAAGATATGAATAAAATAAACCATCAACTCTTCATTTCATGGAATCTATATAGTATTTAGAGAATTCTCTAAAATGTCCCCAGACGTGAATCCCAGCTCTTTATATCATTTCCCAATTCCTTCTCAACAGAGACTCGAACACGAGGGCTCCTTTTATCACGTCCATGCTAGTAAGTTACCGTGTCATTATAGCACAGCTATTAAAAACTCCTGAAAGTTTCCTTTTCAAACAGGATTTTCTACCAGCACAGATCTCTCTGTAGGTCTTTAAATTTAAATAAATTCAATTTTCACATGATAACTTGCCTGATGGTATTCCTAAGTGTTTGTTACTACCGCCAGTTTAAAAAGTTGTTTTGTAGTAAATTGTGAGCTAAATCTTGATTGAACTGCAGTTAAAAAAGGAAAATAAAAGTCTATGTTTAGACAGATTCCCCATCTATAGTTTTCCATTACAAGCTTGGGAGGGAGGGGAACCTGTACATTCAACATTTTAAATCTGTTTTTAACCCAACAAGATGACAAATGACTTACAATAATGCAATGTGCCTGAACTCTTCTAGCATGTTATTGCCACAAAACACTCACATTATGTTACAACATTATTATAAAAGGAAAACTGACATTCAATCCCTTAAATTATTGAATATTATTTTTACAGAAGTTTAATGTTACAAGGATTATTTAGCTTCAGGAGTTTAACACTTATAACGGATAAAAAGAGGATTCTAAGAAAAATAATGATCTCATGAAAACAGGTTTGGGTTTTTTTAAACAAAGCTGTGACCATAATACATACTAAACTTAACACTTAAACATGTCCAAAAACACTTCCTATTGTAAGGTAATTATTTCTAATACTGAAGGCAAAACAAATTAAAACAGAGCAAACATTTGCAGTCAAATGTCTGCAAAATTTTGAAATGGAGAAAAATGATGTCAACATTTTTTGTCCTTTTATTTGAAAGGCTCCAGTCCAAAAATAAACAGTCATCGGGCTCATCAACTCAGGTGCGGAAACTCATTAAAATTGAGATTTGGGAGCGAAGAAAACAAGATTCCCAGGATTTGGCTTCTTGGGTAAAACTGCCCTGTGCCCCACACCAGAAACCTCACGCAGCCACAGGGGCCCAGCCCACCCTGCCCGCCTCTCCCCGGCCGCGCCTGCCGAGGCCGCGCCGCCAGCGCCCCCTGCCGCCCTCCCACGCCCCAAGACCCGCTCCCACCCCCAAATCCGCGCCCCTCCCGCACCGCCCCCGCCCCGCGCTCGCCCGGAGCTCGCCCCGCGCTCGCCCCACGCCGAGGCCGCGCAGCCTGCGGGCAGGGGCGGGGGCGCGCGGACGCGAATCGAGGCGGGGCCGCCACAGGGCCGAGAGCACGGGCGCGTCCCCGGGACCCCTGCTGCGGCCAGACCGGAGCCTCACCTACCTACGCCGTATTTCTCCTCCTCCGTGGGGGTCCACATGGCCGGGCCGGGCGCGGCCCCGCGGGCGCGGCAGCCGGGCAACAACGCGGCGGGGACGGCCGCGGGCCCGGCTGTGGCGCACCGCAAGCCGAAGCGGGGGCGGTCAGGCGGCGCGGGGCAGTGGGCGGCGCATCCTTCACAGGCCGTCCGGGATGCCGCCGCCGCCGCCACGTCCGGACCGCGAGGCTCCGCGGGCGGCCCAGCAGTTCCCGGCGGCGCGGCCGAGGGCTCTCCACCTGTCCGTCGCCGCTGCTCCCGCGCCGCTGTTCGGTCCCTCACAGCTCTGCTGCTGGGCTCCCAGCGCCGCCGCGGTTCGGCTCGCCTCAGCGGGCTCGCAGGACGGCCGCGCATGCGCCACTCCCCGGCGCGCGGGGGCTCGCGCTGCCCGGGCTCGCGCCGCCCGAGCCCGCGCGCGAGCCCACGCGCCGCCGCCGCCGCCGCGCGCCAGCGGAGGGAAATCCGCGAGAAGGGGTTGGACAGCCCCGCGGGGGTCAAGCCTGGCTCCTCCGCTGACCCCCGCCCTCGACGGCTGCAAGCGCAGGAAGAGGAGGGCTGGGCAGGTGGAAGGCCCTAGGCCCCTAGAGGCTTGCGTGCCTAGTGCCTCCTGCCAGACACACCGAGATTGCCGCGGGAGCCCTGTCCGAGAGCGGAGGGCCAAGAAAGAAGGATACTGTCTTCGGACCCATCCCAGTGTCACTCACAGGGTGGTCACGACCCATCCCCGGAAAGGTCCCTGGAACCACTCTGCTTCTCGCCAAATCCGAAAGTTGGAGTCCCCGCAGGAGAACAAGGTGGAGCATACTCAGGCCCCTGGCTCCTCATCTCTGGGATGCCGTCTAGGCCGAAGTCCTGCCGCCTCCTTGGCTGTAGTTTCGCAGAGTTGGCCTATGCGGTTTGGGATCTGAACAATAATAGCAGCCTTCCTAGTAAGGAAACACTTCTTCGTTGGGATCTGGTATCCTGCCCTGGGCACCGCCTCTGCTGCTCCTAGGTTTCTGCCGTGCTGACTATTCGGAGTTTCTGGCTCCATCCCGAAACTTTCCTCCTTTATCTCCTCCTCCCAAAATCTGTTCCCTCTTACTTCTGCAAATATCACCTTGTGACTCTAGATCAACCATTCGCCAAAGACCAGGATAATCCTGGCAACTGCAGGACTTCTTTCCATCTACATATGGACCACCCATCTCTGTTACCGGCACTTTGGAGCCAAAACCCTGGTGTCATCCATCAATATAACTTTTTTTTTTTTTAAGATTTGTTTTTTAAAAGATTTTATTTGTTTATCTGAGAGAGAGAGAGAGAAAGCATGAGAGGAGCAGGGAGCCCAATGCAGGACTCAATCCTGAGACTCCAGGATCATAACCTGAGCCAAAGGTGGTTGCTTAACCAACTGAGCCACCCAGGTGCCCCCACAATATCACTCTTGAACACCCCCACTCTTCAAAGCCCAGATCAGCGCCTCATTTCCAGGAAAGCTTCCCTGATCCTGCAGCTAACAGACTGGACCCTTCCTTCTTTTGCCTAGGATCCCAGTTGTGTGCTTTTGTGCCTTATTTCTCCCATAAGACTATCAACTCCCAAAAGGCAAGCTCCAGACTAAAGTCATCTTTCTGGTCCCTCAGCACCTTGAACACCTGACACACACCTGTTGAGTAGGAAGCAAGACTAATATGAGAATATCTAGATAATCAACAGATCTTGTTGATTATTTCTTCATAAAGACCTTTATAACTGGTTCTACCTCCCAGATCTAAGCTCACCTGGATTGTTGCTTCAGACTTCCAACTCCTGACCTAAAGACTCCCACCTTTGAAGGCTGCCCACTGCTGTAAAATATTCTGTAAATAATTGAGTTTCTCAGCAGTTAGATACATTGAGGGGTTGGGGGAGTCCAAGAACATAATAAAAAAGATATCCTTATTTATGTAGCTAACTGTTCCAGGAAGAACTCTGCCCAGTATCACCATGGAATGTCATAATAGAATGAAGCCACATTCCCACAAAGCTTTCTCCAGGGAGCTTTCTAGCAAGTGGGCCAAGTTATACAGACCTTCCAAACGACCTTAAAGCTTTTATCTCATATCTTAGTTTCATCCTGTTGGCTGGTGTACATGATCACAGTCTCAGAGCCTAAGGACTGGTTTTCCCTAAGTTTACTCTCTTGCTCTCAGTCTGAATTCATCTTGGGTGCCTGCTTCCCTGGACAAAGACAGTCTCAATCAACAACTGCAAACTACAGCTCAGGGATGGGAATGCATTAATCCCAACTGAAAAAGGGAACAGAAAAGGAGCCAAGGTGAGAAGAAGGACATCTGATAAGTCCCAGACTCTACAGCCTTTCTCTTTGTACTAAATTTAGATTTTCTTGAAGCAAAAGAGCAGAGAGCACGTCATGGAGAATCGGCCTTCAGCAGGGATATGCACCTGCTTTCCTATATCCACAGCATCTGCTCTGAGTCCTTCCTCATGCTCCCAGTCTACTCTCACCCCACACATACATACCCCTCCCAGCATGTGAGCCAACCTCCAGCTTTCCTCTGAAAGTCAGGCTCGTCAGTGCCCTGCCCTCCCCTCTTCTCTATCCACTTCCTTATGTTTTCACCACCACCCAGCTTCATCATCTGCTCCTTCCTTGTAACGATCTGCAAGTGGGTGTGTCTTCAGTGTGTGGGTGACAGTGGGATGACACTGACTTCAGACCCATCCCAGTGTCACCCACTGTCTTCAGACCCATCCCGGTGTCACCTACAGTGTGGTCAGGGCCCATCCCCACACTTCGTGACACCCACATGATGACACTGTGGGTGACACCAGGATGAGTCCAAAGACAGTGTGGGTGACACTGGGATGGGTCTGAAGACTTCCTTGCAGGATCTGCAAGGACTCACTGCACCATTGTTGCTACCTGCACTCCATTTTCACCCGGTTCTGCTCCACAGGTTCCTTCTGTGTTTCCAGGAACATCTGCCCTTTTGGTATTCTTATCCACCATTCCCTCTCTTCCTCTCTCTCTCTCTGACTTTGAAGAATCATCTGGTCCAGATTATTTCAATGCAATTCATTTGACTCTCAGAAAGTTCTGGTTTCTGAGCCTGTCACCTCCCAGAAACTGCTCTCCCAGAAGTCCCCAGGGTCATCCCAACTCCAGATACAAGCAGCTACCCTTCCCTGACTCTGACTGGGTCTTTGCATGCAGTATCCCAGAACCCATGTACTCTCCTCTCTTGAAACTCATGTACCCTCCTCACCCTCCAAGGGCCACTCTCCCTGGGAACTCTTCCCCAACTGCCCTTGGCTAAAGGGGATTTTGCTCTCCCATAAGGACATTTCCTGTAGTACCTGCTCATCCCAACTTCCTCCAAGAGATCAAATGTGTCTGCCTTGAACATTGACAAAGTCTGTTTCCTTCCTCAGTTGCAAAGATTGTTTTTCATTTATTTTTACCCCACACAGAGACTAACATAATGCCTACCACCTAACAGGAAGTCAACATATACTCTTGGGTGAATGAACTACCTGTATGTTTCCTGAGACCATAATGCAATAGGCTAGAAAGAATTGAGAAATTTACATCAGCAAATCACAAGTCTCTCAATTCAGAAACTTGAGTTAATAAGAGTAAACTTCCTTGATACAGGAACATTGGCTTTAATTAAAAATTCACTGAGACATCTTACTGAGTAGCTATGTAAAAGATAAACATGGTTTCTTATCTAAAAAACAAGTCTGCAAACAGTTTGACTTAACATGTCACTATTACTTTTGGGCTGAGCTCATTACTTCAGATGATAAATTACAACTTGCTGATGGAGGAAGGAATCAAGGCTTCAGCAGGATGACCTTTAAGACTGCTGGCTATTAAAAATAGCTCATAACCAGGGCACCTGAGTGGCTCAGTGGGTTAAAGCCTCTGCCTTTGGCTCAGGTCATGATCCCAGGGTCCTGGGATCAAGCCCCACGTTGGGCTCTCTTCTAGGTGGGGAGCCTGCTTCCTCCTCTCTCTGCCTGCCTCTGCCTGCTTGTGATTTCTATCTGTCAAATAAATAAATAAAATCTTTAAAAAAAAATAGCCCATAACCAAACGTATTTTGTATATAACATACAAGAATTGCAGACAGCATCATCATTTTCATTCAAATAGAACTTAATCAACAATTTTTTAACATAAGCAAACTCCATAATGATAAATCCCCCAACCCTTTTGGTCACTGAGGCCAGCCCTCTCTACAAAGCTCTATGAGCTACACTTCATATCTTCTCCTGTTTTTTCTGCTGCCTGGAGAATCAGATAGCAGCATTTAAGGAGTCAGCCAGTCTGATGACTCAGCTCATAAAACAATGTGTGGCCACAAAGATGATGTTTATCCAGGAGCATCCTGGAGGCTCTTGCTACTGAAGTCAGTGAGCAGTAGGCAAGTGGTCCACGATTCTCAGTCTCCCAAGAGTTTCTGGCCAAGGTGCTAGAACATCACTCACTTCCCTCCCCCAGTGGTTGATCTCATCTGGTACTCTATCCAAGCAGAATGAGCCGGGATGGGCGGGGCAGTTCAGAGACAAGCAGTGGCTAGAGAGGCAATTCTAAGAGGACAGGTGATAGTGGTGATATTCTGCCTTCTCTTCATCACTTGGTGCCTGCAGCTAGGGCTTCTGCCCATACACAGCCCAGGGGCAGGTGGATACGAGGCTCAGAAACACTTGTTACCCAATGCACCTCTGCCCTGCTGGGTCCTCTAGAAGTGAGTCTGCTCTGGTTAACAAAGCATCTACAAAGCTAGTTTTCTTCATGGTAGAGAGATTCAGAGGCTAGTCTCACTTCACCTGCACCCCTTATGTTCCCCCAAAGCAACACCTTTTTGGAAGCCTCCTGTCAGGAGGCAACATTGGCACAAAGGGCTAACAGAGTAGGTTAACACAGAGCTGGCTGACAAAGTTAAGGTCCTTTCAGGTAAGAGACCTAAGTGACTAAGAAGTTATTATTAGTATTTTGCTTTAAATTTTGCTGCATCTGAATATCTTCAGGGTGGGGAGGGGATAGGGAAGAGTGTGAAAAAGAGACAGATTAAGCTGTGCAATATTTTATTATTTTCCCTAAAATGACAAACTTCAACCATCTGTTTCTTTTTTATCAACCCATTCAAAATATTATTTAAATGCAGATTCCTTGCAGTTCGCCAAGGTCTTTCAAATGAGATACGAACAAAACCTCCCTGATTTCCACCACTGGAGACTGATGTGTATTTCTGCATGGGCTGTGGCTTATCAAGCCCCCCCACCCGCCCCCATGAGAAGCAGCCCTAGATATGTCACAGGTTCCTCAGATACCCTGCCCACTCAAGACTGTGAACTACCCAGAGACAGTGTCATGCTGTGTTGTTTTTGATGTTGTTAGTGCCTTGCACATGAGATCTGACACATAGTAGGTGCTCAGTAAATATTGCTTAAATGAATACATTAGCAGATGAGTGCTTTTATTTACTTTTCCTGAAATGTATATCATTGTTACACCATGGGTTTTGTTTGTTGTTTGTTTCTGGCCAGGAAAAAGGGAGGAAAAACTATGAAAAACAAATTACCTCCCCCCCTCCCCAAGAAAGGAAGGGCAAGTAGATAGAAACTTGACATTACTCAGTTCTCCTTTCCCTTTGGGGGAAATAACTGTGCCCTTGAATTTCTGCACTAAGTCACCAAGGAGGAATTGAAACTAAAAAACCTTGGAGAGCAATTAGCAATGAAACGTACTAATGTCAAGAAGTGAATTTTATGAGACCATATTTGTAATATTAATTGGGCCTCTGCGTAGCTAAATAGTGAAATTATTGCTCCAATACAAATAGCCCCGAAAGAGAAAAACAGCCCAAAATAGCACAGATATTGCAAATCAGGACAGAGGTAATTTCTCTACACATAAAAAGCAACCAATTGCAATGCTTTCACTAATTCACTTAAGTGCAAAACAAAGCATGTTTGTTTGGTGTAGTATCACCTACCTTATCTCTGAATTGCTATGGAGCTGGGGCTAGAAAGGGAACCTTCATTCCCACAAGCCCCTCACACTTTTCACCTTGCAGTGTAGGAAATTTTAATCATTCATTCACCAAATATTTGTTAAGCACCTGTTATGGACCAGGTCCAGAGTAGAAGATGTTCACCATTTTTCCCATCACAGAGTTTCCCATCTAGTTGGAAGGGAGAAGAATTGAACCAAATATCACACAAGTGAATCTATAATTAGAGACATAAGTACTAGAACAGAAGAGTACAGTATACAAAGGGAGCATCCACCAAGGGGCCTGACCTAGTTTGGTAAATCAGGGAAGACTTCCTGGAGGAAATGGTGTTTAAGCTGGAACCTGACAATGCAGACAAATCAGCCAAGTAAAGAAGGAACGTGCTCTACAGAGAGGGAGCAGCATTTGGGGAGGTAGGTCTGATGAGTAGGAAGCTTGATGTATCTGAGGAATGGAAAGGCCAGTGTGAGCAGGATCTGATAAGTGAGCAAGCAAATGGAGAGTGGGGAAAGATACGGCTGGTGTGGGAAGCGGGCCAGGTCCTTGCTGGATCCCATGATCTTCGGGCACCAACCACTGCTAGGCCTTGGGTCAGAATAAGAACTGAGAGATGTGAGTCAGACCAGGCCCTAAGACCAGGTTCCTCAAGGAGATCCTGGGCTTGTTGGGAAAACAACAGAGGTAAAAGCCCATCCCCTTTTGTGCTGGGCTCAAAGGCACCAGCGCACAATCCCTAATTCTCAGCACACACAGCAAAGGCTGCACAGAACCATTTCTCCCCCAGGACCACTCCAGACTTCCCTCTCCTGTTCAAGCCAGTTCTTCCTTGATTCTCCTGATGGCACACCTGAGCATGGGCTCAGCCTTCATCTCTCAGGGTCAGAGGGGAAGAGAAGCTTATCTCCTGTTGGAGCTAACTCTCCAAAGTCTAGAAGGGTCTCTGCCGCCTTCTTCAACAGCAATCTGTCCATGCTAAGGTTTCTAGAGAAGAACATCACCAAGCATCCCAAGAAACCATTGGCCCTGAATCCCATCAGAGCTAATCTCTTCAGGAACATTCATATAGTAGAGGATGTAAGAAAAAGAAATCCTCAAAGAACTCTCTTCTGAGAACACACCTTGGCTGTGTACTAAGAACATGCAGGACCCCAACCCAGGCACAGCAGGACCAGGACTCGCCCTGTTCACACTGAGGAAGAGCAACTCTAAGCAATGGAGACTATTTTCTTCCCCACTTAGCACTGAAGTTGATGGATCTGAGTCTATCATATGGGGTCATGAATTATGGAAAGATTGGTATAATGATCATAATCCAGAAAACTGTCCTGCCAGGATCCATGGGAATTTTCCATGAGAACTCATCACCATGTGGCCCAGCTGAAACCACAACTGACGCTCAATCTGTCCCAAACCCAACCTGTCCCTTGTGGGCTTTTTAAAGTGTAAGTGACCTAGTAGCAGCAAATAGAGCTTGAAGGGTCTGGGTTCACACCCAGCTCCAGATACTTCCCAACTGGGTGAACCCAGGCAGGTAGCTTGACCTCCCTGAGCCCAGTTTTCTCCTCTGCTAAGTGGGAATAATAGCTTTCATGTCAGGGATGCTTAGGGGGATAATGCCTGAGAAGATCTCAACACAGAGCCTCACACAGGGTAAGTGTTCGCTCAATATTGGGAACCCACTCCCTGCCCCACCAGCTCCGATCACTCCCCAGAAATGCCAGGTCTCCTTGTTTTTGTGAAATCTACTTCTCCTTGGAGCCAGCCTGTGATTCAGTCACCCCCATCCAGCTGGGCTGGCCTCCCGCGTCCGCCTCTCACCAGCCAGCACTTAGCTCAGCACCAGCCCCTTCTCTCTCTCTAACACCAAAAGGTATTGATTTCCCTGATCTATTTCCAGGATGCAACACCCTTGAAAGCCACTTATTCCCCTCACTGTTCCTCCATGACCATCACATCCCCTACTCATAGCCACTTTTCCTAGAGCCACAAGGTCCTCATCTGCTAAGGCTTAGATCTGTTTCATTTTGCACTGGTTTAAAGGTCAAACATGAATTTTTCCCCATTATTGTACTGTGTCTTGTCACACAGACTCTCTCTGTTTCATGCATTAGTCACAGTCTTGCTATCAAATTAAATATTCCTCGGTGGTTATTTTTAGAGAAATCTTTTTCTAACTCTACGTGGTACAATGATGTGTGTGCACCCACAGTTCTGGGATCCAGGCATTACCAGGTGGGCTCCAAATTGTATGAGGGCTCAGAGTCCTCTAGAAAATAGCAGCCAGTGGAGCAGTGGAGTTTGTGACCTGGTTCCGTCCATGGAATCCCCTGTCTGGCTGAAAATAATTAATCGCTCAGGCCCTGGATGATCCAATCATTCATGTGTACTAATTCATCAGTAAGTCCAGGAAAGGCCCAAAGTAGACTCAGAACAACTGTGAGTTAAGCAAAGCAAGTCTGTAGCACCCCAACTGCTTGTTTGGTTCTCTTCTCATTCCTAGTACAAGGGCACCAGGAGTAGCTGTGTCTCTACACCCTACACCCCCATGGAAGGAAAGAGCTTGACTGAAGCCTGAGTGAATGGTTGTGGTTACATGACTACCTATACCTGTGCGATCTCAACCTACAGAGAGGCCAGCATCAGTGGAGAAATGAAGCCCTCTGAACAGAACTGCAGACCTCCCTGCAGTGGGTCCACATGAAGAAGGAGAGCCTTGCTAAGTGTCAGTTCTCTTCACCCACTTGAGGGCACTGTGAGGATCAGAAACCATACATGCCTTAGACTTAAGGAGCTCACAGTGGAATAGAAGAAACGAAACCCATGGAAAGGGACTAAATAATAAGACAGGATTTAGCACTTCTCCCTGGGGCACAGACTGTGGGGAAAGGGTAGACTTCTCACTTCTGATGCTGCTTTCCACATGCTGGTCTCCACTGGTTATGATACCTCAGCTGCACTCACCGAGAACAGTAACACTGGGGGGAAAGGAGGAAGTCAGCTTAATCTTGGGTTCAGTTCACAGGTCCAGCTGGTCTCACACCAAGCTTCTTTCTCCCCCCAGCCTTCATCAATGAAGAAAGTGGTGTTTTAGCCTCCATCTGCGTTTTATTTCTCAACTTGTTCAGAAATGAGATTGGGGGGGAAAGGGACAATTTTTTAACTTTTTTTAAAGATTTTATTTATTTATTATTTATTTGACACAGAGAGAGAGAGATCACAAGTAGGCAAAGCAACAGGCAGAGAGAGGGGGAAGCAGGCTCCCAGCTGAGCAGAAAGCCCAATGCGGGGCTTGATCCCAGGACCCTGAGATCATGACCTGAGCCGAAGGCAGAGGCTTAACCCACTGAGCCACCCAGGTGCCCCGAAAAGAAAGAATTTATTGAGGGTACTCTCAGAGAGGCCCTGGAGACTATAAATGTTATGGATGTTCAGAAGCAAAGGCCAAGTGGAATGGAAAAATCCAGGAAGGCTTGGGCTGAGGAGGCAAGGTCTCTGAGGATGGTTGAACATGGCTCAGGAGTAAAGGACATACTCTTGCTGGAGGTCTCATGAACTAGGACACAGATAGAAGAAGTAGAAAAGACATGGGGAAAACAATGATGAAGCCAATGTGACCAGAGCCCGAGATTTCCTTGAAAGAGGTGGCAGGTGGGTGGAGGCAGATGACAGAATTCCTAGCAGTCAGGAGAGATTAGTTTGGCCACTTGGTCAAGGCATGTTAGCCAAAGGCTCTGCCAGCTCCATGGAAAGTAACTGGGGGCAGAGTTGAGGACAGTTTAGAGGAGAAAGTACAGGGTGGGCTGAAAGGTTACCATGACTGTGACTGTGACTGTCCCATGGGCCCCTGATGTTGAGATGTGGGCCTGACCTGGGGAAATGGCACTGAAAACTAGGCAGCGGAGACCTCATGAGGCCTTCAGGAAGAAGAATGTGACCTTGAAAACTGGCTGATGGATGAGGGGGAGACAGTCCAGGAAGACACAAAGGTTTGATCTGGGGAAAGCCCTGACAGGGCCTGTCAAGCTACTGGGAGAGCCACATTGAGGAAGGTACAAGTGTGGGTCACTTGATAGGATCAGCTCCCCCAGTGAGGAGAAATAAAATCAGTAAATGGACAAGTGGGAAAATGAGCATCTTCTTGAACCATCAAAGACAGATAAGACCCCTTTAAGGGTCACTTGATAGGATTGGCTCCCCCAGTAAGGAGAAATAGAATCAGTAAATGAACAAATGGGAAAATGAGCATCTTCTCGATCATCAAAGAAGGACAATGTGAAACTATAAGACCTCTTTATTGGTCCATAAAATAAAAAGAAAAAAAAATTAAATGATAGCGTGCAGGAAGTTAGGTGCAGGAAGACAGATGCAAGAAGTGGGGTGGGTCTCGTTGACACCCCCCACGAGCAATAAAGCAAGTGGGTATCACAAACCCCTGAAATACAGAGCCAAAATATGGAAAAAGCCCAGATGTCCATCGACAGATGAATGGATAAAGTAGATGTGGTATATATGTATATATTTACAATGGAATATTACTCAGTCATCAAAGTAATGAAATCTTACCATTTGCAACTATGTGGATGGAACTACAAGGTATTATCCAAAGCGAAATAAGTCAGTCAGAGAAAGACAATTATCATATAATTTCACTCATATGTGGAATTTGAGAAACAAAACAGGATCATGGGGGAAAGGAGGGAACAATAAAATAAGACAAAATCAGAGGAGATAAGCTGTTAAGAGACTCTTATCTATAGGAAACAAACTGAGGGCTGCGGAGGGGAGAGGAGAGGGGAGATAGGGTAACTGGGTGATGGGCATTAAGGAGGACACATGATGTGATGAACAACTGAGGAATCACTGAACTCTACCTCTGAAACTAATAATACACTATATGTTAATTAACTGAATTTAAATAAAAACAAAGAAATAGGAGCATCTGTGTGGCTCAGTCGGTTAAGCATCTGCCTTCGTTAAGCATCTGCCTTGGGCTCAGGTCATGATCCCAGGGTTCTAGGATAGAGTCCAATGCTTCTCCCTCTCCCTCTGCCTGCCACTCCCCCTGCTTGTGCTCTCTCTCTGCCAAATAAATAAATAAAATATTTTAACAAAAATAAGCAAAATACGGGGCGCCTGGGTGGCTCAGTGGGTTAAAGCCTCTGCCTTCAGCTCAGGTCGTGATCCCAGGGTCCTGGGATTGAGCCCCACATCGTGCTCTCTGCTTAGCAGGGAGCCTGCTTCCTCCTCCCTCTCTCTCTCTCTCTCTCTCTCTCTCTCTGCCTGCCTCTCTGTCTACTTGTGATCTCTGTCTGTCAAATAAATAGATAGAATCTTTAAATAAAAAAAAATAAACAAAATACAATAATTAAAACCAAACCAAAACAAACAAACCAACCAAAATGGATCGAGGGAAAGCCCCATCCACACATTCACTGCAATACTGCCTGCATATGTTGGAAGCAACCCAAATGAACGCCAGTAGGAGATGAATTCACTAAACATGGGGCATTACCCCTGCAATTTTATGCAACCAATACCGGCAATGAAAGCCATATATCCACGTGGAGAATGTCATTATATAACATTCAATGAAAAATAATCATGCCCAAAACCCTCTTCACAGCATAGTTAGAATTATGCAGGAACAATTGCATGTGGAAACAAACCAGAGTGAAATTTACCAAGACATAAACTCTCCTCTTTTCTGTAATTCCCCAAAGAATTGCTTTAATACGAAACAGTGCAGCTTTCTCAGGAAACAACACACACAGGCAGGATGTAGAATGGGGCCACACTGCACTCTGCTGCCCTGCACCCTGGGGTCCACCTCCTACCCTCCTTGGAGCTCATTCCCTCCTGGTGATGAGCATGGAGGAGTTCCTGAAGCTGGACTTCCATAGTAGAGAGCCAAGGACAGCACTGGGCATGGATTCCTATGTTTGCTTTAACCTCTCCCCCCTACCCAGGGTGTCTTGTCTACACATCCACCCTGGCTGGCCCAGCCTCTGACTTCCAGAGCACAGGACCCATTTTTCTTTTTCCCCACAGCCAGTGAGAGCTTTGGTGTCTTAGCAGATACCTAGAGCTCTGCAAAGCTCCCTACAGGGTACTTGGAGAAAGGCTGCCACTTGCCTTCATTAAGCTGATGGTCTCTACTGCCCTACCTACAGCTCCCACCTCTCCAGCTGGGCTTCAAGCTCTATCACACCACTGAAATGCCTGTGTTAAGGCCTCAAGGATGTCTGTGATGGAAAATCTGTTGGTTGTCTCTGTTCTTGTCCCACTTTTCCTGCTTAGCAGCATCCAACACAGTAACCATCCCTTTCTTGGAACACTGGCTTCAAGAGACTTCCAAAAAACTACACTCCTGGTTTTCCTCCTACCTTATGGTTCTCTCTCAGTCTACATTCCTGGCTCTTTCAAGTCTCCTGGGCCTCTGCCCCAGGATTAAGTCTCCTTTTCCATCTGTCTCCACATTCTCTCCTTTCTTGTCTGGTTTTGTGGCTTTGAATCCCATCTAACTCAGGATGTCTCCCAAAACCTCTGCCCCAAACTCCATCACTCAGGCTGCCCTCCTGACACCTTGGATGTCTTAACAGTATCTTGAAATGAAAATGGCCAAAACTGCACACCCCCAAAGTCTCCTTATCTCAAAAGACAGCACCTCCATCACCCCAACAGCTCCTGGCAACACTAGCAATCATCCTTGTCACCCCTCTCCTACCTCCCCCACCCCCATCCATTCTACAGTGAGTTCTATGACTCCAACTCCTAATATATCCCAGATCTCCCATCATCCCAGACCAAACCACTCTCTTTCTCACTCGGAATTCCACAGCCTTTTGTTGGTCTCCCTGCTTCCACTTTACCCCTACAATTCTTCCCAGGCAGCCAGAGGATTTTTTTTTTTTTAAGTGTAAATCACAGGATGTCATTTCTCCAGGCAAAAGAATGGCCTCCCAAGAAACAAAGCCTCTACACTGCCTTCACTATTGCTATTCCGCACTGTATTAGAAGCCCCAGTCAGTGTACAGGCAAGAAATATAAAGGCACAAAGATTGGAAAGGAACAAGGAAAGCTGTCTTTATTCACAGATACCATTATTGTGAATGTAGAAAATTACTAGAGCTAATACATAAATTTAGCAATGTCACCGAATACAAGATTAATACATTTAAAAAATCAATTGTATTCTCATATACTAGCACTAAACTATTCAGAAATTTAAAAATTTTTAAATTCTACTTACAATAACATCCAAAAACTAAAAAGATGAGTAGTTAATGTAATGTAAGATGTGCAAGACTATAAAATACTGCTGAGAAAATATTTTAAAAGACTTAAATAGAAAGATATGCCATGTTCATGGATTGAATATAATCAAGGCCATATTGTATTGGCAGATATGTAGACAACTAGGTGATCAACAGAAGAGAATAGAGTCCAGAACTAGACCCACACATATATAGTCAAGAGGTTTTTGAAAGCGTGCCATAACAATTCAACATGGAAAAAAAGTTCATTTTTCTTCAAGAAAAATATTAATCCTCAACCTTAAGCTCCTTTTACACTCAAAAAGTCAATGACAAGTGGATCGTGGCCCCAAAGATAAAAGCTAAAATTATACAGATAATGGGGAAAACAAAACATAAAAGGATGTTCATGACCTTGGGGTAAGTAAAGATTTCTTAGAGAGGACATAAAAAGCACTAATTATAAATTCTGAACTTCAAAAAACCTAGAACTCCTGCTCATCAAAAGTACCCATTAAGAAAACAAGTAGATAGGAAAAGAAAGTAGGTGGGGTACCTGGGTGGCTCAGTGGGTTAAGCCTCTGCCTTCAGCTCAGATTATGGTCTCAGGGTCCTGGTGTTGAGCCCCGCATCGGGCTCTCTGGTAGGTAGGGAGCCTGCTTCCTCCTCTCTCTCTGCCTGCCTCTCTGTCTACTTGTGATCTCTCTCTGTGTCAAATAAATTAACAAAATCTTAAAAAAAAAAAAAAGAAAGAAAGAAAGAAAGAAAGAAAGAAAAGAAGTAGATAAGCCAAAACTCTTCCAACACACATCTGTACCAATGGATATGTATCCAGAGTGTATAAAGAACTCCCATAACTCAATAATAAAATGGCAAACAACCCAGTGTTTGAAAATGGGCTAAAGACTTGAACAGATTTACAAATGGCCAATAGTCACATGGAAAAGTCCCCAGCATTGTTAACCATTAGAGAAATGCAAACTGAAACAGTAGTGAAATACAGTGAAAAACCACAATGAAATACTATGCACCCATCAGAATAGCTAAGATAAAAAGGCTGATAACACCAGATGTTGACAATGTGGAGCAATCAGAAGTTTCATAAATTGCTAATGGAAACGTAAAAGGATAAACCACTTTAGAAGTCTGGCATTTCTTTTCTTTTTTAAAAAATTTTTACTTTTTTATTGACATATAATGTATTACTAGCCCCAGGGGTGCAGGTCTGTGAATCGCCAGGTTTACACACTTCATAGCACTCACCAGAGCACATACCTTCCCCAATGTCCATAAAGTCTGGCATTTCTTAAAAAGTTAAATATATTCTCAATGTATGTCCAGAAATTTCACTTCCAGGTATTGACGAGCCATTTTTGGTCCGAAATACTTACCCAAGCCTATGTCCACAGAAAGACTTGTGCATGAATGTTTATAACAGCCTTTTTCATAATGGCCAAAAACTGGAACAGCCCAATAGCCATCAAATTGTGGTATATTCATAACATGTAGTATTACGTAAGAATAAAAAGGAAAGAACTACTAATACAACAACACAGATAAATCTTGAAAAGAAGCAAAAGCCACCAGACACAAAAAGCTACATACTTACCTACTTGTATAACTTATATACAACTTCTAAAATAGGCAACACTCATCTATGGTGATAGAAATCAGATCAGCACCTGTGATGGGGTGGTCAGCTGGGGTCAAGTTTTCCAAACCAAACTGAGTAGTGGTATCACTCAAGGAGCTAGTCATAAATGTAGGTGCCATCCAGGCTGAGGCAGGTTCTCTTCTCTGGAGCCTCCACCTTGAAGGAGCCTGCAGGGAGCAGTCCCACCTTCAGCCAGAAATGCAGGACTGCAGACTAAACGGCCCCAGCTTCCAGCATTGCCAGAGCTGCAGCCCTCTTCGTCCTTAAGGCATGGGCAGGAAATAGGAAATCCCTTTGGTGTCCTGCCTTCAGGCAGTCCCAGGCCTGGGAGTAGCAGAGACTGGACGTCAGCAGCCAGCCCAGGGGCCTGAGGGCTCAGGCTCAGAAGCCCCCTGGGCTCCAGCAGAATCTGCACAGAGAAGCTCCCCGACTTTAGGCCTCCAGGCTTGTAGGCCAGAGCAACCCAGTGCCCCCAGGACCAGGCTCCCCGCACACCTGCCCCTCTCTGCATGCCCCTGTCAGAGCCCCATACCCCTGCTCCCAGTGCCGAGCCCCGACACTTCTCTCACCTGAAGGCCCCTGAAAGGGAAGCCTAAGCAAGAGCCATGGAGGCCCCAAGCAACTGGCTGACAAAGTCCTTTTAGGACCAAGCCAAGGGGGAAAAGAGTTTTGCAGGTGAGAGCTGGGAGGGCTGAGAGAGAACTCTGAGGCCAGGAAAGGGCCCCTGGGCAAACCAGCCAACAGGCAGGGGTAGCAGGGTAGGGGTAGCAGTCTGGGCTGAGGGGCTGGCTTGTGACCTTCAACTTTCTCACATATAAAATGGAAATTAAATACAGTAAGGCATTTTCCCGCTCTGACCTTCTCACAGTCAACCTAGATCAGCTTTCCAAACCATGTCTGAACCACACCTGTGGTGACGCTCACTGGCCCTGGATCTGTTCCCATTCTTGCAGGCCTGGGTTTGGCCCACCCAGGAGGGCACACGGAGAGACGAGAAAGTGAAGAGGCCCAAGAGGCACCACTTACCCTCCAAGTAATCGGACTTTGAGAAGCCCTGAAGCTGGAACCCATAAGCTCTTCTAGGACCCTCCCATCTTGACACCCTCCTTCCCGACCCCAACTTTATGGCCACTTCCAGGGAGCCTTCTGTGTGGCACTGGAGGAGCCAGCTGACCTCTGACCTCCTTCCTCCCAGAGAACAGAACCTGGCTGCCTACCCTTCTCCTAAATCTCCTCCCACCCTCTCCACCTTTGTCTCCTCCAGGCAGCCCTCCCAGCTTCAGGTGCACAGGACTTTTTCCAAAGAATTGAGAAAACCCACCTGACCGCAAGAGTAACAGAAAGAAGAAAATCTTCCAGGGTCAGCCCTGAAGGGCAGGGGAGGTAGGATACCTGTCCTGGGAAGAATACCTTGGGGTTCCCTCATCCCTTGGCAGTGTTCCCGGCTCTGGCTGGTGGCCTGCATTGACTCATGGGCTGGAGAGAGGAGGGCCTTCTCTTCCCCTGGCTGAGACTGTGGTAGGTGACTGTTGCTGAGAATCTCTGCACACCTCCCACCCTAGGATCTCCCATCTGAGCAGTCACATAACTCCAGTAAGAGTGAATCCTGCTACAGGAGCTCATCAATAGGAATGGAGTCCCGGCCCCCACCCCCACCCCCCCGGCCCAGGGGCCACACCCTATCTCTGTAGCATCTGCCTCAAGAGAGAAATGATATCTTACTGCATCTCCGCTGTGTAGAAACAGACACGGCCGGGGCACCTGAGTGGCTCAGTGGGTTGGGCCTCTGACTTTGGCTCAGGTCATGATCTCAGGGTCCTGGGATAGAGCCCCGCATCGGGCTCTCCACTCAGCAGGGAACCTGCTTCCCCTTCTCTCTCTCTGCCTACTTATGATCTCTCTCTCTCTCTGTCCAGTAAATAAATAAAATCTTAAAAAAAAAAAAAAAAAGAAAGAAAGAAACAGAAACGGCCACAGACACAGCCCCAGCAAGCTTTATATCCACAGTTTAGTGCATTCAATTTATTGCCAACAATTAGATATTAAAGCTGTCTCAGGAGCTGGTGTTCTCTTTGTAGAGTCAAGGGTCCAGTGAGGGCTGATTCACATCTGTCTAAGCTGCCCTGAGCCCTAGGCCAGCCCCTATTCTGGACGGTCAATGGCAGTCCCTAGAGAAAGACAACTCCAAAATTCCTATTTCCTGGTGCCCCATAAGGCTGCCCACACACCCACTTCTGTCTAAGGGAGGCTGAACTAGACCAGCACTCTCTAGGCATGTTGTGCTCATTTTTGTTCCTCAGATACTTGAAGGTCTTTAGAGCCCCAGGGCCTTTGCACTTGCTCTTCTCTCTTTTTTGGGATGCCTTTCCTCCTGCTCTTCTTACAACAAACTCCTTGTCATTCATCCTCAGCTGAGTGTCCCCTTCTCAGAGACCTTGCCTGACCTTCCTATCCCTGTCACCCCACTTTGGCAATAAGCTCTGTCATTAGAGGAGGAGTTCCAACTCCTTAACCTGCCCCTCCCAATAGCCCAGAGAGGCTTGCCCACATTAGACACTCTTGAGTTAGCTCATCCCCTCATCTGGCTAGTGTAGTGACCAATGTTGTGTCCTACAGGGCCCTTTCATGACCCCGTGAGCAGGAGTTCTCTGGACCTGCCTGGTTGCCATAGTTCAGAGTCCCCTCTACCTCACCTGTCTCCCCCGACAGCCTGGGTCAGTGCCTCTGCACAACTCATTAGGCCCTGGTCTGACAGGAATCTTCAGAGAGAGGGGGGCCCCCAAGGGCAGGTAGGCAGCTCAATCAGACAGGAGTTCTGACTGCAGTTTCCCCCAGGAAGACAGCCTCCTTTCTAAAGGCTTTTAGCCTGAAACTCAATACTTTCCTGGACACCATCAGACCCCACAGTCTCTCATGTGAGGTGACATTTCTCAGGATCTAAAACATGCTGAGAGCTCTGCAGCACTCTGTGCCTTCCCTTTCACAGTCTCATAGAGCAGAGGACAGGTATCACTTATCCACATATTCTAATGAGGAGATGGGCTCAGAGAAATTAAGGGAGTTGTCCAAGCTCACAGAACAGAGCTGGGGAGAGAGACCCCAGGCTGCGTGACCCAGCCCAACTTCTCTCCCATCCTAAGGGAAGTGCCTGGACCCTAAACCTTCCTGAGAGGGGACTGGTGCTCCCTTTCCAGGTTCAGGGGTTAGAAGGCATGGGAGGTCACCCCCAAGAGCCCTTTCTCTGGTTGCTGGGGGCAGAGAAGACCAGGGGAAAGAAGGGGCAGGTCTGTGACACCTCCAGCCAGGCCAGGTTGGGGAAGGGGTCAGTCGGGGTAGTCGGGGTTGGGATTCTTTGGACAGGGACAGCCTTTCTCTTAGGGAGGGGATTCTAGAGCCCCATATTTCCAGGTTCAGACCTGGCCCCGCCACACACACTGAATGTAGGAAGCTGGGCACTCTCTCCTGGTTGCTGCTCAAACCTCAGTGACTGTCTGCAAGATGGGCAGAACCTCTGCCTAGGAAAGCTATTGGAAGGAAAGAAGTATAAGGAAGATCTTATATGAGACATTCCTGGCACACTCTAGGTACTCAAAACATGGGCTCAAAATGTGGCTGGAAAGCTAAGCCAGGGCTGGGAAGCCCAGCCGTCTCACCCACCTGACCTTTCCTTGGTGGCCCCTGAAAACTTCCATGCAGCCCCAGCAGACCAGATGGGGAGACACGGCCTAGGCATCAAAGTCCCATCAGCTGGAAGTGAAGGTGTACTGGGGAGCAGGGGCTGCTCCACAGGGTGGCTGAAGGGCTCATCAAGTTCCTACACAGAGAATCTTGGCCAGGTCTGAGCATTGATCGGCTTGCTGTGAACACAGATGAAGGCTGGCTGGGGGCAGGGGCGGGAGGTGTGCAGAAGGGGGCAGGTAGTTTAGTCCACACTGCCCCTGCCGCAGGAGCAAGTATTTGGAGGTAAGGCAGGCTCCCCAATGCCTCCTCATCTCCATCACTTCCTCTTTGCCCTTTCTCTGAACTCCGCGTGAGAAAGAAGAAAGTAAGCCTGCCCACAAGAGCCACAATCATCAGTCACTGCTGCTCCCCCTACCACTGCTCCCCCTCAGCATTGCGTTGCGGCCCACTGGACAATGCAGATAGTTGCTCCCTGCCTGTCCCCATGGAGTCTGGACTCCCTGAGGACAGAGACAGAGGAGAAAGGACAATCTTAAGTCCATGTGCCACGTCAGAGCCCAGTCATGGACCTCAGCCAGCCACTTAGCCACTCTGAACCTTGGTTTCCAATCTGTAGAATGAGATCATAATGCCTAGCTGCAGGATTTGAGACCAATTTTGTTTGTTACATGTCTAGTTCAACAGTCCATAAAATGTTTTAAGCACATAAACTCTTGGTCAAATTACATCTCGGGAGAAATTCCAACACACAAAATAGCTCTGTTGGAAGCAGAGGTGGAGGGGCCCTAGGACTCTTCTACCACATCCTGAAGTCCTGGGGGGGTCAGGTGTGAAAAGATCTGGCCCCGACTGGCAACACAGAAGCCACCCAGAAGCGCCACAGCAGCAAGAGGAGGTGGACAGGTTGTTCCACAAACTAGCATCAAACACGGGCTGCATCTCTAGGGGAGGTGAGCAAATGGAAGTGGGGAGGGGGGAACACATGAGAGTGCCCTGGGAGCACTAAGACCGAGACTGCTACCAGGTGCCTATTGTCTCACCCCCGGGGTCCCCAGTCTGCCTTCCTGTAAGAAAATGGGATGAGAAACTGAGAGAGCTCCTTGCCATGTCTGCCTCTCACCCATTAAACCTATTTGTTCTCCCTTCTTCACACAGGTCGAGCCCATTCCCGCCTCCTTACCTTGCCTCCCCCTCTATCTGCCAGCTGCAATGCCCTTTCCCTAAGTCTTTGCCTTTCCAAATCTGACTTGACCTTCAAAGTCCCACGTCACCACGTTCTGGTAATCCTTCCACGATTGTCCCCAGCCAAAAGTAGCTTCCTCCAACGTTCTCCAGCAGAGAGGGCAGTGGCTGAGAGCTTAGGCTGTTTCTCCATCCGTAGGATGGGAATGTGAGGACCAAGATGGTCCATGTAAAGCCCCAGCACTGTCTTGCCACACAGTAGGCACTCAAGAAACAACAGCTGTTCATCGTGATGTCATGCCCTCCCCCTTCACCCAGGCAGGCCCACAGCTCCCTCTGGCTCTGGCACACAGTAGGCATCAACTGAATGCTCACTCGGGTGACCAGCAGGTGGCCCCACACCCCCAGTTAACCTGTCCTGACCGACTGCTCTGAGCTGGGGGAAATTGGTTCCCTGAGTCTCCCGCTACTTTCTTCTGGTCATGGGAAACAGAGAAAGGGCAGGACTCACAGAGTCCTGTCACCTTGGCATGTCTCCTAGCAGACACTTAGGCAACATTGGTGACCATGGCCTTTTGACTTGGCTGCCCCTCTCCCCTTTCCCATAGGCTTGCACACCCTTGTAAGGATTACTCCCATTTAAGAGATAAGAAAACCTTCCACTGGTGGCAGCATGTCTGCCCAGGGGGCCGGAAGAATCCGGCCCTGCTTGATCAATGTCTCATTTTACTGATGAGGATGGGGAACTTCAAAAAGTGGAACAGCCTTGCCCAAGTCCTCATGTAAACCAAAGCTCAGGTCCTGGCTCTAAACTAAATAACCCAACCCCACCCCACCCCACCTGCAAGGAGGGAAGTGGACTTCCCAGACCCTTCCCCACCTGCTGGCCTTGGTTCCAAGGGGTGAACGTGTTGGGTGCCCATTGGGAAAAAGGGAAGAATTGTACCCTGCTGGGATTGAGGGCAGCTGTGAGGACCCACTAGAGCTGCAAAGGCTCAGTGAAAGTCATCGGGTCTGGAGATGGCCACCCCCGCCAGAGAGCAAGAGTTTCCAGCAGGCCTGGGAGCACTGAGCCCCCTGCAGAGGTTGCCGCAGGCTGCTTTTGAGTCTCAATCTGGCTCTGCGGTGGAGGGGCTGAATCGAGGGCGGAGAGGGGCTGGTGCGGAATAGCAATGAGCTAGGCTGCTGGAAGCCAGCCAGCACCAGGTTTGCAAGACAGAGAACTCTGCTGTCAGCTGGGTCAGGGGAGCATCCCTGGGAAGCACTGGGAAGCAATCTCTCTCTCTCTCTCTCTCTCTCTCTCTCACACACACACACACACACACACACACACACACACGGGCGCTCACTCACTCATGCACACATGTCAATACACCTCTCGTGGATTCTTTATTGAAAGCTCCCAGGAACGCCACCATGGAGGACAACTAAATGCCTGTGTTGGAAAAGGCTGGTGAGAACAAGTGGCCACGAAGATTTTTAGTTCACATAACTCCAGCTGATTGTCAGGGGTTTGCTCCTGTTTCACAGATAGCCACCCTGAGGCCCAAAGAGTGTGACCTGGCCAGGCACCCAGCCTCTTAGCCCTGGCTTGGGAGAGCTGTACCTGATGCCAGAGAACAGGGGACCACGCTTCTCTTCAGCTCTCAGAAGTGGCCAAGTGGACATGGGAGCTCTGGGGGCAATCCTTCCAACCCTCTCCTTTGCTAACTACCTCTGCTACACCACCACTAACAGAGCCACTCCCCCTTCCCCACAACAGCAATGGGCCAAGTATGACCAATTAGAATCCCTCACTGGGTCTAGACTTTAGGCCTCTGGCAGATGCCTCCCTTGCTGGAACCATGGGAGCCGTGGGCTTGGATGTGAGAAGGCTGTACAGACAGAAGATCAAGGTCACCCCCAGGGAGAAGCACAGACAGGCAGAGCTGAGGGGTGAAGAGTCCTTCTGCCCCCAAGGCCCTGGTCCCAGTCCCTGCAGTTCTGCCTTCAATCCTAGAAACCATCAGGCAGCCTCCCCAGCCACTGGGGTGCCTCAATTCCCTCTTTGGCTTCAAAGGCCCTGTGACATCGCCTTCTCAAGCCATGCCCCTCCGCCATAGACCATTTGGAGCCCATGATTTGGTAGTATTTGTGTGCTGTTTTGTCCTCCTGGAGGAGAGTAAACTCCCCAAGGCGAGAGCCCTGCCTGCAGCTTTCCCTGCTGCTTTCCTGGCACCCTGTGCGGGGGCTCAGTGCCGTGGTGCTCTGGGCCCAGTGAAGGATCTGTCTGCAGCCCTGTCACTAGACAATGAGCCCTTGCCTCTGGCCAGTATTGCCCTGGGCAGAGTACACAGCGAAGGCTGGTCTGAACCACAGGCTCCGTGAGGCCTCAGCATTCATCTACAAAAGGGTGGACCACCCTCCCTGAAGCCAAGGGCTTTGCCCACGGTTCAGGACACCCAGGTGATGATGCTCTGGGGAGTGAAATCCCATGGGTGGCGAATGCCTGATTTTGTGGGGTAGAAAGGCCCAGAGATAGCTGTGTTGCTTTTCCCTCTGGCAACCTCAGGTACTTCTCTCTTTCCTGATGGTTGAAGATGCTGGGCTGGCAAATGGCTGCTGGGCGTGAGCCATGGACCAGGCACCTCACTAGGCACTTCACATACATCATCTGCCTGGATTCCCCAGAGGAACCCCCAGGGGGGCACTACCTCCCTATCACAGATGAGGAAATTGAGGCGGGAAAGCTGGGGGACTTGACCAAGGTCACCAAGAAGGGAAGCAGCCCACACCTCAGGAGTGCTGGCTCCTCCCGGCCTTCTACCCTCTCCACCCCCTCCCCCATGCCTTGAGGGGACAGGAGGTGGAGGAGGGAGAGCTGTGGGTGCCAGTTGAGCTCTTGGAAAACTGAGAGGTTTCAAGATAGAGCAGAGGGAATATGCCACAGTCAGGGCCCCGCCTCGAGGCTGCCCGCAAGGGCTCCCAAGGGCTGAGGGCGCTCTCCTGCCGGAATAGTCAAAAGACAGTCTCCAGCGTCCCGCCTCCTCCCCTCCCCGACATTCTCGCTGCCAAATGAAATCTGGCAGCTTCTGAAAATAGCTCAGCGCTGCAGCAGGCTCTCTGCCCGCCCTTCAGCAGGCTGGCATGCAGCTGGGGGTGGCCACTGTGGGCAGAGGCTGGCGCACGCGGGGCCCAGGGGTGGGTGTCACACACACAGGGCACTGGGCGCCCCGTAGCTGGTGGAATGAGGCAGCTGCCATTCCTCTGCTCCTCTGACCTTTCCACTCCCGGTGGGGCCACAGTGGCCCTGGAGCCAGCCTGGCATGTTTACTAGGACCAAAGTGGGGGAGACCACAAGTAGGTGTGACCAGCTGCCCTTGGGCCACTTTTGTCCACTCATGTAGACAGAAAAACCCAGGAACCAGGAAGAAATGCCAAAATGGTATTTATTACTATCTAGATGTAAAACCCAGCAGTGTTTTCCTATGTGACGTGGGCTGGGGTTTCCCAGCCAGTGAGAGACAGGTCAGGAACCAGGCTGGGTGTCAGGCACTTGTCAGGCCCATTATCAGGTACCAAGAACCCTAACGCATGGGCAGCATGGGACTGGGTAAGCCCGAACCAGCAAGGAAGGGGTCCTCTCTGTTCCCACCTCAGGCTGAAGCCAGGACCCAGGACCAGATCGTCTAAGTATCACTCAGCAGCCCTCCACTGCCTTGGGTCCAACCCAGAGTACAGAAAGAGATCCCTGATTAATGGGGAGCCCCTGGGTCCTGCCCCCAGCCATCCACTCTCACAAAAGTACCCGAGGACGTAGCCCCTACAGTCAACCAGGACGAGGCAGAGGGCAAACCATCACAGATAAGCTTTCCTGCCTGGGAACCAGTGAGTGGGTAGGGGCAGGAGAACCATACTGGCTTTCGTCATAGTGACATTTTCCAAAGTAGAAGAGGGTTAAAAATGCCTCCCCCCTCCCCTGAGATGAGAGGTCACTCTTTGGGTAAGGGGTAGTAACAGGATCACTAGGCCCAGGGACTCTGCAGGGAGGGCGCTCCAGGGACCCTGGGGGATGGGGTTGCAACAAGATAGGGCTGGACCACCCAGTGAGGCAGGGAGACTGGCCCTGCAGCCTCCCTCAGGAGACCAAAAGTAGGAAGACTGAGAGGATTGAGCAGTGTGAGGGAGACTAGCCTCCCCAAGGCCACAGAGGCAGACCCTCAGTTGCCCTTTCTCCCTCCCTTGCTCTCAATCAGCATTCAGACAACAAGTCTGTCCCTGGTCACCATGGCAACCAATGGCCAGATGCCTTTCCCAAGGTCTGGCCCATCTGCCCAGCTGACAGTGGGGTGTCTCCAAGGGTGGAGGGAAGCCCACCACCACGGCCACCACTGCCATGGCCTAGAAGTCTAAAGCCATGCCCCAGCGAGCCCAACAGAGCCACATATTCCTTGGGCCACTCTGACCACAGGCGCTGCCACTGAAGCAGATGGTTCCCTAACTCCCAGGCTCTGGGCCCCCTCCAAAGAGGTTTGGAGTCACGGGCCTCTGTCCTGAAGTTCCAAGTGACAAATTAAAACACAGCAAAATGATTCTTTTGTTTAAAAAAAAAAAAAAAATGACTCTGGGCCCTCTGGGTCAGGGCGTCAGCACGCTTGGTCTGGGCCCCAGGCTGAGAGGGCAGCTCCTCCCGGGCCCTCATGGGAGACCCCGTGGGCTACTGGTTGTTGCAGCCCTGTGAGGCAGAGGAGCCCCCCGCCTGCTTCTTCCTCCGCTTGTTGAGCAGCCTGTTGTTAGAGGTCTTCAGGTCCTTGATCTGCACCTGGTCGTAGTCCACTCGCATGGTTGCCAGGGCGCTGGTCATCTCCTCCTGGTGACATATGTCCATGGAGATCAGGATGGACTGGCCTCAGGAGCCATCGCCCACCTGCCTCCAGCCCCTTACTCATGTCCACGAGGGCGACGACAGCCTCTGTTGCCTGAGCCATCCCCTTGTGTCACCTAACCCACACTATGGTCCTTTGCAGTAGACACTGAACTTACCCACCAAGGCACAGAGAGTACAGTGACTCCCTGCGACCACACCAGCATAAGGAGGACAGGGACCTGGACCAATGTCACCTGCTAAGAACCACAGGCCCGCAGGGGATACCCTCTCGTGGCACACCCAGGGCACTTAAGCCCAAAGATTGTGCCCAGGGTGCCCTGGGGCTCTGAACTGCTGGTCAGCCTGCTCAAACCAGGCTGACCACCCTCCCAAATGTAGATTGTAAGGGGGCTATGGCCAAAACCCCTTCCTTCACTGAGCACCGCACCCCAAGTCCCAGTGAGCCAGGAGCACCCTGTAGCCCTGTGCTCTGAGTGCCCCAGCTGGATCCCTGGGCAGTCAGTGACACCTCAGGTTCTAGCCCCGGGGAAGGGGCTGATGACCCAGGCTCTCAGCAGCCACCACCCTAGAGTCCCTTTTCCCAAAACCCTGGGAGACTGAGACAATATCCACCCACCTTGACCTCATCCCAGTGGTCTCTATCCTCCTGCAGCACGCGGGCGGTATGGAGGGGGGTCTGTGGCACCACCATCGATTGCTGGAAGGAGCCCCAAATCCATGGATCAGAACAGGCACCTGGGGCGGCACTGGCTCCCCACCCCCACCCCCTCTCTCCTGGTCTCAGATATGGGAAGCAAGTCTCAGGGTGGTGAAGGAGCCCCACTGGAGCAGGGGCAAAGCCAGGCTCTCAGCGGGGTCCTGCAGCACATCTGTGGCCTACCCCAGAGCCCCTGGAGCCATAACCCCCCTGCCCACAGCCCCCCTCCAGCTTGCCACGCTGCCCGCCACAGGACAAGGAGGCACTTACGTTGATCCAGGGATGGTTCATGAACTGTGTGATGGTCAACCGCTCGGTGGGGTCTGTCTTCAGCAGGAGGCGGATCAGCTGCTTCGCTGGGGAAGAGAGGGAGTGTGGGGCGGTTGCAGAGCTCCTCAGAGCCAGTCGCCCCAGTTCTGCCCAGGCTCCCGAATTCCTAACCCATAGAAAAAGTGAGCTAATAACTGTTTATTGTTTTAAGTCACCATGAATTGGGGCAACTCATTAAGCAGCCATAGAGAATGGATACAGGGCAAATTTGTCTGTGCTCCCCAAAGGGAAAATATTAATAAGGGAGAGGAGTCAGAGAAAGTTTTGAGGAGGCAAGTTTTGAGCCCATTTAGCAGATACAGAAACTGAGGCTCAGAAAGAGAGGAGTCAGAGAACGTTTTGAGGAGGCTAGTTTTTAGCTCATTTAGCAGATACAGAAACTGAGGCTCAGGGTCACACAGCTGGAATACGGGAGGTGGGATGTCAAACACCCAGGATTTGAAAACAGGCTGCTTTGACACTGACATGGTATCTCCCAGAATGAAGGCTAATGGGGTCTGGTGGAGAAAGCTGGGGAAGAGAGTTTCACTCACCATCTTCAGAAACCTCTGACCACTCAGGATTGGGGAAGCCGTACTGGCCCAGGCGGATCCTCCTCTTCATCCCTGGGGAGATGGCCTGGCCCGTGTTGGAGTAGAAAGGCGGGAAGCCACATAGGCTGGGAGAGAGTGGAGGTCATTCGGCATAGGTATGAGGGCATCAGCGGGGTGAACCCATTCTTCTCCCCAAATCCCTGACTGGGAAGACAGGCAACCACCAAGGTAGTCACCGTGGCCAGAAGACCAGCCCTCTGGACTCTGGGCTCCTCCTAGGTCTGCCATCTGCCCTTGGCAAGGAGAGACCTTGAGGCCACCTGAAGGAGGGGTGTCCCCTGACCAGAGGGGAAGGGCAGCCTGTGTGAAGAATGACCCACTCAAGCCCCTCACAAGGGTTGGGTGAGGGTCAGAAGTGGTACTGAGGGTCCCAGGGGATGGGTGGTACTCACAGGATGTACATGATGACGCCCAGGGACCACATGTCACACGACTTGTCATACTTCTCTGGACCCAAGACCTCAGGAGCTACCAGAGCAGAGGACACAAGAGGGCGCTCAGCGCCAAGGGTCTTGGAGCCCAGACAGGAGCCTGAAGCCTGAGCAAGGTGGGGAGCAGGTGCCTGGGTTTGGGGGTGGGGCAAAGCAGACTGGTGTCTGGCACCTTCTGGGAAGGCAGCATGTGTGTGAAGTTGGGGGAGGAAAAAAAGCTTACAAAAAAAAATAAAATAAACCTGCTTTTAGGCTGGGCTATAACGAATGATAGCCTCCTAGCTTCTTTGGGTCGATATTGGCCTTGGTGAGGGAGGAAACAGAGAGAAGGCCAATCTGGGATTAGGTGGGATCCTGCCACAGGCAAGAGGGCCTCTGCCCCCCAGCGGCCCTGTGTCCCTTGTCTCCCTGAAGGTACAGCCTAGGCGACATGCAAGGACAGGCCAGGGGCAAGGCTCCGGTTTTTACTTCCAACGTGGCTACCATCCCACGGGGCCTTGTTCTTCCCACCTGTGCGATGAGATGGGTAGGCCAGAAGATTTCTAAGCCAAAATACTGCAAAACACATGCTGGCCAACAGGATACCATTTCAGCTGTCTTGGGGCTCCCCACTCCTTAAGCAGCTCTCTTAGAAGGCACCCCCTGAGGGGAAAGAGCCCTCTGTAATGGGAGTCATCCCCTCTCTCGGGTAAAGAGTACCTTCAGCAGGGGCATTTCTAGATCTGGGCTGCCCACTCACAAGGGAGCAGGGAGCTTCTCCAAGGAAGTCTGAGTAGGTGACACCCCTAGTCCAATCCTTGCCCTGGCCTAAGGGACCCTCTCCCTTGAGACAAGGGGCTGGTGCCTTGTATCCTTCCAATGTAATCGGAAAGTCCTGCCTACTTTCTGAATATGAATCCCAGAAAGATAAAAACTGGAGAAAAACAACCACGGTTGGGCTCCGTCCCAAGCTGATGGCAGCCTTTTATCACATATATATTTAGAGCTACTGTGATGTCATTCAGCTCACAGGCCACAGCAAGAATTTTCCTGGATCTATTTTCAAAAGCAGAAGCTGAAGTTTGGGAGAATATTTTTGCAGCCTCCGGCCCCCCACGTCACCGCCTCCACGAAGACAGGATTCTTCCCTCCCTCCTTACTCTGCTTTAACCCTTTGGCTTCTGCAACCCCCGGGGCTGCCCCAGTCCACAGCAGGGTCCGATAACGACAGGAACGTACAAACCACATCCCAAGGACTCACCCACGTAATAGGGAGTATAGCAGGGTGTCTGCAGGGCATTTTGGGTGGTCTCTTTGGCAAAGCCAAAGTCGGTGAGCTTGAGTACTGCATCTTTCTCCTTGGACGTGTAGAGCAGGTTTTCAGGCTGGGCCAGGAAGATAAAGCATGGGTCTGGAGTTAGGCACCAGGTGTGGGTAGGGACCCTAGAGGACCTTCAGGCAGACTTCCTTCACCTCAATCAATTCAGGAGGAGCCAGCTCCATCTCATGAAAAAGACCCGGGCCTTGGTCTCCAACAGTGTGGGTCAAATATGGAAAAGACCAAAGTGACTGGGACGTGTTTACTCCTTTCACAGAAGGGGAACAGAGGCAAGTGTTCAGCCAAAGCTGTGAAGAGCCAAGGGCCACAGACAGCCCAGGGTTAGGAACTTTGGAGCCTGAGTTGGTAATGTTTCCATGACATACCAAAATGAGGGTTCCGGGGCAAGGTAGGCTCTCATGTCCCCAAGCGCTCATCTGTTACCCAATCTAGAACAAGCCAGCAGGGAGGCCTGCCTGAGGCTCTTGGGGAGAAGGCCCCCACCTCAGGCCCCAGGAGCTGCACAGGGGCAGTTCTTCCTGGCTGCAGAGCACAGAGAGGTCTGAGGTAAGAAGGTAGTGAGGAGGTCTGCATAGAGGAGGCAGCCCTAAGGCTGGTTCTTAATGAATGGGTAGGATCTAGGGCCATGGAGGAAAGGAGGGGACCCTCAAGCAGAGCTGGGGTAGAAGGACAGGGTTTTAGATGGAGTTCCAGTTTGGAGCCAATGAAAGCCCTTTCTCTGGTTCTATTTGAGATGCTCTGACCTTGGATTGGGATGAAAACAGGAAAGCACGTTTAGTCTCCACAAGGGAGTCAACTCTACAGAAGACTGTTCTCTCCTTGGGAAAAAAAGGAAGCCAGGGCCAAAATAAAGCAAAGGTTCAGAAGGTGAGTCTGTCATGGCTCCATGTGTATCTAGAATCAAAGGATAAGTGGGCTGGCAGTACTCAGCCAGAAGAGGAACCTGATGTTGCTACTGGTCCCCGAGCTCCTCTTGGCCCAGTCTCAGGATGAAACAGACCTCAGGGCAATGATCTATGCCTGGGGCAGAGGGCTCAGGACATGCAGGGCTCACGACTCTACTCTGACAGTGGCTGGCACATGTCTGCATATGCATGTGGGGCTCTCATGGTTTGCATTTTGCCCATCTGATCCTGATGACCTCGAGGACCCTGGATAGGACATTTGGAGAGCTGAGCCTCCAGAACATGTCTGAAGCCCATCCACTGAAAGGGCAGGCAGGCCCAGGAACTGGGACTACCTCCACTTGTTCCTCTTTGTCTCCCAGCTAATGGCTTCTTTCCCTTCAAATGCTGGCATTGGGGACCCCTGGGTGGCTTAGTCAGTTCAGCATCTGACTCTCAGTTTCATCTCAGGTGGTGATCTTGGGCTCCTGGGCTGGCCCTACACTCAGCAGGGAGCTGGCTTGAAGGATTTCTCCCTCGGCCCCTCCCCTCACTCTCCCTCTCAAATAAACAAATCTTTAAAATAAAAAAATCCTTGCTGAAAGAATGAATGAATGAACACCAGTGTGGCACCTGCGCCACTTAGGCTAGATAACAATCTCTTTGAGACTTGTTTTCCTCATCTGTAAAATGGGTAACCGATTCCACAGGGTTATGAGAGGATTAAACAAGATGTTTGTCAGGGTCTACTGGCTTGAGGTAGGCACTCAGTTATCCTGAAGCCTATTGGGAGTACACAGTGTTTGAAAGATACAAGGAGACCCATCTGACTAGAGCAGGATGAGTATGCTGGAACCATGGAAGAAGTGGCTAAGGAGAGCAGTCTGGGCTCGGGGGCAAAGGCCTTGAATGATGATCAAGGAAACGTGCCTCCATCTGGGTGGGTGCTGGGAGCCATTGGGGGTTGTGCTGTCCCTTCTCTGGTCCCCCGACCAAGAGCCTCACCTTGACATCTCGGTGGGCAATGTTCTGGCTGTGCAAGAACTGGATGGCGGTGCCGATATCCCGCATGATCTCTGCAGCTTCTGCAGACACAGAGGAGGGGCGGTGGTACGAGGCAAAGATTGGGCACCTGGGGTTTCCACCCATGTGGCTTCCGACCATGCCCCCAGAACAACACAAGATGGTGATAGCAGTCCAGCTACCCAGGACACCCACCCTCTACACCCCACCCCCGTCATCCTAATTCCCTCTGGAGATGCCCCAACCCACCTGGACCTCTTTCCTCAGGCCTGGGCTATCTCTTCCCAGCTCAGGTGCTGGATGGCACCTAGAGGCTTTGAAGCCTCCATCCCAAGGCCATGGACAGTTCATCTCTGACGATGTGTTACAAACTCATGGAACTCCTTGGACACTCTGTCCCACCCTCTCTTGTTTAGCAGGGGAGACTGACACATAAAGAGGAGCAGGGCCTTGCCCAGCATTGCACAGCAATTCTGTGCAGCCCGTCTCCGTCCGAATGTTCCACTGTCCTGCTGCATGCACGTACCTCTCTCAGTGAAGGCCTGGTCGCCACGCTCCTGAATCCGACTGAAGAGCTCACCACCTTCCATGCTAGAAGAGAAAGTGACTAGAAGCAGGGCCCCCTGAATCAGGTGTCAGCCTACCAATGCCCTCAATCATGGGCCCAGAGCTTGGGCCTGCCTCCACCTGGCTGAGCCTAGAGCAGCCCAACCCTCGTCCAAGTCTCAGTTCCCTCAAGGAAGGGAGGAATGTCAATCATCATCATTATCACTGCTTTCTGAACACCTACAGTGCTCTGCGACCCCAGCCTGGTCCCTTTACCTCTGTGCCCCCACTTCCTCTTCTGTAAAATGGGATTTATGGCACCAAAGTCACAGAGTTATGCAAACTGAGTAAGCAGGATGTGTGGAGCACTGAGAATGGAGTTGGGTACAGGGCGAGGACCACATTAAAATCTTCCTCCACATTTCACATGGCAGTTACAGAAACTCAGAGAGGTTAAGAGCTACCCCAAATCACACACAGCGAGTGGGTGGCAGAGACAGGATCTGAACCCCAAATCTGACTCGAGAGTTGCTAACCTGTAGGATGAGGGGGCACTTAAAGGTAGATGGGGAGGAGCTCAAGGTCCAGACACAAGACCCAGCGTCTGAGGAAGGCTAGAGCTGAGCCACAGTGCTGTTGGGAAAGCCCGAGGTAGAAGAGGCCACTGGCTCCTGGATTACCCTATGGTCTCCTGGGACCATGGGAGCCCAAACCCATGTAGGAAGGAGAAAGCAGAGGTGACTGTGTGTATCCTGCTCCTCCCACATCCCCTGTACCCACATACTCAGGCTTCCAGTTGCCTTCTCTGACTACTCTTCCTGCCCCTCCTCACAGAGTGAGATCACACCCATGGAGGCCATATTGGAGCCCCCCATAGTTCCCTTCCCACCCTGGTGGGAATAGCCTGCACCCGCCCCTCCATTACTCCTCAGGGGCTGGAGTGCCTCCAGGGGCTGCTATCTTAAGAGCAGAGAGGGGCCATAGAAGAATGGAGCCCAGGGGCCATGGGTGTACCGACGAGGCACTGAAGCGGGACGGGCCAGCGTACCACTCCATGACGATGAGGAGACAGCGCTTGCTGCGATGCAAGTTCTCGTACACGTCCAGGATCTGCACGATGTGAGGGCCGCCAGAGGCCTGCCAGTGGTGGTCCACCTCCTGCCGGGCCTTGGGACTGTCATACAGGAGCTGAGGGCAAGTAGGCACAGAAAGTGTCAGGCACACAGCCCACCTCCCCAGCAGCCACCCAGAGAGTACCACTGCTCTCACTTTGCAGACTAGAATAGGGAAGCTCAGAGAGGCCTGTGACCTGCCCACGAGTCACCCAGTTTATGAAGGGCAGAATGAGGATTCAAATCCAGATCTCCCTGAGTTGTGGTCCAATGACCACAAGAAGGCCCCGGGAGGTGGCTGACAGCTTGGAAAGGCTCAGAGGCCGCTGAGAGGAGCCCTGCCTCTCTTCATGAGGACTGCAAGCCAAGCGGCAGTTGATGGGCTTTGTAGACTCACATGTCAGATGTGAGACTCCAGGCCAGGGGTCACACATCCCCGGAACTGCCTTTTTCCAAGGGGATGGCAGAGTTGTAGACCCAAAGGTAGAGTCCAAGGGCAGGAGGGATCCTAGCTGAAGGGAAGGCCAGCCTGGTCTGGTGAGGACTGGGTTTGGGACTGAATCCCTCCAGTGACTCAGTGTGACCTACAGGCAAACATTCCCAGCTCCAAGCCTCAGCCCACAACTCTGTAAAATGGAGTCATAACGGAGTCATCCCCAGAGGATGCATCACGGCAAGGCCCATAGTGGGTGGTGGACAACAGGATCCCTGTTCAGGTTAACTCAGCCCTAGGCTATGGCTGCCAGTCAGAAGGTCAATCACCAGAAGTGGGCAAGGCCCTGGAGTGGTCCTGTTTGGAGGAGGTGTGGGGGAGGAGAAGTCAGCCTGCAGGGTGAGGTGATCCAGAAGGCGGAGAGCCCGACCAGCCATCCTCGCACACCACTGCTCACCTGAGACCCTGCCCTGTTCATTTCCGAGTTGCTCAGGACTACGGACCAGGGTCAGAACTCAAGCCTCAGGCTCAGAACAGCTTCATCTCCCTCAGCACCCAGAGGACCCTGGGCTGTCTCTGGCCTTGGTCTCCTCCTTTGTGGGATGGTTTCCCCTCTACCAGGGCCCTGGGTGGGGCAGACTCTGGGATCAAGCTCCCTAGGCAAAGGCAGACTGAGGCACAGAGGAAGGCAGAAGGTTCTCGCATCTGCTGCTCCGTGGCTATTCCTCCATCTCTAGAGCTGCTCACCTTGACCCTAGCCTGGGGTGCAAGAACGTAGGCAAGTCCCTCCACCAGGTTTGGGGTCCCTGCTCCATCAAGCATTTCAGGTGGGGGTGCGCATAGAGGCTGCTGTGGACAGACTCCCCGCCTGGAAACCATGAGTCCCTTGCTCACGCTGCCTCTGCCTCCCGGAACATCCTCAGTTCCGTGCCCACACACCTCCCGAGCTCCAGCTTCTTGCTCACAGCGCTGGGGGTGGGGGCTCAGTCACCCCCACTCACCACGTCAGCTCAGCCCCACTGTGTTGAGGTGGCTCCAGCCAGGTGTAGCCCAGTCTCTAGCCACGGGACCCAAGATGCGCCATCCTCCCTACCCCCACTCTGTCTCCTCTGCACTCTTTCCTGCGTGGCCTCCCTGCCCCCAGCCTTCTCCTCCCCAGGCTGGCCTGATTGACAGTGTCCTGTAGAGGTCTCCAGGCTGGCTCCTGGACCCCCTCCTCACTCTGCCCTGCTCCTGGTGTTTCACCCCTACTCCGAGGTCCTCTTTCTCCTCTGGTAAAATCCCAAGCACACAGCTGGAAACCTCCCAGTGGGGTCCCCAGCCCCACCTATTCCTGCCCCCACCCTTTAAATCCCCACGCCCGTTCCTCCAAATAACAGCCACCGTCTCCCCTGGCATTCAGGCCTGCCTTCCTCTCACTGCCCGCTACCCTTGGCCCCCAACCCTTCCCATTCTGGTCAGAAGGACGTACTTGCTGACCCAAACAGCCCTCACTCTGCCTATGCCACATACACCCTTGCCCTTCTCCTTCTCCATCAGGTCAACTCCCTCTTTTTGAGGAACCTTCTGGGCTCAGTTCAGATGTCTCCTCCTCTGGAAAGACCTCCCAGCACCTTGCCCTAGGGTTTTTGCCTCTCTACCTCCCCCCAGGCTGAAAGCAGCTTTAGGGTAATCCAAGGAGGGCTGGCCTGCTCCTGAACAAAGGGTAAGAGGATGGGCGCAGTGCTAGAAGGAAGGTGTGGGAGGGAGAGGAGGAGGGGAGGGGACGGCCAAAGAGGGGCCCACAGGGCTCAGGGCCTGGGCCTGCACCCTGTGCTTTGCTGGGGTGGAGGAGCAGGGGGAGGCGCCCCGAGCTGGAGCTTCGGACTGCCTCCCACCCCACTCAGTCCATATTTAGGAACCCATTTCCCACACGGATTAAAATGGGCCTTTTCTGAGTGTCAAGGGCTTGAGAACATGCCTAGGGTTGGGGAGAAGGCTGCCCCCAGAAAACACAGTAAATGCCCCCACTGGCCTCTCTGCAGGGGAGATCACGGACGCCAGAGCCCAGGATCCGGCCCACCCAGGTCCAGCTGCCAACGAACCTCCTGGGCTGTCACTCGATCCCTCAGCTTGGCCCTGAGTGTGGCCCCAAACCTCCTTGAGCCTCAGTTTCCTCCTCTGCCTTCCCCATAGCCAGCGCCTTCTCCTCTTCCAGGAGTCCCCCCAGCATCGCCTCCTCTCAGAAGCCCTCCCTGACTACGCTGCCAAAAGAGGACCTCAAGGATCCCTCAGTCTCCCTTCACCTTTTCTTCTTATAAATATGTATGTGTTGTTCATTGAGGTACTCGCCACACACAGTAAAATGCACAGGTCTCAAGAGCCCAACTCAGGAAGTTTTGACAGCTGCACCGCCCCCCATGAGCCACACCCCCACCAAGACAGAAACACTTCCAGCTTCCCAGCGAGCTCCCGCGTCATCGCCCTTTTTACCTCCCTCCTGTGCAGCTCACAACCTACAATTAGCTTGTTCCTTTGATAACTCTTTAAACAAACACATGCTTATAGATATTGCACTTTTCAACGTGCCTGGCTCTGTTCTGAGTACTTTATAAATATTAGGAGCAAGGGGCTTCATTATTCCTGTTCCTTAGCTGAGAAATGGAGGCACAACTAGGGGAAGTAACTGGTCGCAGACCACACGTCTGGTTCCCCAGCCAAGCCGGCACCAGTCTGACTCCCTTAGCGGACTGTGGGCCCACAAGGGCACAGCCAGCCTCCCTGGTCATCCCTGGGTCACGGTAATGGGGTTCAGGGCCTCACACAGAGTACTGGCTCATGTAATGGTTCATGTTCATTTACAGAACAAATCTATGAAGTGGGGTTAAGAGGAAGAAACCCTCACAACCCATCATGAGGACAGAATAAGATTAAACTGAGGAAGACCCAGGAAGTTTCAACAATGAGAGACATGACAACCTGGCCAAATTTGCTCCCCACGGTGCCTTACCCACCCTCCCTGGTAAACCAGACTTTACCTCCTCTTCCAAGGAGCCCATCCTGACTGCTCCGGCCCACAAGGCCATTGCTATAAATGGCAATTTGTTGGCTTCATTCATGCAGGGATGTGAGTCCACACAACCCTTCATAAAAGATATCCCCAAGCAAGAGCCTCATTTTCGCAGTCATGGAAATGAGCACAGGGCTAGAAGATAGGAGGCTCTGGTTCTACTCTGACTCTACGCATGAACTTTGGTGGTTCCTTTGCCTCTCTGGGCCTCTGTTTCCCTAAAGTTGAGCTACAGCGCTTGGGCTAGATTGAGAGAAAGGAAACCTCAGTCAGGGGCTCCTTGCAAAGCAACTACAGTGGACCCCTCCCCCACCACCGCCCCAGGGAGCAGCCCCTGAAGCTCCATGGACACATGTCTAAAGGCCTGAACCCAATGGGGGCCACCTGGTCCCCAGTCACAGTGGGGAAGAAAAGAAGATGGCGTAGGCTTCTGACCAGCCAGTTTGGCAGACCCCAGGCTTACCCCAGTCCATATCCCCTCGGCCCCCCAGGGGTCCACCAAAGCTGTGGGTCTGTGATGGCTCCTGGGCAGCTCCCCCAAGCACCCGGCAGGCACCCACACACTCATGAGGCAGAATCCTGACTTTCTCCTAAGGGTGGGGCTCCTGGCCATACTTGAGGTGTGGGTCCCACTGAAGTTAGATGAGCATCAGATCTGAGATGACATTTCCTTGAACAAATGACACTGCTCTAGCCTCAGGCTTTGACGAAGTGGTTTCGACCTCTCCCTTCTCCCTATTCTCCTTTGCCAAATTCTCCAAGCTGCCCCCAGAGCCAACAGCCAAACGGCCGAGACCCCTGCCAACCCCACCAGACAGATGACCCCAGCGAAGGTTGAGGTGGAGAGACCTTGTGCCCCACCCACCCACCCAGCAGCCTCAGGAATGGGAGCCTCAGGACTAGCCAGGCCCCCTCCTCACCCGCCCCCATGCTGCATCCTGTCCCAGCCAAGGATGGGCTTCCCATGTGGGTGGAGGAGCTCCCGAGTTCAGGATCTGGGAAGCGAGAGCAACATTGGACTGGAAAACAATTTGCAGTTTACAAAACACACTCTCCCCTTATCTCATGGGAATGCTGGTGCCGCCCTGTGAGGCGAGCTGGGTGCGGCTGGCAACCCCAATTTACAGACTGAGAAAAGAGAGGTTCAGGAGGATGAAGTCACTGCCCGGGGGCCACCAGGCTGGAGTGTGGCAAGGCTGAACAGGGAGGAGAAGGGACTTTTGAGAGAGTGTCCAGACAACCCCTCCCTGAGGGGAAATGAGAGGAGGGGGAGGCACCAACCAAAACTACTGCTTATAGGCCTCGGGAAGCTTGCTCTGAAATGAATATGTGCATGGGTGCCGGTGCACAGGGGTGGGGGGTTGCACAAGAACATGGATACAGGAATGTATAGGGGTGTGTCCCTGGGGGGCACATGGGTATAGGGAGCATGGGGTAGGGGACATGCATGAAAGTAGGGCCGTGGGCATGTGTGTCTCCAGGCCCTGCAATAGTGACTCCGAACGCCCGGAGAGTGGGACCCATCCATCCGTCCATTTATTCATCCAATATTTTCTCTCTCTCTCTCTGAAGTGCCCACCAGAGTACTGGGCACGGAGAGACACCCAAGAAAGACTGGGGGTCTTGCTGCCATTACTCACCCTGTGACCACCTTGGCCAAGGACAGACCCCTCGATTCAGACCTCCTCTCCCATTGGGGCCCTGTCTTCCACATCACCTCACATGGCCCAGAGATGTGAAAGTACTCTGTCTGCTCTCCTAGGGCATCAGATGGAACTGGGATGTCTGTAGCAGCTCTGTGAGGACACAACTTTGGGACAAGCCCCCAACACCCTACTTCAGTCCCAGAAAAACCCACCTACCCAGGCCCTTATACTCACCCACATATCTAGTGTCCACATCTAGCTAACCTCAGGGCCGGGCTCGTCTCAAGTAAAAAGTGTTCAGTCTCTCCACCTGTCTCACACACAGGAGCCCCCAGGCCGCCAGCCTGGAAAGGCAGCCTCCCCTCACCCAACCTCCTCCACACTCCCAGCCAATTAACCCACAGCCGGGGCTAAGCTGCTCTGTGGCCTCTGTGGGAACACCCACTCCTTCCGGGGGAAGAGAGCTGGCTTGCAATCTCTCCCGCCAGTGAGGCACTAACAAATTAAGAAATACTAACTCCGGATTTCATGACAACCCACAGCCTGAGAGACATCATCCTTACAGCAGAGAGAACCTCCTGGAGACCAGACATCCGGAAGCTCTTGCTGCCCAGTGTGCCACTCTAAGTCCCATTATTTCCACTGCTCTACTCATTGACAACAGGAGTTCAGGCATTTTATAATCCAAAAGTATGACTAAAACAAGAAACGTCCAATTCTCTTTAGAATACAGAGAAGGGTGCCTGGGTGGCTCAGTGGGTTAAGCCTCTGCCTTTGGCTCAGGTCATGTTCTCAGAGTCCTGGGATCGAGTCCCACATCAGGCTCTCTGCCTGCCTCTCTGCCTACTTGTGATCTCTGTCTGTCAAATAAACAAATAAAGTCTTTAAAAAAAATAGAATACAGAGAAAAATAAACCATACCAGAAACCCATGTAAACTTGTAACTAATAACTGAGGACATCTTTTGATTCTGAGCTTCCTGAGAGTCTTGGCAAAGAAGGAAACCAGATAGACTCTGCTGCTTTTATCATTCCACGAAGAGAAGCACAGACATTCGTTGAACTTTTTCCACAACCAAATTCTTTTTTTTTTTTAAAAGATTTTATTTATTTATTTATTTGAGAGGAAGAGTGAGTGAGAGAGAGAACACAAGCAGGGGGAACAGTGGAGGGACAGGAAGTAGCAGGCTCCCCACTGAGCAAGGAGGCAGATGCAGGAATTGATCCCAGCACCCTGAGATCAATGACCTGAGCTGAAGGCAGACACTTAATCAGCCAAGCCACCCAGATGCCCCTCAAGACCAAATGATTAAAGAGATTTAGCATCAGACCTTACATGAGGAAAAAGTATAACATTCTGACAACGTCTTCAATAACAATTTTGCAAGATACAGAAAGATTCACATGAACCCATAAATTCCTTCCTAAAGACTGAGGCCAGCGCATGGCATTGCAGCCTGGCACACCTGCCGGGAGCTGGACAGAACCTCACCAGACCCTCTACTTTCTGGGGATTCCAGCTTTGTTCTGGGCCAGAGTACAGAGACAAGAGAGGGAGAAGGACCGGTATGTGCCCCCACAATACCTCTTCTCCCACTGGGGGGGTCTT
Organism: Mustela erminea; assembly: GCF_009829155.1. Taxonomy (NCBI): domain Eukaryota; kingdom Metazoa; phylum Chordata; class Mammalia; order Carnivora; family Mustelidae; genus Mustela; species Mustela erminea. The sequence continues at coordinate 20,277,695 of NC_045614.1, read as the reverse complement.
ACCCCAGCTTCGAGCAAGGGCAGACCAGAACACTGAAGAATTGCATTTCTGGGCTATTCACCACATCACAGTCAATGCCAAACACTCGGGCAGCAGAACTGAATGGAATGGTATAGGGAAATACAGGTCTTAGACTCCCATTTTGTTCATTGTGGGGAAACCTCTATTCTCCACAGAGAGAGGTCCTAGGGAAGAAAAAGCACTCTGAACCTACCACACTCCCTCCTTGATGACAGCATTCAGCTCAGTCATGTCTAAGGTCCCTTCTGGCTCCCAGTGTTGATTATTTGGCATTATTTTTCCCATTAGACAAAGCCCTGATTTTATGAAAGACACAAACCACCGGAAAAGCTAAATTCATTTTATAGCTAGTTGCTGAGACCACGCCTGCCTTGTGCTGCTGGCACCAGTGACGGCTTCTAACACACTTTACCCTGGCTTCTGGCCGGCCCCCGATTCCCACGTGCCGCTCTGCCCACTCAGAGCAGAGGCCACAGCCTCAGGGATGTGGTGGGGGGGCGGGGGGCAGGTACAGGTTGACCTCAAGTTCAGGATTCTTAGAAAGCCAGAGCCAGGCCCCCCCCCACCCAAAGCGCCACCCCACCCGAGGACACCAGTGCTCCTTGGAGCGATGCTGGCAGTGTCAATTCTAACTTTTTCACCACAGTTTCAAATTAGAGCCTCAGACATGTGCCACTGTTCTCACACAGACTCATTTCCCCAGCTTTCGTAGCTCATTAAAGGAGCTAATGGAACCAATTTCGCAGCTATGGATTAGTTGGCCTTGTGCCAGATCAGACCTCACTTCGTTAAGTTCTGGCCATAGCCTGTCCTCTGGCTTGCCCTGTCCGTTTGCCTCTCCTCCTCAGAGGCTAAGTTCCAGGGAGGTCAGCTCACAGGACACTACTGACCCCAACCACCCAGGCCCCAGCTGTATGCTCAGGGACCGATAGCAGCAGATCCGTTTTAGCCTCTCCTTCATGGCAGCTGTCCCTCCCCAGTGCTCGGCCAGTGGGGTGCTGGCCCTGGCATTTGACCACAGATGCCACCTCATTTGGTGTTCACCATATCCTGAGAAGAACCAGTGTCATCCTTTTAACTGTGGAGAAACTGTGACTCTCTGAGCCTCACTGGTCCCATCTGGAAAGTGGGAGCAGGGATAGTATGCAGGTTAAGTAACTTGCCCAAAGTCACACAGCTGGGCACTGAGAGTCGGGACTTGGCAGACAGCTGCTTTTCTTGCAGAGCAAAAAGACAGGAAAGCCCAGCCAAGGGGGCCCAGGAAGAAGAAGAGTCCCCCAAAACCCCCTTCCAGGCCAAGGCCAGAGCACCTGATGGCAGGGGGTAGAGTATGGGAGGGAGGGTAGGACCACTGATAGGCTTGGAGCCTCCCTGACCACCTCCCACCACAGTCCTGGGAGAGAGGATGGCGGAGGCTCCATGCCAGCTGTCTTCACAGTGAGCTCTGTCGACAGCAGATCCAACACATGTGTGGAAATTGTCAAGTCTCAGGAACACAAGACTCCTTCAATTTGCTAAATTTTGGTAGACTCAGTTTATGTTTCTCACCAGCCACCAACGACCTGGAAACAAAGGCAGAAGTGCCGGGTCTGGGGAGGGCTAGAGATGGGTGGGAGAGGGGCAGAATACTTCCAGAAAGAGGGAGTTGAGCTGGGCTCCAAGGCAGGGAGGGAGAGGGACAGCAGAAACATAAGTGCTAGTTGGGGCAGGCCCATGGGTCCCACTGTCCCCGGCCAGAGACCATATACTATGAAGGATCAGCTTCATGTGGGCACAGGACTCTGGGTCAGACAGACCTGGACTTCCCTCTTTGGGCAGGCCATCAACCTCTCTGAGCCTCACTGGTCCGATCTGGAAAATGGGAGCAGTGACAGTAAGCATGTCCCCAGGTGGCCATGAGGATGAAATGAGAACACAGAGAGAACTCAGATTAGCACCACGCCAAGTACGTACAGAGTGGAAATGGGCCTTGAGGTTCACTTGGCTCCAGGATTCCCCTGGGTCTGCCCTGAGGTGGCCCCATACTCTTCACCTCCAGAAATGGGGCAATCCAGATGCAGCCTATGGGACCAAGGGGAGACAGACCCCTTGCAAACCAGCAGATCGCAGGAAATGGTCTCAAACCCTGAGACAGAGAGTACTGGACCTGGCTTTGTGAAAATGGACAAAGAATCAAGAGTCTACAGAGCCTGGTTTGCTGTAAAAGGCCAGTGAGGAAGGGACAGCCCCTCCAGTGTGGTGAGAGGGTGAGATGGCTGATCTCCGGGGAGGGATCCTGGGGTGGGGTGGGTTGGGTTGGGGGACCAAGGTTCCCTGGGGACCCAAGCCAGGGAACTAGCTCAGCTCTCAGCTTGGCAGACTAGAAGAGGGGCACAACTCGACTCTCTCAGGCAGCAGCCGCCTTTATTCCCCTCAGCTGCCCCAAGCATCCTTTTGAGCAATAGCCCTTTCTGCGAAGTGTGTGGTGACTCCGGGTCAATCCCTTAACCTCCCTGAGCTCCGGCTCCCCATCTGTGGAAATGGGTGTGCAGTCTCCTCACACAAGGCAATGAGGACGGGAGGACAGGCAGATCTGGGACTGTCAGTATCTACTTCACAGGAGGGGAAAGAGGCACAGAGAGAGCTGCAACATCCTCTGTCTCTCTCAGAAATTACACCCGGGGGCGCCTGGGTGGCTCAGTGGTTTAGGCCTCTGCCTTCGGCTCAGGTCATGATCTCAGGGTCCTGGGATCGAGCCCCACATCGGGCTCTCTGCTCAGCGGGGAGCCTGCTTCCCCCTCTCTCTCTGTCTGCCTCTCTGCCTACTTGTGATTTCTGTCTATCAAATAAATAAATAAAAATCTTAAAAAAAAAAAAAAAAAAAAAAAGAAATTACACCCGGAGTAAGTGGCAGGACCAGAACTCCCTTTGCCCGAGGCAGGTACCAGATCCCAGCACTCCACTCAGACCTTCTGAGAGGGCTGTTTGAGGAGAGGCCACTCAGGGGCTTGTGAGGGTCCAGGTTCTATTATCCTCCTTTAAACTTTGTAGAGGAAAAAAGCATTTTTCTGTCAAAATCAGCTACATTATCGGTGAAACATTACCCTGGTTCTATTTCTCCTATGACAGTGTAAAAATAGGACATTTTCACCCTAAGACTAGAAAATTTCAGCAAACGCAAGTGTTTTATTCTCATCTCAGAAGCAATGTCCCTTTAATGGTCCCTTCTGGCGAAGACACCCCCACCTCAGCCACAGTCTGTGCCCCCAAATGGCCAGTTGTGCCACAGGGATGCCCACATAGCCAGTGGGGCTACAGAGGGTAGTGGCCACCTTCCCTAAGCAGAGGGTGACTAGGGCAAGTGAGGCCATGCCCAGGGGACCCCTGCTGAGGCACCCAGCAGGCCATGCCCCTGGCTGGCCGTAGTAATAGGAGAGCCAACACCCTCTAGCTCTGAGAAGAGTGACGGCTAGTCCCTGTCCCCCCGGAGCAGGTGTCACGAGGATAACAAAGGAATAGATGTGTGTGTTGGGGTGGGGAGAGGGGAGACAGACCGGACTATTCCTGGAGGCATAGTGCAGAGACCCTAGGAAACCTTCTGACTCCACACCCCCGCTCCCCAGACCTGCTCTTTCTGAAGCCAACAGCCAACATCGTATCTGCTGGCATCTCTCCCATTTCCCTGGGCTCCATCCATGTCCCTGCAGCTCCCCACACAGGCTTGAGTGAGCACAAGCAGCCACGGCCTAACTCAGGCTCCTCCCAGAGGGGCTTCCAATCTCCACAGGCCCCCAGCTGATCTCCCTTTCTTGCTCCTCTTCTGCTTGAGGACTCTGAGGGTTCCAACTCCTGGGAAAACTTCTTGGTCTTGGATTATGCCATGGAGCCATAGCCATGAAGAAGGGGAAGTCCTCCTCGGAGAGACCAGGGTAGTGGCCTGGCCACACTGAGGGATGCTCCTGCCACAGGAACAGGCAATGGTGACCCATCCCCATTCTCTCAGTCCTTCCTCAGGTAAGGATGCGCCCTGGTATAGGCTCAGCCTGACGAAAGGCTTTGACTGGGCAATGGAGTAGAGGGGAAAGGGGTCTTCCAACCTAAGTCCTAACCCCAGAGCTCCTGTCCATAGCAGAACACAGACCTTGCTGGTGGAGTCTCACAGCTGACTGTCCCTCTGGCGACACCAGTTACCAGCCAGCTTCGGAGAGGCATCTTGGGGCCCCCTCTAGCCAGTCTCCACATTGCTTATCTACTTGCACCCCTACTCACCTCTCTGGCAATGCCCACAATTGGCACCCAGCAGAGTGCCCAGCCCCTAATCTTACAGATGGGGAGACTGTGGCCTGGGAGGGAGGTCTGGCATCCCAGGGATGGCTGAGAGCCACAACTTGACTGCCACACAGACCAGACAGGCTGCTCTGAGGTGTATCTGTGCCTTCTGGAATCTCAGTGTCCTCATCCGTGACTGGAGAGTGATACAACCCATTCTTAAATTTTTCTGTGTCTGGGTTCAGCGTAGAGGAAGCACTCAAGGGATAAGTGGGTGCTCTTATCCCCACCCCCACACCCAAGTTCTGCCCCAAGTGCCACTGCTGCCAGATAGCGTGGAGGCTACCAGCCTGTCCCTCTGCCACACTCTGAGAAGGGGGCTTGTTTGTGTTGGGGGAGCATCTACAGAGCAAGTTGTGTGTCCCTTGTTGGAGGCTGAACCCTCAGGAATGGAGTGATGAGTGTGGCACCCAGAGAGTCCAGGCCCTGGCCCATCACACCCCCGAAAATAGCCTTGAGTGTCCCAGGTCACGGGGTCAGGTGCAGAGTGCGGGCTAGAGAGTCAGGTGCTCTGGAGGGCTCGTCCCAGCCCGTGCAAGGAAGCTCACATGCAATATTGTCCCCTAGAGCAGAGGGAGGTTGTACCTCATGTTCAAGGCCTCAGTCCCTCCACAGGTTTCTCCCACTGGCTCTGACCCCAGCCCCTTCTCTCCTCAGCCTCAGTCTCAGCCAGAGAAACCTCGGGAGTCACAGTGCTCCTGACCTCACACTGTTGTCCTGAGCAAGAGTCTCAGACCACTGAGCCATAAAAGGAGACCCAACAGTGGAGGCCGCCACTGAAGCTGACTTCCTACACTCCACAGGGGACTCCTCGGGTTACAAGCTTGGCCCAAATGTTCCTGACTCCACCGCATTGGCTGCCAAGGCTACCGGCACCTGGTCAAGGCCAGCAGCAGGAGGGGACACTGTGAGTGGCATGGGTACAGCCAGAAGCTCCTCCTTTCTGTCCGACGCCTACCCTACCCTGTCTGGGGAGACTTTCAGGGTGACTCGCATGAATCCCCGGCACCTGACTAGCCTCCATCTGTCTGCTGTCTGCCCTTGGCCTGTGGGCTGCAGAGAAGAGGCCCATTAAGCTTGAAACTCTTAAGACAGAAAGTAACAAGGCCAGAGAGGGGAGGAACTAAGTGACAGCAAAGGAAACAGAGAGGGGAAAGAAGAAATGAGAGCGACAAGGAGCTAAGAAGAATAGAAAGCGTCACAAAGAGAAAGCAGCAAGGACAAAAGCCCTAGCCTAAAGGAAAAGGCAATTCTAACACCAAAACTGCAAGAAAACTCAAAATCAATATTCTCAGTGTCTCTGGCCTGTCCAGTGCTGAAAAGGCCTCCTGAGGCTCCTTGTTCCCCCAAACAGCAGCCTCTTCTTATTCTCCTGCTCTAAGCAAAACCCCCATGGTTCCCAGCAATAGGATTTTATTCACGATTATGCAGGGCCTAATCTACTTAGTTCCAAAAGGGTGGGAGGGTAGGGAGGAGTTCAGGACCCAAAATTCTTTTCACACTATTCTTTCTCACCCCACAAGGGGCTGGCTTCCCCAAGTGCACAAGAGCCCAAGGGAATCCTCAGAAAGGTCATTAACGTGCCACCAAAAAAAAAAAAAAAAAAGCACTCAGACAGCCTCTCATGTGAGAACACAAAAGATCTCGTGCAGACAGGTACAAGGCATAACAGAACCAAAATTCTCCTGGAAGAAACACAGGAGCCCCCGGGAGACGTGTTCTTCTGCCCCGAGAGCAACAAACCCACATATGTTGCGGGGGGGGCACACTCTTACCAAACCTAGGGATGGTCATTGTCTTCGACTCTTGCCTGGTGACCATCACCTTTGGACACCCGGCAGCCAGTCACCAGGCTGGAACCAAAGGAGGTGAGCGGACCACAAAGCTGACGCTCCACCTACTGCCCTCTCCCAGGAGTATCCCATGATGATATCCCAAGGAGGCCCTCGGAGAAGAAGATGAGGGATCCAAGTAGGGAAATAAATGGCTTCCCCGAGATGTAACAGACCTCAGCAGAGACATAACAGACCTCTGTTGTCAACAGAAACCAGGCCCTTCACACACGACCTGAACTAAAAGCACAGCGCAGGAGACCGAGAAGCCTCTCGAGGACCCTGAACAACAGTGCTCCAAGAGGGTTCTGGCGACATTAGGAAAGAAAGTTCCGGGAGAAGGAAGGAGGATTTCTGCCCGCTTAGTGAGGCAGGACACCCAAGACAGACAGAGGTCCCTGGGGGTGCAGTATGAACAGGAGTTGAGGGAGAATGAGAGGGGGAGTCGCTGACTTTTTTTTCAAGGCCCTGTATAAAGGCCTCTTCTTCCACATAGTCCCTCTATGGCTCCCAGTGTCTGCCGGGGCCTGGCCGCCTACCCCACTGAGATGCACCGCGTCTGACCAGGACCCTCGGCTGGAAGTAGGGAAGCAGAACTCCGCGGCAGGTGCCGAGCGGTCCACACCAGGCATGCCCTCACACAGACCCTATGCCCTCCTCTGTCATCCACATTCTTCTCAGACCAGAGGCCTGGATTAAAGTTGGCAGTCTCTTCCAGGAAGTCTCCCCTGGGTGGCCCAGCCCAGACACGGTTTCCTCTCGCCCACTCACCAACCTCACTTCCTGCCTGTGGCAGTCTGGACGCTGCTGGGCTGGGCTTGTCTGAGACTCACAAGGAACTCGAGAGGAACCACACAACCTCTCTGAGACAGCCCCACAGCCATCATGTCCCTTGCATGCTGGCCTTTGGGACCGTGTGTCCACTCACGGGCAGAGCCTACACAGCGAGGAGAGCTGAGCAGAGAGAGAGATATGAGCAGCGCCACTCGGGCTCCCAGCGGAGCCATGCAGGAGGACGCCAGGACCCATCCAGGGGTCCTCGTCTTAGAGACCCTCCTCTGTCCCCATAAACTAGCATAAGGCATGGGGTGACTTAAATACAAGGACTGTGGCATCAGATGCCTAGGTTCCCATCACTCTTCAGCTGTGCATGGTGGGCAAGTCGCTGACCTTACTGAATGTCAGTGACAGTAACCACAAAATGGGAAAGACAGGAATTAGGTAAGAGAACACGTATCATGCACTGGGAACGGGGCCTGCTGGACAGAACAGTCTAGAAAACTACTAGCCGTCTATGAGAATATCAGAATCCAGGGGTGCCTGGGTGGCTCAGTGGGTTGGGGCCTCTGCCTTTGGCTCGGGTCATGATCTCAGGGTCCTGTCATCGAGCCCCGCATCGGGCTCTCTGCTCAGCAGGGAGCCTGCTTCCTCCTCTCTCTCTGCCTGCTTCTCTGCCTACTTGTGATCTCTGTCTGCCAAATAAATAAATAAAATCTTTAAATATATATATATATATATATATCAGAATCCACAGCAGCAAGGCCTGAAGCCTGGAGAGATGGCATCAGCTCCTGGAGAGGTTGGGAAGATTCTGGCCCTCCCAGCAGAGGGGATCCCCAGCAGAGGTGCAGGCTCCGAGCACAGCTTCTAAACCTGCGAGCAAGGCCAGCTGGGCAGGTATGAAGCAGCTCAAAACAACCAATCTCTGCCCCCAAACTCCGCTACTGGCATTCTTTAGGGCTTGATGCCCTTCCTAGGATCTTTGTTTAAACAGCCAATGGCCCACCCCGGACAGTTCAGCAGGTTCCAGCAGCATGGAAGCCCACGAGCTCCCCCAATTCTTTCCTTCCAGAAGAGGGACGGCCCAGGGAGGAGGCTGGGTACACTGAAACCCCTCCTGGGGGGACTCCATCAGACAGGGTTGGCAGGGCTGCCCACCCTACCACGCGCTTCCCAAGTTGTTGACTCGGTAACAGATGGCCCTGCCCAGGCTGATCTGACCAGTCTGGAGATGGCAGGTGAGGGGGTGGCAGCTGCCAAATGAGAAAGTACCTGGCCTGCCTGGCAGCCCCACCCGGCCTCCACTCTGGCTCACCAGCGCCAGCTTTGGCAGGCAGGCCGCACCCATGGAGCCCTGGGGCAGCTCCCCAGCCTGGGCTCCAGCACCCCACCACTCCACTCCATCTGATGAAGAAGAGAAGGGGAAGGCATGGGGAGCCTCAGGGACCTCCGACATACTCCAGTGGTCAGAGAGGAGGGCCCCGAGCCCCAGAGTCCGGAGAGCAGGGGCGGGAAAGAAGACTCCACTTTCCCCACATGCAGAACCCTCTCTGTCCTCTCAGAACCTCTTGTTGTTTTCTAATTTATTTTATTTATTTTTTTTTTATTTATTTATTTATTTAATTTTTTTTATTGTTTATTTATCTAAGTGCCACAGTCACTCCTGCCTGCTGTGTGGGAGAGGACCCCAAGTGGGCTGGGCAGGAAGTTAGGAGGGGAGGAAACCTGGCCTCTGCTACAGTCTGTCATCCCAGTCAAGCTATATGGTTTCCGACCACTGACTCCCAGTCACAGTTTTCATACACATGATAAGGACTGAGGGATTGTGTCTCAGATGTGGTGGGGTGACTCATGGGGGACAGATATACAGGGCTGTACCCAGCTAGGAGTGAAACTGAGGGGTACCAGCTCATCAGTCAGGCCTAGGAGGGGGCACAAGATGTCAGTAGGAAGCAGCCTCCTGCCCCCCATACCTGGCAGGCAGTCCCCTCTAGGTCCTGCCAAGGAGTCAGCAGCAAGTGCTGAGGGTGGAACGGAGGGTGGAATGACCGTACCAGCAGCAGAAGCTGGCCTTGGGAGGGAGCCACTGGGTGGGAGCAAGGCCAAGATGGACCACGACAGTGGAAGGGGCTGAGGGGAAGAGGCCCAGCACCCCGGGAAGGAGCCTTCCCTCCAGGGCCCCTGGAGAACAGTAACAGCTATGGGGACACTGACCACAACTTGTCCTGTTTTAGGCGTGCCTGCTACATTCCGGACTTTGGGCTAAGCACTCTGCCGTCTTGAGCAACAGGGCCAAGAGGACAGGCACTTGTCCTGTCCTATACCACCTAGGCCTGTATCACCAAGAAGGGCAGAGATGGCAGGGGACAGAAGCTAAGCAGAAAAATGCCACACTCCTCCTCCTCGAGGCTGAAGCCATCACTCACAGGACAGGTATGATGTTTCAGAAGTGGCGTTAGTGCCATTTGGAAGATGGTAAAGACCTGCCAGATGGCAGAAACTTCCAAACTCACTCACTAGAGGGGGACTGGAGGCAAGTCAAGGAAGATGTTGGAGTGGGAGCCACATCTAATCCATGTCCTCCTAGAGGCCAGCTCCTGAAGGTCCCAAGGCAGTAGCCCCAGCCACACTCACCCATCAAGCCTAAAGGGGTATAGATTTGTTCTAGGCCTGCCCTATTCCCAGTCTAGAACAGAGAAAGTACTGAGGTCCTAGATTCAAGAGGAGGTGTTTTAGAAACCGTTGCAGTCAGAAGTGTCCCCAAGTCCCTTGTCAGACACAGCACCCATGGAGAAGGGCCTAGACCCAGCCCTGCTTAAAGCTGGTGCTGTCTGGGTCCCAGATCTCTGGCCTCTCACTCCATCTCTGCCTGGCTCACAGCTTCTGGAACACCAGAGGGGCTGGTCAGAGCTCAGGCCTGGCTCACAGGGCCAAAGCCTTGGTAGTAAGAAGAGGTTCTCTGGCTTCAGTCAGCCCGTTGTCTATCCACCCAGACTGCCCCTGACCCACAGAGGTGAGAGCGGGGAGATGATGTTGAGTGAAAGGGTAGAGACTCACCCCCCGAGAAGAGCCAGTTTTCCCCTGGAGGACTCAGAGTTAGTAGGGTTAGTAGGTAAAGAAGTCGTATCTGAGACTCAGCCTCACCAGCCCAGCCCTGAGCCTCCTCCAGACCCATCCCATCAGCCCTAGTGCCCCTGGGAAAGACACAGGGAGTTGGACCCAGGTCCCTGCTCAGATGTTTGCAGACACTATGACCTAAATAAGTCCTGTAACCTCTCCAGGCCTGCACCAGGCCCAGTACCAGTTACTCTACAGGCATCGTCTCCTCCCAAGTTCACATCATCTCCTTATCTTTTCCCCTGAACAGAGCCAGAAACCTGATTTCCAGAGTCCAGGACCTAGTGCAAGGTTATGGAGCTGGCAAACGCAGGCCAGAGATTAGAGCCACATCCACAGAACCCTGCACTCAGGCTCATAATTGCTATGTCTGTAAAAGGAGAAGATCCTTTGCTGTGTTCTAACGTCCAGGAGCCACTTTCTTTGCCATGATCTACCCGTCCAGGTGGCCACTGGCACAAATTACAGTTGAGTCAGGTTCCCAGTGACCACAGATTCAGAGCATTCTGGGTAGGGGGTAGGTCCTCGGCCCAGAACTAAATGACTTAAGCGAGAACTATGTGGCTACATCAGCCACCCCCAGAACTCCCTGGATTCCCCTTGTATCAGAGAGTTCTTGGCCTCCAGGGAGCCTATGGTGTGACACAGATAGATGGCTGGCCCGCCCTCTGCCCAGGAACCAGGGTGAGTCAGGCTTGGAGCAGGACCTACCCTTTTCAAAATAGGGCCGGTGACTCAGCCGGAGCCCATCAGCAACCTCTTGCTCACAGGTGTGATGGGCCCTATCCCTGCCCACCAGAGAGCCCTGGGAGGCTCCCACCCATCACTCCAGCGGGGGCAGTCAGGGGCCACAAGAGAAAGCAGCACCACCCCAAGCCTCGGTGGGAACTCAGCCTTAGGCAGAAGGAAACTCAGTTGCATTCCAGTCAGAAGAGCTTCTCATGAAAAAAAAGAAGAGCTTCTCATGGAAGGAACAACCAAGCTGAGTGAGGGCTTCCCGCCTTTGGCCAGAACACATAGGCCCAGCCATAACCCCAGAGTCAGGAACCACTCCTTCCCTGTTTCCGGGTCCAACAGACTCTACCCCTACTGACTCCACCCCTTGCTTTCTGAGACACCCCGAGCTTAGCTAGGCTAAGCCTTGTTTTCCCTGTCTGTAAAGCAAGGAGGACCAGGAGCCTGACTTCACAGGGGAGTGTGAGAAAGAAAGGAGAGACTGATCTATCATACGGTGCACCCACAAGCCTCTGCTGTTGGGCCTCCCAGGTCGCCCACGGAGCAGTGAGGGGTCACTGACCTTCAGGGCACACTTCTGCCCAGTGCGCCTGTGGAAGCACTCCAGCACCTTGCCGTTCACACCCAGGCCCAGCACCTGCTTGGACAACTGGTAGTCATCGGTCACCGCATACTTCTTGGGCTCCCGCCGCCCCCCGACGGCAGGAGCGCTGGCCGAGCCAGGTCCGCAGGGTGCACCTTGCGGGGGCACAGGACCCCCCTGCTCCTCTGCTGTCTCGCCATCCATGGCCCCCGGGGGGCGCTCACAGGCGACCCCAGCCTGGCGCGTCCAGGGCCACCTGGGGGAGAAGGGAAGAATGAGTTCCGCTCAGACTCCTCCAGTACACCCCAGCCGGAGTCCCCGATCCTGGCTGGGCTGCGGGCAGCAGACAGGGCCGGGAGTCGGAAGCGAACTGTCCGAGAGTATGGACTCGAGGCAGGGGGCGGTGGTCGCGCAACCAGGCACTAGCGAGTCCCGCCCGACACCTGTCAAGAGGGGAAGGGTTTGGGCGCCAAGTGGCCGCGAGGGTCTGGGAGCGGAAGGTGGAGGGAGCCCTACGAGGGTGTACCTGGCGAGGCCGTCCCTGACAGCAGAGTACCTGGCTGCGCCGGCGAGGGACAAGGACCCCAGTCCCGGGAACCCGCGGCCGCGAGCTCCTAGAGCCGAGTCCCGCCGGGGACCGCCCACGTGACCGCTCCCCTGCCCCCCCCCCCCAACCCCGCGCGTCCCGGACTTGGAGCGGGCTCGGTCAGCCTTAAAGGGCCAGGCGGGCCCTGGCAGGACCCGGCTGGGAAGGAGGCCCCAACGGGCCCCGCCCCTGAGCCCGGACAGAATAGGGGGCGTGGCTTCTCGAAGAGGGTGGAAACCTTGGTTCTCCCGACACCCGCGAGGCCTGTGTGAGCCCGGAGTTTACCAGCGACCTAGGAAGTGACAGCGCAGGAAGTCTTGTTTCTCTCGGAGCCTCAGGAAGCCACTTGAGTCCGGCGTCTTTTCTGTACTCTGCAGACGGCCCTCCAGCGAGGCTTGTAAGTCCTGCGACTTTCTTAGTGGTGGCCCACCACCAGCGTACCTAAAGTCTTAATTTTTGCCATCAGGACAAGTGAAGTAACATTTCGTTGTGATTCGCACCCTTCCAGTCCCTGGGGACTCTGGGTGTCTCTCACTTTCTGTGCATCTCCTGCTCATATCCGTTGCTTATTTTTTTCCCTTGGGATACAGTGTCCATAGACCAGACATCATCCTAAACTCCCATTTTGTCAGATCCATTAACTTTTCACGTTATTGCTTGGGCTTTTGGTGTCCTGTTTAAAAAGTGTCCTCCTCCCACTCACTATACTCTATATTAGCTATGTGGCGTTCCCTTCCACTTTTAGGTCTCTATTCTGAACCCATCTTAGACAATCTTGGGTATTTTGAGCAAGTTTTCCCATCACAGGCTGTTAAACAACTCTTATTCCACAGATGAGGAAACTGAGTTGTTTCCTAAGAGGAAACAACTTGCACAGAGTCGCAGGGGATGTTGCTGTCTTCTGTGACAAATCTGCACCATTCCAGTATATCCGCCCACTCCCCTACCCTCAGGCTGAGGGACTGGAACTTGACGGTTCACTTCGGAGTAGGAGGGAGAGGCTTGGGTTAGGGTCCCTGCGCGGGCCTCTGCTGTCATCTACTGGCCACTTGCAGGACTGCAGGCACTGAGGCTTCAGGCCCACCGGGTTCAGTCTGAGCCCTTCTTCTGACTTTGGGATTGGACCCAAATTGAGCTCCCGCGCACCTCCCTGTACAGCAACACACACACACACGCACGCACGCACGCACGCTAGCTCATGCACGCACGTGGATGCACGTGGATTCCTGGGCTGCAGATCCAAGGTTCTTCAGAGCATTAAATCCCAGAGAACTGGTACTTGCTGTGTGTAGGTCTTGAGTCAGAGGAAAGGGTCTGGGGCTCTGTTCTGTCTCCTTGAGACAACCTTCAAGCTGGCACGGTTTGGTGAAGCAGAGACCCTGATGATGGCCTTAACTGAACCCCTCTTTTGGACGAGACACTGAGTGGGGGTACTATCCGACACTCTTTGACCTCACTGGGACCAGAGGAGGCAGCGCTGTACCCACCCCACATAACCTACCAGACAGACATGCCCGGAGAGATTAAGCAACCTGTCTGAGGTCAGCAGCCCTCATGGCAGGGTCTCCATCCCTACCCCCAAAGAACAACTCCAGGGCCCAGCTCTCACCCTCAAATGATGCCCTCCTCTCCTGTGCCTCCCTGCCCCCTTCCCACATCCACTTGTACAAATACACTCTCACATGTATTCACAGATGCACACATGCACAAGCACAGATTTGCACGTGTGTAGATGTACAACTACTGTGTACAACACGGGCATGCACAAGCACACAGACATTTACGTCCGGCTGGACCCAGAACCTCAGTCACAGAACCCCATCTGAGAATCTGATCCAAGATCTCAGAGATGTGAAGGAAACCCTGTGATCTGGAAGCTTCCATAGCTTGGAGACTGGAGAAGGATCTTCCCTCTGGAGGTGACCTGGTTTGGGCCAGATGAAACCAAAGCTGAGCAAGAGTTCATTCTGGACAAGCAGGATCCCACTCACAAGCAGAGTGCCAGGAAGTTGAGGGTGGGAGCTGGCTCCTTGTCCCAGCCAAATTATCTCAGTGTATGCTGCGGTTGCTAGCTTATTTTCTAAAAATAGAATCAGATAACAATTGTTCTAAACATTTTATAATTGTATTTTTTTTAAGATTTTATTTACTTATTTGAGACAGAGAGAGATCATGAGCTGGGGGGAGGAGTAGAAGGAGATGCAGATTCACGGATGAGCTGAGAGCCCAATGCAGGGCTTGATCTCCGGACCCTGGGCTGAAGAGCCACACTTAACCAATGGAGCTGATGAGGGAGCACGAGGCTGGCTGAGGACAAAGCAAAAGCTGGTGCCTTGTACCCGCCCCATCCGCTCCCCCTCAGTCCTACGTGTAGCATCCCTCAGGCAGCCCTGACTGCCATGAACAATAAGCAAATAGTTAACTTGCAGAGCTCACAATCCTGCTAGACAGGAGTCTCCCTCGGCCTAGAAATGTCCTAAATCTCACTAACAAAGAGGATTGATAGCAGGATTGTGACAACCCATCAAAAAGTCTCCCAACTATCTTAATGTTAATGGCTGGTCTAAAGACAACATTGATCCAGCTGCAAGGGCAAGGCCTCCAGTAGGCCTGGGACATCCTGGCACCTTGTAGGCCCTCTTTAGCATATGAAAACTCCATTGAAACCTCCCTTCCCCTCACCTTCCCCCAACCGCAGGGTACATAACCTGCCATCCCTCACAACCCAGGGCAGCAGCTCTTCCTGCCCACGGGTCCTGTCCCCGTGCTTTAATAAACCACCATTTTGCACCAAAGATGTCTCAAGAATTCTTTCTTGGTCATCGGCTCTGGACCTCAGCCCACCGAACCTCACCTAGGTTCTAGAACTTCATCAGAGCCACCCAGGTGCCCCTATCGTGTTTTTAAACTGATCTCTTTTTAATTCAGATTTTAATTGCATAAGTAAAACGTGCTTGTTATAATAAATTCAAGCCATAGGGAAATGTGAAAAGTAAGTAATGGCAATGCTTGCCCCTTTGCAGTCTCCACCACCAGTGCCAATGCTTACTCAAGGACACACGGTGCCCACATAGGTCCATCATAGATGTTTTCAACTGTTCACTCAACACAAGAGACTCAGAATACGTGGTTTCCCCTAGCTGCTCATTTGCCAGCACACTGATGGGAGAATTCACTGTTTGGGATAGCTGGGCCAGAGTAGGGGTGGGTTCATGGTGTCAGACTTTGCCACACAGCCCCTTCCGTGATAGCTGTATGTCCAAGGGGCCAAAGGCTGAGGACTTTGGAGTAGTTTACAGTGATGAAAGGGTCCAGTGAGTGAGTGAGTGAGTGTGTGTGTGTCCAGGGGAGAGTGGTGTAGAGGACTGAATATATCCCTGACACATACATACACACACACACACACACACGTACGTGTAGACTATTCTTCCGGGAGTGGAATGGCTACAAATGATGAGACTAAAGAGACCAAATGAGCCAGACTTTAAGGAAGGCACTGCTGTGTATTACTGTAACTGACCCATCTTGTGACTGTTCCTAGTGGGGAGGAGCTGGGAGACCCTGCAGCAAAAGCCAGTCCCTGGAGTGCAGGCAGGCAGGGCTTACCTGGGAGAGAATAAGGAAATTTGTCGAGTGAAAGCATGAGAGGAATTGCCACTGGGTGGCATTGTGGGCCCAGCAGTCAGAGCAGGGGTGGGTAGGGAGCAGCCAGAGCGGGAGAGGTGATAATGAGAAGGCCAGAGGGACCCACAATACCTGGGGCAGAACAGGGGCACATCATAGACTACTCACACAGGTGAGGCACAATACTCTGTCACACTCACTGACGGTGGTTGGAGGCCCTTGAGGCCTTTTAGTTTAACACACAAAACTGCATCACTGCCAAAATCCCTTAAGGGAGCTTTCAATGGGACACCCATTGTGCTCTGACATTTGACTGGCCTGGGGGCAGGGAAGCTTCTCTGTGGACCATAAAACTGGATCCTGAAGGATGCCTAGGAGCTGTCAGATCAAGGAACCCAGCGGGGTGGGGGTGGGGGGGCTGTGGAATGTTACTGTGCTCCAAGCACCAACTCATCATTTGAGATCTGGGGTACATTTTCACTTCTCTGTACCTCCATCTCATCACCTGTAAAGAGGACACAATGTGTAGTGGTTAGACAAGGAGATGAGACTGGAAATCATCGATCATACATGGCACATATGAAATGTTCAGTGAAGTAGTCACAGTTAGAGGGAAGAGGTAGTCCTGGGGTAGAGAGCTTGGGATTTGGCTCCACGGGGACCCAGGTTCAAATCTTGGTTCTGTCGCTTGGCAGCTGTGAGGCCCTTTTGTCTTCACAGTAATGCGGCGGTAACAATTTCTGCTGAAGAGACTGCAACCTACAAGGTGCTCCATGCTGGGGTCTCTCAATGTCCCAGCCATCAAGACTAGGATGTTCCTTCTTCCCCAGCTCTTTCAGAGAAAACATTCTCGCCTGGATCCTTTTAGCTGTGGCAGATCCTTGAGCCCCCTGGACCTGTTCGGATCTGAGGCCCCCCTCTGCACCCCTCCCCTCCTTCTACGTCCTTCTCCAAATCCCACCCCATGCCACCGACTTCTCCACCACCCCACACAGAGTCCGGGTTTCCAAATGCGGCCCACAGGGGGCGCTTGCAACCCGAGAGCTTTGGGGGTGCCACTAGCTGGGAGGACAGGCCCGTGACCCTGCCCTTGCGCTGCCACCAGCTCTACAGAGCGATAAAGGGTCCTGTCTCCAAGGAAGCGGAATGCCCAAAAGTAGTCTGCGCTCCGGTGGGTGAAACCCCTGCCCCTCCCTGGCTTTCTCCAACCGGGTCTTCCCCTACTGTTCTCTAGGTCACGTTCAATCCGGCTCGTTCCTCAGCCTACTATCCCAAAGCTGCAATTGGCCCGCCCCGGGCACTCGGCTCCGCCTCCTGAGCTGCGATTGGTCGGCGAGCGGGACCCCGCCCCATTTTCCTGGAAAGTTCTTGGAAATCTGTCAAAGGTGTTTCCTTTAGCTGCCCTCAGCGCCGCCCTGGGGAGCCGGCGCCCCCGCCCACACCCCTCCCCCGCCCCGCTGCACAGCCGGCGGTTCTAGGAAGACGTCGCTTCCGGGAAGGGTTGGGACACAGAGGACAAAAGATTAGGCGGCTCGCCCCGCCCCGCCCTCCCGGCCCGCCCCCCGCGCCCTCCCGGCCCGCCCGCGCCGTCGCCGCTCAGTCCCAGCCTGCCGCCTGTGCGCCGAGGGAGCCTCCCCTGCGAGGGATCCCTGCGCGGGATCCCTGCGCCCACTGGCTCGCTCCAGCCGCCGCAGTCCGGCCGAGCCCCAGCTCCGGAACTGCCGCTGCCGCTGCCGCTACCGGGACATGGTCCTCTGCGTTCAGGGGTAAGTGCGGCTCGCCGCCCAGCGCCCGGCGTCTGCGCGGGGCTTTCGGGATAGTACCGCCTCGTGCTCGCTGCCGGCCAGTAAAAAGGCTGGACGGGCCGGAGATGACTGAGTGCGGAAGGAGCTCCGGGTGACGACAGGGAGCGGTGACAACACCGCCACTACCTCTCCTCGCACTGTGGGTAGTGAAACTGGGGGTCGGCTGACGACGGGAGGAACACAGGGCAGCCTAACCCTGGGTTCTGGCTGGAGCGGTTGAACGCCAGGGAAGCGTGTCCTCTAAGACGTGGCTCACCTGCCCAGACCCCCTTCTGGGCTCAGAGCTCTATACCCTAGCCTGCAGGCCGTAGGGCCTACCGGTGACCTTGGGTTAGCCCCTGCCCCGCTCTGTCCCATCATCCACCCTTCTGCCATGGGCTAGCGACTAGGCTTTTCTTGGGAAGCCAGCCTGAGATCCATGGCTCCCCCCAGGTTGGCACCTGCTGGCCAGCAGCTCTTGGAAGAGCCTGAGTTTGGCCTGATTTAACTGTGGTACCCCCACAGTTGCGTCACCCCTCCTCTCAACCCGGTCTGGGATCCCATTGTGAGCACTTGGCTCCTGCCTCCCTTCTCCAACTTTCCCCCAAACACTGGGGTGGGGTGGGGGCTGATAAGAAGAGTCTTGGCCTCAGCTGAACATTCTTCCATACATTCCTTCCGCCTTAGCATCCCCTTCAACCAATAGGTCTGATGCTCTCCGGACTGATCTGACAGGAACTCAGAAAGCTCCAGGGAGAGAGAAAGGAGAGATGACGGCGTGTCCACACCCAGGGAGCACGGGGTGGCCCAGTGGCTGTTGTTATCAGAACTGGCATAGTACCAAGTGAAGAAGGGTGGAAGGTGGGGCAGGGCTGAAGTGCCCATTGCCCTGAGCAGTCCTGTTTCCAAGGAGGGAAGCAGGAGGAGCTAGGAAGACTGTACTACTGTATACTTCTCCCTGATGGTCTCCCGCATCTCCCTCCTCTGAATTTTGAGACTCCCGAACACCCCCACACCCTTGTTCTCAGGACCCCTCCCCCAATTCTGGGGTTCCACATTCTCCACAGGGCCGGTGTTTGGTGTCAGGGAGCAAGATTTTTTTTTTTTTTTTTAAGATTTTATTTATTTGACACAGAGAGACAGCAAGAGAGGGAACACAAGCAGGGGGGCGTGGGAGAGGGAGAAGCAGGCTTCTCACTGAGCAGGGAACCCTGGGATCCTGGGATCATGACCTGAGCTGAAGGCAGACTCTTAATGACTGAGCCACCTAGGTGCCCGAGGGAGCAAGATTTTTAAGACCTCCACATATACAGCCACAGCCTATCTGGTGCCCTCCCCAGGTAGGTTTGGGCTGCTGGCTTTGTTGGAGGCGCCCACCCTCAGGGCTGAGTATGCTCCACTGGCATGTGTCCCCATTCAGGACTCACAGGCTGGGCTCCGCAACAGGCACACACACGTACAGGCCACCCACACCTAGAGCACACCCGCTGTCGCCCCCGCTGTGGCCACACCCCTCCTCAGATACAGTCATTCACCGGGATCTTGTCATTCACTAGGAGACCAATAGGGCTGTTCACACACCCAGAAACCATGTTGACCCTAGAGGTGCCCACACCCACAAGTGCGTTGTTAAAATGTCAGGACAGGGCCACCACTGGAGGTTCTGGCCTGAGTGGCTAGCCTGAGCTGAGCTGGGGGACCCAGCAGGCAGGCCTCCAGCTGGCTCTTTGGAGCTTGGCCTCTGGCTCCCCTAGTAGGATTCCAGAGCTCCCGTAAGGTACCCAGAGTGGGTGTGGGTAAGTACGCAGACTGTGATAGGCCAGGGTCTTGTGACCCCTTCTCCCGATTTGTTAAAATCTTCTAACGTGGGGCGCCTGGGTGGCTCAATGGGTTAAGCCTCTGCCTTCAGCTCAAGTCATGGTCTCAGGGTCCTGAGACCTGGGATCGAGCCCCTCATCAGTCTCTCCTGCTTCTCTCTCTCTGCCTGTCTCTCTGCCTCCTTGTGATCTCTTTCTGTCAAATAAAATATTGAAAAAAAATCTTCTAACGCTCAGCGATAACCTACACTGTGAGATCTGGCTCCTCTGTCCGCGCCCTGCCAAGGCTTCTGTCCGACACCTCTTCCGCCTCATAAGAAATCCCAGGCACTGTTTACCCATGCTGTCGTCTCTGCCCGGATGGAGCACCTTCCCTCTGCTCCTTCCTTTGGCCTGACAGACTCAGCTCAGGAACAGGCAGACCTTGACTCCCCCATGACACGCTTTGCTTTTATGACTTCGGGTTATAAGTTCTCCTTGAAGGCAAAGCCCATGGTTTTGTTATCTCGGTGTCCTGAGGCCCAGCAGGGGACCAGACCCAGGACTGAGGCCTGAGGAGTGAGGAAGGACCAGCAGTCTCTTATTGGGAGCCAAAGCCCATGCCCCTTACTCCCAGGAAGCCCCAGGATAACCATGCTGGGTGGCCTTCCCCTAGAGAAAGGTCACTGCTAAGATTGGGGCTGGCTCGGCAGCCCAACTCTTGTCACCAGAGAACACAGTATAGCCAAACCCGTCAGGATCTAGTCTGGGAGTACCCCTTATTAGAGGGTGGAGAAGCTGAATAGCAAGGTTTGCATAAGATCAGAAAGCCTAGTAGGGCTGGCTTGCCAGGGTGGGATCTGTAACATGGAATGACTACCTTGCCCTGTCTTGGAGCTTATGTTTGTGGGAGGTGGGACTTGCCAGTGTCCATCCCAGACCCTCAGCTGGGAGGAGGAGGAAATGGGATGGGAGTCTGACCTGTTTGAGGAGATTGTTCCCACCTCTCAGCCTTGGCCAGTTTGGACTGAGTTCTCCCCGACAGGTACTCCTGTCAGGCATCCTGCCATAATTTGGGGGCCTCTGGAGCACCCCACGAAGGTTCAGGCCATGGTTCAAGCAGGACCAGTGCTGTGTAATCAGCCCACCTCAGCCCACAGGGCACCAATGTGAGGCTTCTTTACACTGGATCCTACTGGTGGCGGGGACACCAGTTTCCCATTCTGAGCTAGAAATGCCTCTAAGGACTGATCTGTGTTTTGGGTTGGTGCACAATAGAGAGTTCAATTACTGTTCAATAAATGCAAGAAGGCAGAGGAGGCTCTTTCAAAAATGAATCTCCATGTCGGGGGAAGCCATCAAGGAGGCTTTTGTGCTGACAGCTGGGAGGTGGTGTGCTGACATCATTGAGCCCATGAGTGGGCAGAGGGGGGAACCGAGATGGACGGGCCAGAAGTCATGTAGCCGGCCCCGGGCGCAAAGGATCTCTGGAAGCAGGGTGAGCACAGGGCCTCTACTCACTGCCAATCCCCTCTTTTCTAGGCCTTGTTCTTTGCTGGCTGTGGAGCGGATCGGGCAGCGGCCCCTGTGGGCCCAGTCCCTGGAGCTGCCCGAACCAGCTATGCAGCCTTTGCCTGCTGGGGCCTTTCTGGAGGAAGTGGCAGAGGAGACCCCAGCCCAGCCGGAGAGTGAGCCCAAGGTGCTGGACCCAGAGGAGGACCTGCTATGCATAGCCAAGACCTTCTCTTACCTCCGGGAATCTGGTGAGTTCGAGGAAAGAAGCAGGCCTTGTTCTGGGAAGTCCAGTGGGGAAAGCTTAGCTCTATCTGTTGAGTCTCCCTGCCCTGGAGAGTCTGATGGGGAAGGTGCAGTGTTCCCCATGGAAGCATAATGGGGGAGGCGGAGTCCTCCCCTGCTTTGTACCCCCAGCTGAATGCCTCTGTGACCAGGCTCTCTGCCCCCTCTCCACTTGCCTAGGCTGGTACTGGGGTTCCATTACGGCCAGCGAGGCCCGGCAACACCTGCAGAAGATGCCAGAAGGCACATTCCTTGTCCGCGACAGCACCCACCCCAGCTACCTCTTCACCCTGTCGGTCAAAACCACCCGAGGCCCCACCAATGTGCGCATCGAGTACGCCGACTCCAGCTTCCGCCTGGACTCCAACTGCCTGTCCAGGCCACGCATCCTGGCCTTCCCCGACGTGGTCAGCCTGGTGCAGCACTATGTGGCCTCCTGTGCAGCTGACCCCCGGAGCGACAGCCCCGACCCTGCGCCCACCCCGGCCCCGCCTACCCCGAAGGAGGATGTGCCTGGCGACCCAGCGCTGCCCGTGCCCACAGTCACGGCCGTGCACCTGAAGCTGGTACAGCCATTCGTGCGCCGAAGCAGCGCCCGCAGCCTGCAGCACCTGTGCCGCCTCGTCATCAACCGCCTGGTGGCTGACGTGGACTGCCTGCCACTGCCCCGGCGCATGGCCGACTACCTCCGGCAGTACCCCTTCCAGCTCTGACCTGCCAGTGCGGCTGCCGGGCCTCATCCGGCCATACCCTGGAGGGGACGGTAGCCCCAGCTGGACTTGGGCTTCCTCCGTCATCCCTCCTCAGGTCACCCGGTGTCTGTGTGCAGCACCTGACCAACTGGACCAGGAAGAGTCAGCAGGAACAAGGCTGCAGGGGTGGGGGATGTCTGGAAAAGCGTCCCACAACCTAGAAGTCAGCCCCCACCCCAGCCCCCATGTGGCTGGGGTGAGCCATGGGTCAGAAGAGAGGGAGACAGGCAGGACCTGTCTCATCCTGTGGGCTGAGCCCAGGCCCCCACTTGCCTGCTATGGCCTCCTGAACTATGTAGACTTTGCCGGCCCTGGTTTCTCAGTCCACAGGGGTAGGGCGGGCCCCCTCCTTCCAGCCACCCTGTCTCAGGGCAGATGGTGGCTAGAGGAACTGAGGTTGGCAGTGACGGTCCCCCCAGTGGAGGAATAGGCCAGACTGGGGGACTGCCAAGTTATACAGTATTTATTTATTTATTCTCCTTGGGTTGGTCTCAAGCTGAGCCAACCCCACGTCTCTGCCCTGAGCCCCAAGTGCTCTCGAGACCCCAGCTCTGCCCCAGCTTCTCTGGTTCTTCCTTGTGGAGAGCCTCACCCTGAGACCTGTTGCTGGACCCAAGGCAGTTCTGGATATCCTGGCGCTGACCCACCCACCTGTGAATGTGCCCCCCGCCTTCTGCTGTGGAAGGGTAGATAAATGGACAAGAAAATAGGAGCCCGGGCATCACTGCCCAGCAGAGCCCACCTCTCCCCACCCCTGCAGGGCAGAGCCCTACCTGCACAGAGCTGGTCTGGCTGGGCCACGGGCCTGCGGGAGCGCGCAGGTCGCCCCAGGTCTGCTGGGCCCACTTCCTGCCTGGGAAGGCGCCTGCACGTGAGAGGGAAAGGCCTACATATCTGATAAGACTTTATCAAATAATTATTATAACAAGCAGAACCCAGTTTGGTAGTCTTTTTTCTTCTACTGATTTTTCTGTATTGACAATAAAATGGTACTTTTCATTTAAGGAGCCCTGCATGGGTCCTCTTTTGAGTTCTTATACAGTTTGTCCCCTTTGATGATATTATTATCTGCCACTTTACATCTGGATCAGCTGGGGCCCAGCAACCTGGTGTAGCTAAGCAGTCCTGCTAGGGAACCCCCTAAAGGGTAGAGGGGAACAGGGAGCAGCCTTCCTCTCTCACTACTTGTTGCTCCCCTTGGAGGATGGGAAGCAGGAGGTCAAAGGCCAGCTGGACTGCCTGCAGGGTCACTGACCAGGCTGCTGCCAGCGGGGGGGCAGTGGCAGAAGGGCACCAGACCTGAGAGGTGTAAACAGATGTCAATTAAAGACCAAATGTGGAGGATGCTGGGGGATGGGTGCTACGGGTGCACCCACTCCTAGGGGCTGCGTCTTTAGAGATGAGGCCAACAGCAAAGTCAGAGCCAGTCATTTCAGGGAGGAGGTACAGGGAGTGCAGAAGCACCAGGTCATGACTGGGAATCTCCTATTCCCGGACCACAAGGAGGCATGGGGAAGGGTCATTCGGTGCAGTGTGGCAGAACAGGGGAGTGGCCAATAAGCCAGCAGGGTCTGGCCTGAGCCGCAGTGGAAGGTCTGACCTGGAAGGGCTGTGACACAGGCTAGTTGGGGTTAGAGGCACCCCTCTCCTCTCTGGGCCCTATACCCCAGAAGTAGATGGGAGAGCAATTAAAATGAAAACACTCTCCATCAACCAATGGCCTGACTTTGTAAGGCTTCTGTACCTGAAATTCCACTGTGTCCTGAAATTTTCTGCACTTCCACTTGAACAACTCATAAGAAAGCTGCTCTGAAACTCATTTATAGCCTCCTGACCCTCATTTTAGAAATTGTTCTAACCTTCCTGTTTTCTTGGGACTTAGATGATTAGAAGAGACCAATGCTGGCAGATTGAGAGCAGAAGGGTATCAGGAGTGCTATACTCATGGCGAGGAGGAAGCAGGAAGGGCTAAAAGCCAGAACTACGGAGGCACAGAAACGTGTGGGCATGGAGATGATTCTAGCAAAGAATAGAGCTGATACTGGACACGAGTGAATAAGAGGTGAGTGAAGGCCGACTTCCCTAGGACTAGTGCCCGAGCCCCAGTGCCCAGCCTGGCACCCTCTCTGTTGTTGGCGGCAGGGCCCGACAGCACGCCTCCTCCAGGTCACCGCGACCCTGCCAGGGACATCTGCTGTTCCTCATTGCTCTAGCCTGGATCTCAGCCCCACCCCCAGGTCTGAGTTACCTACCCAACGGGTGAGTAGTGGACACAGAGGAGTCAAAGGCAGGGTGTTCCCTGCTTCACGTCATGGTCTGGACAGAAAGCTGCTATAGCAGGAGGAGGCCCACAGACTCCATATTGTCTGCAGCGGGGGAGGTGGCTCAGGGGGCCCGCCAGGTGCTGGCAATGGACGAGGCCTTTGCACCGTGGGAATAGGTCTGAATAGACCCATACTCCACGGATGAGAAAACTGAGGCCCAGAAGGGGGCAAGGCCCTGGCTGGGAGGTGAGGCACAGAGCGGAGCTTACCTCAAGGGTAATGACCCCCTGCCCCCGGGGGCTGCTACATAAGCCAGCAAGAATGGGCAGCTGGGGTTGGCAGCCTTCAGACAAGTTGATCTTAGATACTGGTGTTATCCTCCTGTGTCCTTGTGTGCTAAGGCATCTGGGCCAGTCGTTGGTCTGGTCAACAGTGTCCTGTCCATCCCCCTTCGCCTCGGTATAAGCCAGGCTCCAGCTCCTGGTGGTGGAGGGCTGCCAGCTACTTCATTCACCTGCATTTTTCTGCCTCAGTCTTTTCATGTTTCCCTATCAGGGGAGGGAGTGATGCCTGCCTAGAGTTGAGATGATAGAAGGCATGTCATTGGGCCCAAACCCAAGTCAGAGACCCAGCCTAACAGAGGCTAAAAATCGTCTCGTGGGCGCAGTCACTGCTGGGGGACTCTGGGCTAGAAAAGGGGCCATGCCCTGCCAGCACCAGCCAGGGACAAGTGAAGGAGCCATCGGTTAAGTCCTGCCGTGGCTTAAGACCTGCTAGGCCAGACTCCATCTGGGCCCTGGGAACATAGCAGGGAACAAGTCCCATCATCGTGGGACTCCTGGGCTGGTGAGTGAGAGACAATAAACAAGTGGGCACTGGGGACAAGTTTGAAGAGTGTAAAGAAGGCAAGACGGGAGCAGGGCAGAGACTGGCTTTGGGTGTGGGGACCCTGCTGCAGATTGGGGATCAGGGGAGCTCCAGGGACTCAGAGCCTTGACACTTGAGCAGGAGCTGGCTATGCAGACAACGTAGGCAAAGGACATCCAGGGAGAAGGAGCCGCCAGTGCCGGGGCCCAGGAACAAACCTGCTGTGATAAGGAGCAACAAGTCCAGAATGGCTGCCCTGGAGCGGAGGGAGCATGTGAATTGCATCCTGGGGTGGCAGAGGGCCTCCTTCCGGTTTAGCAGGGAAATGCTATGACGTCATGTCATTTCTCAGGAGTGAGCCCAACAGCCAGATGGGGACAGGAAGTTGGAGAGGAGGTTGAGGGGTATAGGGCATGGCAGGGGAGGTGGCAGTGGGGAGCAGGAGGAGGCGAGGAGGGCAACCTGGGGACCCTGGGCAGAGTCTGTGCCCCAGGAGTTCTCCCTGCAGCCTCGAATGCCAGCAGAGGTTCTCCCCATTTATAGCTGAAGGGTAAGACTCAGAGAGTGGAGGTGGGGTTTTTTCAGGGACACATATCTTGCGAGTGTCAGAGTCAGGCTTCAGATCCTTCTCGAGGAGACCTTGTTGGTATAACCACTGCTCTGCTCTGCCTCCCCAGAGCTGGCACTCTAGAGCCTTGGCACCCACAGGATGCAGAGGGGACACAGAAAAGGGGGTGGGGGTTAGGGGCACTTCCTGGAGGAGGCAGCAGGCCAAGGGGCTGGAGGCTTGGCCCTCGAAGATTCCACCAGGCCAAGGGGAGAATGATCCCATGTGGTATCCCTCCCTAGACTCACAATAGCTTTTTGGAATGACTTTGGAACAGAGATAACACCAGGCCAACCAGATTATTCTCGTCAAAGAGGTCTTGCTGGAATGTTCCTCCCATGATCACCAGGCTAACACCCCCAGGTCATCAGTACCCCTATACCTGGCCTCAGCTTTTAACCGGCCTGCTGAGCAAATCTCGCGGGGCCCAGCCAGAACACAAGTCTGGATCGGGCTGGGGCAGACCTGGGCATGCTCTCATGCTCTCAGATGGGAATGCTCCCAGCGTGCACAGCAGCCCACAGGGACAGGCAAGGGCGGGCCCTTGAAATAAGTCCTGATCAAGAAAGCAGGAGGCTTCTGGAGACTTCACAAAGGCCATCTTCCTCAGGAGACATGAAGCCTGTGCAGGCCTGGGCAGTCCCTTCACACCAACCTGCTAGACAAGTTTTAAAAATAAAGCAGGTTCAGGCTTTGCCAGCAACTCAACAACCTCTTGTGGTGAGTGAGCCCTCGCTGCCCCAACTGCACGGTGTGGGCTTTGCTCCCCACCTTCTGCAGGCCGTGTGACCCACTGCCCGAGAGCTCATGGCAGTGGTCACCCCTGGGCAGTAGGCTGAGCCTCCCACATCTGAGACTCAAGGACAAGAGGTTTAATCCTGGCCAATAGGACCCCACTCCCTGGCTTTATCCCACTACCGCCGCCCCCCAACACTGCCACCCCGTTTGGATTGTGTGCCATGAACTTGGTTCTTGGTTCTGGGGAGTCTCCCTCAACCTCACTGACCCCGAGAAAATTCCTGGCTGTGGAGTGAGGAAAGTGACAGCGTCTGCCTCAGAGAAGACACGGGGAGCACTGGAGGATTTGTGAGGTGATGCGGAGGGGAGCTGCTGTGGCTGTCATTGTAACTATTCCCTAGCCACCATTTTCATCTTTTTTTGTCTGGGCAGATGTCGATGGCTGCCAAGGTCCCTGTGGGGGCTGCAGGGGAGCTGGGCTGGAGCCGCCCTGCCCCCATTAGCTCTGCCCTCTGAGTCCAGCCCTCCACCCTTAGGTATCAGTTGCCGGTGACTTGGGTTCTGGTCCTGGCGAACAGACCCTTTGGTCTGTTCTCTGCATGGGCGGGGGTAGAGGTGCGGCCAGCCCTACCTTCTAGCAGCTTCTCTCACAGTAACAGTAAGGCCATCTTCTACCCTTTCCCCAGACCCATGGGGTGGTCTCCCACAAGGCCTGTTCCTCCCCCAGCCCTCAGTAGTCTGCGCCCTCGGAGGAAAGCCACAGGGGATGGAGATGAGCTGGGCAGGTGCCTCTTGTCTACCCCATTTCGAAGATGCAAGCCTGAAACCTAGAGAGGCAAAGTAGCTTGTCCATAGTCACTGAGAGGAAGTGGGGTTAGAGTCCAGGGCTCCAACCATGCCAGGGCTTGTCCCCCTCCCCTTAGAACTCTTGAACTGGAGTCAGCTGCCTGCTGGCCGGCAACTTGAAGATCGTAGTTCATAACTCCTCAGATTCCCGGTGTCCAGACCTGGACTCTTCTTTCCAGAGCTTTAGTGTCCCTATCTGTCTAACAGAAATAGTAGTGCCGTGCCCCCAGGTGGCTGGAGAATGGCTGGGTCTGGCTTTGGGGTAATGTGGAGTAAGTGGCACAATGCTCACCTATGAACCAGAGGAGAGGAGGTGGGCCCGGAGCAGGAGGAGCCTTTTTGGTGTGGCCAAAGCTTTATGCTTAATGGAAAGATAGTTGCTTCCATGACGCTGGCCTGGCTGAAGCAGGCAAGGCCAAGAGCACTAGAACTGGTCTCTGATGGAACTTGGGACTGCCACAACTCCTCCAGGCAGTCCTCTAGGACTATTCCACCACAGTCCCCACTAGCGAGACCCACATTGGGATGGTTTCGCTGAAGGGGGCTGGTGCCCAGCAAACGCCCTCCAGGCAGAGCCCTATTCTGAGGACTCTCCCTTCACACAGCTTCAGTGAACTAGACCAGGCTCTTCCTCAGCATCGCTGGGCTCCTCCTCCATCAGAGATGAGAATTTTTCCTCGTAGTCTAGATTGGGCCAAAACTTTGTTCTGGAAAGGCCCTCAGCCTCCTCCCAAAGAGCACTTCACAGTTCCCTACCCCCACCAGTCCCACCTCTGAACATCACTGTGAGCCTGTGTGTGTGTGTGTGTGTGTGTGTGTGTGTGTGTGTGTGTTGACCTTTCCACTTGGCCAAAATTCCTTTGTTTTTCTCAGCTCTTTCGGGTAGATGGCCATAGCAGGAGGAGCTCTTAGCAGAGCAGGTTTTCAGGAAACCTTTTCCCCAAAGCCCAGGGACATGGAGCCTAAGGAGACACTAGAAGACCAAGGTCTATTGAAAAGAAGGTGGGTGGGACGCCTGGGTGGCTCAGTTCATTAAGCGGCTGCCTTCGGCTCAGGTCATGATCCCAGTGTCCCAGGATCGAGTCCCACATC
This sequence comes from Mustela erminea, assembly GCF_009829155.1. NCBI lineage: Eukaryota > Metazoa > Chordata > Mammalia > Carnivora > Mustelidae > Mustela > Mustela erminea. The sequence continues at coordinate 20,249,566 of NC_045614.1, read as the reverse complement.
GGGCTCCATGCTCAGCGGGGAGCCTGCTTCTCCCTCTGCCTCTGCCTGCCACTCTGTCTGCCTGTGCACTCGCTCACTCTCTCTCTCTCTGACAAATAAATAAAAATAAAAAAAATTTAAAAAAAAAAAAAAAGAAAAAAGAAAAGAAGGTGGGTTCCCAGGGCAGTTAGAGAAGTGTGGGTAAGGGGCCTCCTCACAGAGAGCACTCTGGCCCTGAGGTGAGTGCCTGTGGGGGCTGCCCCTGGGTGTCATTGCCAAGGTCATCGTTGTCAGCCTGGCCAGCTTGGTGACCCTGTGCAAGTTGCATTATCTCTCTGAGCCATATGTGTCTCAAAGAAGTCAAAGTCCTGGGTTGTTGTTTTTTGTTTTTTGTTTTTTGTTTTTAAGATTTTATTTATTTATTTGACAGACAGAGATCACAAGTAGGCAAAGAGGCAGGCAGAGAGAGAGAGAGAGGAGGAAGCAGGCTCTCCGCAGAGCAGACAGCCCGATGCGGGGCTCGATCCCAGGACCCCGGGATCATGACCTGAGCCGAAGGCAGAGGCTTTAACCCACTGAGCCACCTAGGTTCCCCCTGGGTTGTTTTTTTTAAGATTTCATTTATTTCTGAGAGGGGAGCGGGAGCATGAGTGGGGAGATGGACAGAGGGAAAAGGAGACACAGGCTCCCTTTGGGGCTCGATCCCAGGACCCTGGGAGTCAAAGGCAGACACTTAACCAACTGAGCCATCCAGTCACCCCAAAGTCCTGGGTTTGTTGCCAGCATGTGTTATCTCCCTACCCCAGAGGTGCCCAGGCTGGGTCTCTCTAGCCCTTTACTGCTTCACTCAGGGCCAGCAGGTCCCTGATCGGGGGGCTGTGGGCCTTGGGGGCACGAGCACCCCTGTCAGCACCTTGACAATCACCCCCTTTCTCCTCTGGGTCTCAGTGGGCGAACCAGGGCACGCCAGGCTCCAGGAGGATCCCTGGGCCTTTCAGAGGGCAGAGAAGGCGGGGTGTGGGCAACCCCCCCCACCCCCACCCAGGGTGAGGTGTTTTCACTAGAATCAGAGCAGCTGCGGCCTCTTCCCAGGAAGAAAGAGCAGAGCGCCTCTTCCAAGAACTCAGAAGAGGCCCACAGGCAGGGGAGGGAGGAGCGGGGGAGTTAATTTTAAACCAAACAGCCTTCAACGCTTCTCAGGAACTGGTTGCTCAACGTGATCTGGCAGGTCCCAGGCGGGCGGGTAGGCTCGCAGCCAGCTCCGAGGTGGTGGGGGTGGGGGACCCGCCCCAGAGCAGAGGCCATATGACCTTGAGGGAAGTTGGGCCCTGTCCTTGCCCATGATTCTGAGCCTGTCACCTCCAGACCTCCATCTCCCTGACCTGACTTGCCGAGGTACAGGCTGAGGTGGCTTCCTCTGTCCCAACCAGGCTAGGTGAAATTATAACAGGATAAATAACAGAGATGTCACCTCCTTCCAGGAGCCCCACACCTGACTGGCCCAGTCCCCTCTCCTTGCTCAGAACCTGCCACTCCCATCCCCCAGCCTGGCCCTCTGGAAGTTACTGATGAAGGCTCTGAGGCCAGAGTAAGGCCCGTGTGTTTCGCCCAGCGAATGGGACCCGGGGGTGCTGAGCTGGTGGGGACAGAGGGAGATGGAAGGAGGGATTGAGCAGTCAGCCAAATTTCCGGGCCCAAGGAACGAGCCTCCTGGCTGTGCAGGGAGGCTCTGAGCTGAACGCCCTGGACTTGCCCCCCTCACTCCCCCATCCCCCACCATGGAACAGGGGTCAAAGCGCCTTCACACTCACTGACCTCCTGGCCTCCATCCCCTCTGGGCTGAGAGCCCGGCCCCCCTCCCAGTGTCTGGTTCCTACAGAGGCTCCTCCCAGGGTCCCCCCCTCCTGCACTACCTCCACGGGCTGCCCAATGAGACTCCAGCAGCCTGGGCGGGGCAAGGCCTGTGTTCTAGGAAAGGATCCCAAGCAAGCTGCTGCCAGGAGCTGCAGTTCTTGGAATCGGCACTGGCACTGCTGGGCGAGGGGACGCTTCCTGGAACCTGCTGGCCCCTCCAGGGAGAGAGGCTCAGAGGACAGGCGGTGACCTCGAGGAGGGGGAGGGGGTGCGGAGGCCTCAGCTTGGGTCCTTGCCTCCAGGAAGCCCTACCCAACTGCAGGTGCCTCCTGAGACTCCATGATCTCAGCATTAAGTCTGCTGGGCCCCAGGAGAGGCCCGGTTCTGGCATGGCCTCTGCGGTACCCAGCATCCAGCCCAGGAATAGGTACAGAGTGGACAACCAGAAACACTAGGGAAAGGGGGGTGCGTGTGTGTCTGGGGCACGGGTAAGCACGCGGGTGTGGGCACACAGGTGAAGGTGGGATGCGCAGCCAGGTTGGGAAGGACTAAGGAGAGCAAGGTGGGGTCAGCGATGCCAAATCTGGCTCACAGAAGTCCCCTTCCTGATGGACAGACAGCCTCTGGCCAGGACTCCTGTCACTCCGACAGGCAGTCTTTCCTTCATGGCCCTGTCCTCAGATCCCTGTCCCACAGTTGGGGTACGGGCCTCGGCTTTAGCTTCGGGTGGCATAGAGTAGTCCTAGCCCAATGCCTAGTGGTGCACCTTCAGCACACACCCAGCCGGCTGGAGCCGCCCTTTCCCTGCCTAGATAATAAAAAGGAGATGCTACAAGGCCCCCAGGAAGGCCCTGGGGGCGATGACCCAGGTCTGGGACAGGGTTGGGGTCCAGCTACACTTTGCTGGTGTGGCTCAGTGTTCCCAATACGGGGTCCCAGGGTCAGCACCGTCAGAGCAGAAGCCTGGTAGTCTGGCTAAGAGGGGACTGAGAGCAGGTCAGGATCAGCACAGTGGGTAAGTAAGGGCCACCGTCTCTGGCTGTGTGGCCTTGGAGCACCCATCTAACCATTCAGGACATGTTTGCCTTGGAGCACCCATCTAACCATTCAGGACACGTTTGCCTTCGGAAGAATGGAGAACCCTCCCTAGGCAAGGCTGGACCGGGGGCAGGGACTTGCCTCTCCCCCAGTGCCCTCAGGTCACTCTTCATCTCTCACCGAGCACAGCCCCAAGCCTGCTACCACCACCCCCAATGCATCAGACAAGGGGGCCTCCAACCTATCCTCCAGGGCCAGTCAGGGGATTGAGAAGTCCTGAGGTTCAGTGCCTGGGTGGGGCTGTGAGACAGGGCTGTGACAGAGAGGTCCTTTGACCCCTGCAGAAGGGTGGCAGGGCAGCCTAGGGACCCAGTTCCTCACTGTGCCTGTGCACTTGGGAATGCCAGTTCTCTGAGGCTACCCGAAGCCAGAAGCCAATGGCAGTGGAGTAAGGGCTGCCGTGGGGGGATGGTCACAGTGCGGGGAGAGCAGAGCACTCCACCAGCCAAAGGCCCTGGCACCTGCCCCCAGGTCAATCTGGCTGGGAAGAACCTGCCATGGGAGACCTGGACCTGGAGCCCACCCATCCGGAGTGGGAAGAGCTGCTGGCTGGGACCTACTGGGTTCGCAGGCGGATATGGGTGACTTGCTGCTCCTGGTTTCAGAGTCTGGCCACCTGCGTGACTTGAGCCAGTCACGATCGTCTCTGAGCCGCCCTCACTTACCTTTATCGTGGTAAGGAGTAAATGTGTAGATCTGGTGATTTCCTCTCTCCTTGGGGTTTCCTCCCTAGTCCTACCCTTCCACCCCATCCCCATTCCCCTTAACAGAAGCCCCAGCAGTGCACTTTCACTGGCCCTCATTACGGCAAGAAGTACCCATAGACATGTCTGCTTTTCCCACTGGAGCACAGGCCTGAGGCCCATAGTGCTCTGGGCAAAAGGACACATGGAGGCCCACATCATGGAATCTAAATATATATTTTTTAAGATTTTATTTATTCGAGGGGCACCTGGGTGGCTCAGTGGGTTAAGCCTCTGCCTTTGGCTCAGGTTCCTGGGATGGAGCCCCACAATGGGCTCTCTGTTCGGCTGGGAGCCTGCTTCCCCCAATCCCTCTGTCTCCCTCTCCGCCTACTTGTGACTTCTCTATCAAGAGAAGAGACAGAGAGACAGAGAGAAACAAAGAGAGAGAGCAGGAGCAGGAGCAGCAGCAGATGAAGAGGGAGAGCCACGAGCCCAACATGGGGCTCAACCCCAGGACCCTGATACTATGATGTGAGCCGAAGGCAACCACTTCACTGACCAAGCCACGCAGGCGCCCCCAGAATCTAAACATTTAAACATCATAAATCAAGCTATGAACTTCTAATAAAATATGTTCTATCCTATTCAACAGAGAAACTTTCATAACAATACAGAATCTGTAATTCTGTAGTTTTTCTGTGTCTGGAAGTCACATAGAAATATCAGAAATTCAGATACCAAAGATCACTGAGAGGCACCTGGGTGGCTCAGGCAGTTAAGCATCAGCCTACAGCTCGGATCATGACCTCAGAGTCTTGGGATCGTGTCCATCCGGCTCCCTGCTCAGCGGGGAGCCTGCTTCTCCCTTTCCTTCTGCTCCTCCCCATGCTGTGCTCTCTCTCTCACTCACTCACTCTCTCTCAAATAAACAAATCTTAAAAAAAAAAAAAAAAGATGATTGAGTTTCACAATTTTTGCTCATATCCAGGTGTTCAGTGGTGTTAGATGAGTAAAAAAATAAAGACATGCCGAATTCATAAAGTATTATGTATTTGTTCTGTCACATTTGCTGTTCTTGTAAAACTATTGGCTATGTTACTATAATTAAGATTTTTCATATAGTTACTATCTTATTGGCACTAATGATTTAAAAGATTAAAGCAAAATATTATATTCAAAGAGCACAAAAATATAAATTAAATATATTTAAAAATTGAAAAGTATTGGGGCGCCTGGGTGACTCAGTTGAGGAAGCATCTGACTCTTGATTTCAGCTCAGGTCATCATCTCAGGGTCATGGATCAAGCCCCGTGTCAGGCCCCACACTAAGACTCTCTCTCCCTCCCTCTCCTTCTGCCCCTCCCCACCCCACCCTACCTCTCAATAAATAAATAAATAAATGAAAATGAAAACGGAAAAGTATTTAAAATATACTCAAAAAGCTATTTTAACCATAATCGAAACTGGTAAAATTAAAAGGCAAAATATATGTTACAAGTCACAATGAACTAATGTCAACATTTATTTGTTGTTGTTGTTGTTTTTTAAGATTTTACTTATTTATTTGACAGACAGAGATCATAGGTAGGCAGAGAGGCAGGCAGAGGCAGAGAGAGAGAGAGGCAGGCTCCCCGCTGAGAAAGGAGCCCCATGCGGGACCCGATCCCAGTGACCTGGGATCGTGACCTGAGCCGAAGGCAGCTGCTTAACCAACTGAGCCACCCAGGCGTCCCTAATGTCAACATTTAAATAAAAAAGACTTAAAACTAAAATTTTATTTAACTTTTTGAAATTTTTATTTGCTGTTAACTCTTTTTATAGAAATAAGCCTTCCCAATTCACAGTCACATTCTCGGTGAACTCTGAGGCAGGGTCACAACCTCCCTGCATGTCCCTTGGGCCCAAATGGTGTCATCCCAAGTTGGTGTTTGGGTCTGCCTCACACTGTGCCTGTGCTGAGTGTCAGTTCCCCAGGGATGGTGATGCCCACATATTCTTAGTCCATTTATTGTGAATTGATCCTTTGTGTGTTGGTGATATGATGTAAATGACAGGCCCTAGGCAGATGAGAAAAGAGCAGCAAGAGACCAGGCACAATATCCAGTAAACGGTACTGGAATGTTTTGGAAAAAAAGAAAAGTCCAATGTCTATGTCAGACAGGCAACCACCATATATGTTAAATATTTACACATGAAAAAGGAAACCGTAAGAGCATACCCTTTAGAGCACCTCCCTTGGGGTCACAACAGTATCGATTCTGGGTGAGGAAACCTCTTCTTCTTTCATGCGCTCCCCTGAATCATTTGCAGGGCAGGTCTGTCTGGGAAAAGGAGAGTCCCGTCAAAAATCCATTAATGCCCTTTTAGTGTCATCTCCCTGTCTGGGCGTGGCAGAGGGGCTCCCCCAGAAGTGGGCCCTAAGACAAGGATCCAAATACAAGTACTTTATTTGGGAGGTGATGCCAAGAACCAACAGTAGGGGGGATCTGAGGGGCCAAGTCGGTTCTGCAACTGACTCCATCTCAGCTCAGGTCTTGATCTCAGAAACTAAGACTCACCAGTAGAGTGTTGTGAGATAAGTCTCCATGGTTCTCTCCCACTTCTGTATCCTTGCCTGTAGAGGCAATAACTCCCTTGTCCACACAATCCTTTCAAGGGTGATTATTATACTGAAGAGCCTTAGAAAACAGAGAGAGTATCTCCCTCTATGGAAAAAAGCAGCTTTCTTTCTTGTCCAGCACAGCGAAGACCACAGCTCCCTCTTAGGCCAAGGTTGGCGAGTTTGCTGGCAGCCTATTATAAAACATTCAGGCCCTGGACTCCGGGGCTCCTCTCTTGAAATGCAAACCCACTGCACATGCGGGCACCTGCTGGTGCTTCCTGGGTCCCCCTGTGGGAACTGGGGAAGCAGTGCAAGAAAATGCTGATCCTGCTGTTACTGTAACAAACTGACCCTTATTTCTGAACCATGAGTCTGGTGCCTTCTGCCAGCAGCGGTGGGAATATAAGGGGCTAACTTGTTAGCCTGCAAGTGGGGCAAAATCTCAAGGCCTTCCCAGTTCCTGACATACAGGAGAGAAGAAGTGAGGCAGGGAAAGAAAAGACACTTAGCCAGGTGTGTTAAGGAGTGGGATCCCCTGTGGGCCACCGAGGCACTGTCCTTAGCTGAGAGATGGAGTAGAACATACCTCACAGTTGCCCCACCCAAGGAGTGGGTAAGCGGGAGTGTGTAGCCAACCCCCACCTTCCCCGGCCTAGGGCTGTTCTAGGGGATGAACTTTCAGCCACTTACCAAACTGCCCTATGCATCAGAGAAGGCCTGAGGCTGCACATGGCAGCTGCTGCGTGGGAACTTCAGTTGGGAGAGTCTCTGGCCCCACCAGGGCTCCAGGGAAGCAGGGCCTCACCTGAATACTGCCCATCCCCAGGGCTCCCTGCCCTCAATGCCCCGCACAGTGCTGAGCAGACTGCCGTCAAGTGCATGCCGTGTGGCCCAAGGACAAGGGCCCATTTCCTTCCCTCTATCTTCCACTAGGCCGTGAGCTCTGTATGAAGAGCATCTGCACCAATCTTTCCCTCATACCCTGGCACCAAGGGTAAGCCTGACATCAGCAAACATTCACTTAATTTTTATTGCACAAATGATGCAAATAAAGAAGCTTCTAAAATAAACAAGCAGGGGCACCTGGGTGGCTCAGTCAGTGAAGCAGCTGCCTTTGTTTGGCTCAGGTCATGATCTCAGGGTTCTGGGATCGAGTCCCGCATCGGGCTCGTTGCTCAGCAGGGGAGCCTGCTTCTCCCTCTCTCCCTGCTCATTCTCCTTCTCTCTCTCTCTCTCTCCATAAATAAATAAAATCTTTTTTAAAAATTAAATAAATAACATAAAATAAATGAGCAAAAAGGAGTCAGCTAGGACTAGACAGAGCCACCCTTAACTAGAGAAAGACTGTCTCTCTCCAATACCAAAGCGAGTGCACTGGAGAGGGAGGAACCAGAGGCATCACTCCATACATGGGAAACAAAATACAATAAGGGCTCTAGCCATCACCATTTTTCAATATTATATTGAAGATGTTAGCCAAGCCAAAAGACAAGGAAAATAAGTAAGAGCTATAAATGTTAGAAAGAAAAAGACAAGTGTGTCATTTTCAGTGGTAGAATATCAATGTAGAAAATTGAAGGGAAGCTACCCTATGATCTCACTAATGTGGAATTTAAGAAAGAAAACAGATGAACATATGAGAAGAAGGGGAAAAAAAGAGAGGAGGGAAATAAGCCATAAGAGACTTTTAAGGACAGAGAACAAACTGAGGGTTGCTGAAGGGAGGTAGGTGGGGGACGGGCACGGAGGAGGGCACTTGGGATGAGCACTGACTGGGGTTGTATGTAAAGGATGGGTCACTGAATTCTACTCCAGAAGCCAAATCGCACTGCATGCTTAACTAAAATTTAAATGAAAAAAAAAAAAATCCAAGAGAAGCAACAAACAACAGATCTGTGAGGAGCCAAGAAGTGGAGTTATAAGATAAACCACATAGGGGGGCCTGGGTGGCTCAGTGGGTTAAAGCCTCTGCTTTCGGCTTAGGGCATGATCATAGGGTCCTGGGATCGAGCCCCGCATCGGGCTCTCTGTTCCGTGGAGAGCCTGCTTCCTCCTCTCTCTCTGCCTGCCTCCCTGCATACTTGTGATCTCTGTCTGTCAAACAAATAAATAAAAATAATTTAAAAAAATAAGATAAACCACACAAACTAACAGCTTTCCCACGCATCTGCAAGAACCAGTTAGGCCATCCCCCCATATAATAAATAACAACAAACACTGTATGACAGATAAGCAGCAGCGCTAACTTTTCACGAGGGGCATGGGCCTCCGAGAGCCAGGGGAGGAAATGAGGCGTGAGAAACTGAAAACCACCTTCCTCTTGACTGTTTTATCCCCTTACCCCCCATAACCCACCAAACTTTCTCTAGGGCTCCGAGCCAGGTGCGCAGGCAGGACCCTGACGTCCTCCCCGTGCTGGGCCCCTGCACGAGAGGCTGCATGCAAGTTGGCTGTCCCAGAGGCTGGGCCGGCTGGGTCCAAGCCCGAAGACAGAGCAAAGCCAGTAGCTGTAGCCTTGGACATAATTCTTAGCTCTCAGGGATGGGGAGGAATGAGGGCATGGCCAGGCAGTGATGGTGCCTACAGGCTCGTGGGGCAAAGGCAGCCCCACTGGCCCCTTCCCGAGACCAAGTGGAAGGGAAGAGCTCTGCAAAGGAGCAGAGAACTCGGTCCAGGGCCATTTAATGAAATAACAGCAGCCACCAAACCTGAGGGTTCTGTACACATGGTCAGCCCCTACCCTTCATCTGGCCAAACACGGGCACAGGCTCTGGGCATGGAGGGATAAAAACAACTTAGAATGGCTAACTTGGAGGGACCCATCTTGCCTCGAATGCACTGCTCCAAGCCTTCTCTGTCAGTGGGCAGTCTTCTCCTCCCTCAGAGGACACAGACACACGGGGCCTGGCTGGGCCATCAGAGAAGGAGCAGAGTTGGGGACAGGTGATGATACCCAGGAGAGGCAGCTTCCTGTCCTTGTCCCAGGCCCAAACCCGTGACGGGCAAAGTCTAAAGGGCTGGGCAGGCCTGGGTGTGGCTCCCACTGTCTCTGCCTCAAGGACCCTCCACTGCCAGCCTAGGCCTCTAGAGACCAATTTTATGCTTAGTAGGTGGACAAACAGGAGGTGGAAATAAGGGGGGAGACGCTCAGGGGAATCCAGAGGAAGGAGAACCTTCCATGGGGTCAGAGAAGTGGAGGAAGCATTTAATTAGAATATGGAAGTCTGGGTATCATTCAAGTACCAGAGAGGGAGAGGCCGAAAGCGAGAGCATTCCAAGAATCTAGCACGGCCCAACCAGAGACGGGGTATGTGGGAAACCCCCAGAAATGGTCCATAAACCCTAAGGTATCTAGGGTTGGTCCTCAGGTGAGTTTGCTGGGAGGATCACCAATGTCATCTCCCAGAGTTTAATGCAGTGGGGTCGTTGGGGGTGTCAAGCTCCAAGTTCCAGGTCGAAGAGGACAGGGATGTGGGCAAGGCACCCAGGTCTGGCTCCCTCCCTCCCAGATCTCCCCTAACTTGCCATGGGATCCTGGCCGAGGCATGGGCCCTCTCTGGACATTCGCTTTCTTTCCCATGAAATAGGGGCACAGTCCTCAGGCTCCCATGGGCTATCATGACTCAGAGACAGTGGTTGGGCCTCCAAGACAGGGTGACACTCCCCCACACACAAACACAAGGTCCTGGCCTGACTCCCAGAGCCTCAAACTCCCCCAACCATGGGAGGCCCTGCATGGACACCTGTGATCATGGATGTGGATCCAAATGCTCCAGTCCCACACCTGTTCATATGCATGTGCACAGGGGTCCCTGGGGAGGGCTATACAGGTCTCTGTGATGTGTGTGTGTGATGTGCTCTCTCAGAGCCTAAAGGCTCCCATGGCTCCCCATTGCTGACCAGAGCAAACACACTGGGGTCCTGTCAGGGGTCCCTGTCCAAGTCCACGAGTTCCTCAATGACAGGACCCCACATGAACCGCTCCACCCCCTGGCTTGGTTTACAGTTGGTGCTCAATGCTTACAGGTGAACAATGGGCCTGGTAATAGGAGGGGAGACAGGCCAGATAAAGATCTCAGTCACCCCTTCCCCAAGCTTCGGAAGTAGCCTCAGCCCTCAGCAACCTCACAGAGGATGTTGGCAGGAAAAGAGGACTCGTCCCAGATGCTGCATCCTCACATGACCCCGAATTCCACCCCACCCAAGCGGCCCCAAGAGGAGGCTGAGGTACTGGGCTCTTGGCTGTGACTCAGCGGAAGGCAGGCAGGAAGGAGGGGGGTGCTGGGCCCTGGGGTTTTGCTTCTCATTTCTCTCTTTCCAAAGCACAGCAAGTTCCCAGAAATGAAGGTACCCAGAACTACAGAAACCCCAGGCTTTCAGGGGCACTGGGTTCCCCAGTCCTTTCACTCCTGAAGATACCACCACAGAGCCCAGGGAAGCTCCTCGTCCCTGTCCCTGCTTGGAGCCTTCTTCCCTGCCCCAGAACCAGGGATTGAGTACCTGGAACGTCCACCCTGGAGCCAAGAGGGGCTTGTGGGATCCTGAGACTTTTCAGGAGCGGATGGGCCCGATTCGCTTGGTCAGACAGATGCTAGGTGAAAGGCGGCTCTGGGAATCTCTAGGATGGGTAGGGCTAAAGCTGCCAGGGCAGACTTCCCAGGAGAGGCAGCGGCGGAGGCTGACGTCCCAAGAACCCAAAGAAACCCCATGAGTTCCCTCCTCCTTCCTTTCCCTTCCTCCTTTCCTTTTCTTTCTCTTGCTTTCCCTGTCTTTTCATATTTTTAGTTATTATAAAGAGCCCAATTTTTAAAAAACCACACACAGGGACACTTTGGTGGCTCAGTTGGTTAAGCATCTGTCTTCAACTCAGGTCACGATCCCAGGGTCCTGTGGTCGAGCCCCACATCAGGCTCCTTCCTCAGCAGGGAGCCTGCTTCTCCCTCTGCCTGCTGCTCCCCCTGGTTGTGCTAGCTCTCTCTCTCTGACAAATAAATAAATAAAAACAAAATCTTTTAAAAAATAAAAGACCACACACAGACTCAAACGGGCACACCACCCAAATTATGACGCTTGTGTCCAGAGAACCAGGTTTGCGCTCAGCTTGAAATAAGGCTTCTCCTGCTGTCCCTGTGAATGAGAGACTGCGAGGCAGCCTTCAGAAACACTGCCAACACTTGTGACCACTTATCTGTGAGGGTTAGGGGGCATTTTGTCCTGTGTCACTAAAATCAAACACAGAAAGGAATGGATCTCCGAGGCTGACATAAGACTATCCCAGCCCCCAATTCAAACGTGTGTTCACTGCTATTTTTTTAAAAATATTTTATTTATTTATTTGATAGAAAGCAAGCACAAGCAGGGGAGCAGCAGGCAGAGGGAGAAGGAGAAGCAGACTCCCTGCTGAGCAGAGAGCCTGACTTGGGGATCCATGACCTGAGCTGAAGGCATATGCTTAACTGACTGAGCCACCCAGGCACCCTCACTGTTGTTCTTGATGGACTTAATGCTGAGAAGATGTTGAGAATGCGAACTTTAAAAATAAATTTATGTTTGGGGCGCCTGGGTGGTTCATTCGGTTAAGCAGCTGACTTCGGCTCAGGTCATGATCTCAGGGTCCTGGGATTGAGTCCGGCGTATGGCTCCCTGCTCAGCAGGGAGTCTGCTTCTCCCTCTGTCCCTCCACCGACCTGTCCTCTCTCTCTCTGTCAAATAAATCAATCTTCTTAAAAATAATAATAATGTTATATTTAAGATATGACTTTTTTCTTTGTAAAAATACATTCTTGAGTTCCACTTGAAACTTGGTTTGAAAGAACCATCCTCATGGCTCCAAGTGGCTGGGCGGAATGTGGGAGAGAAGGCAGACTTCCATGCAGGCAGAGGCAGGGACCTGTAGTCAGTTCTTGAGCTGTGCAACAGCCTCAACAAGTGTGGTAGGCATATCCAGCGGGCACCTCCTTCCAGAACCCGCCCCCCCTCCAGCCTGGGGACCTAAAATGCCTCATCGGCCACAACATGCTTCACCCCGCTCCTGCTGAGCGGGGACTCACTTTCCCCCTGTCAGCCGAGAAGCAGAGTCTGGGGTCTGTCAGCCCCACGCCACGAGCCAAGGACATCAGTCCCCTTTGGTAGCAGCCCTTCTCACTGCCCTCCCCTGCCCTGCACACAGGGCCCTTCACCTAGTTTCTCCCCCGCTTAGTATGAAAGCTGTGCACCTGGGAGGAAAGGAAGCTTGCTTTACATCTGCGGTTTCTGGACAATTCGCCACTTTCCCCTTTGCCTGGTAGCCCAGGTGAGCCTGGCCGCTCCCCTGCCCATAGGTATGGGAGCCTCTCTGGGAACTGAGGCCCTGAGCTGCGGTCAGCTTCCAGGACCTGCTCAACCCCTCCCCCCACACCGGTGGCCCCCACACCGGGACCCCAGCTGGGGGATCAGAGGACTGGGTTCAAACCCCACCATGGCCACTTCCTGGCTGTGTGACATTGGGCAACTTAAGCCTTAGTCTCTCCACCTCTCTAGGGACCAAGAAAGCCACTCCTGACATGCGGACAGTACTGATGCCAGGGTGTGCTGCGCCTGGTACCAGCTGGCACATGGAGATGCCCGGTTACAGCTGCTGGCCGTATTCAGGCATGGGAGAGTGGTCTTCTCAAGTTTGCTTCAAGGCCTGCCTCTGAACTCTGCCCCTGCTGGTTGCATCTGGATCTCCCGAAGCCCATCCATTGCCCAACACTGCCTCTGGGATGTCCTGAGGGCACTCCACACCCTTAAGTTGACTGGCCCTACTCCCCCATGCCCCAGTGTATGGTGGCTCCAGGCACCCCGGGCTCCTGTCAGTCATGGGCCCCACTGTGGCCCAGGCCGCTCCCTTCTCTATCCAACCCCTCAGCAATGGTTGCGCTACCATGAGGAGTTGCCATAGGAGCTACCTGAAGAGTTGTATGAAACAGCCACACCGTCCAAGTAAATGAACCCAGGCCCTTGGCAGCAAGGGAGGCTGAGAGCACTGCACCAGGAGTTAGGAGGCAAGTGCTATGTGACCCTGAGTAACCCCCTTCCTTCTGTTTAGAAAGAGGATCAGGGAGTGGACAATCCACCCCATCTATTACTATCAGGCCCTCCGGGCTTCATCCAAAGCGTATCAGGAGAATCCAGTCTCAGACTTGCCAGGAGCCACACCAGCCCATGTCTGGCCTCCCAGTAGCTCTCCCTGCGGCCCCTGAGTTGGGGCTGTGGCTTCAGGAGCCCCAGGCCTTGGCCAGGTGGGGTGGCGTCTCCAGAGGCCCTGAGTCCCCTTCATCAAAAGTGGAGTCTTGGTCCTAGCCCAGAGAGGACAGGGTCAAAGACCCTAGTTGGTCATTTCAGCTCTGGGAACCATAGGATGAAAATCCCAGGAATGACTTAATTCTATCTGAGCCACAGAGCCCAGTCTAGGCCTGTAGCAGAAGCTGGGCCCTGCAGGTGGCTGGAAGGAGCCAAGCCCTCCATAGCTTACATGGCAGGGTCAGGTCCATCAGCTTGAAGTCAGGGACCGCCATGCCCATTTCACAGATGTACCTGCAACCAAGAGAGGGCAGGGCCCCTGCTCATCCTCACATTCTCAAGAGGTGCTGGGCTAGCCACATGACTCCACGGGGGCCAGAACCAGGCTTAGATCCAGTCTCTGAGATCCTCTCTGAAGGCCACTGGAGATGGACAGTGCAAACCAGCCTCGCTTCCCCTCCCCTGATCGCAGTCCCATTCCCTAGCTTCTCCTGGTGCCAGGTCAGCCTCTGCAGGGCCCACCCAGAGCACTATCCTAGTCTCTTCACTGTACGGGCCAGCTGTAGGCCATGCGAGACCTGTGAGTAAGAGGCCTGGGCAGCTTAGGTCTCCAGATGGAGCAGGGTTCCCTACCCCAGCCACCCCACCTCTCAGAGATATTCAAGGCAATCTATCACACACCGCAAAATTCCTCCGGCCCCTGCCCATTGCCAAAGCCACTTCCCTTTTTAAGCATGTGTTAAAGCAGCACCTCACTTCAGGCACCGTAGTCTGAATTAGTTTCCTATCGCTGCAGTAACATATCAGCACACATGGGGTGGCTGAAAACAACACAAACTTGTCATCTGACGGTTCTGGAGGTCAGAAATCCAAAATTAGTTTTACTAGGTGAAAATCAAGGTATTGGCAGGATTCTAGTCTTTCTTGAGGCTCTAGGGGAGAATCCATTTCATCACCCTTGCCAGCGTCTAGCGGCTGTCTGCATTCCTTGGCTCCCAGCCCTTTTCTCTAGCTGTCTGGAAGCTCTGCTACCTCACATCTCCTCTGACGGACAGTCTGGCCCCGCTCTTCTATGCACACTTGTTGATTACACCAAACCCATTTGAATAACCCAGGCTAATCTTTCCATCTCAAGATCCTTAACTTAATCACACCCACAAAGTTCCTTTTGCCATGTAAGGTAACCCATTGAGAGGGTTGGGGAGGATTTAGGACACAGGCATCTCTGGGGCCATTTTTCAATCTGCCACAGGATGGGGAGGGTTGCTTTGCCAATGCCCAGACCCTTCCAGCCCCATCCAGAGGGCTGATCCAGGATCAGGACTCTAATTGTGACGGGGGATCAGGCTGCTATTCGGGCCAAGATGCTGGCTGGAGGCTGGCTGGGGCCCAGAGCTCCAGGAAACCTGGCACCTGCCCCTGGGGCCGCCAAGGACAGCCTGTACTCCTGGCGCAGAGGCTGGGCACAGATCAGGTGCACTCCAGCCCATTAGCAGCCGCGGCTCCCCCGGGACAGCTGTCTAGCTGGGGTGGGAGGCTGGGCCCTCGTGCCTTCTCCCTACTGGCCAGAAGACGCAAACGCTGCCGTCAGATCAGACGCGAGCCGCACAGGAAGTCCCAGCTTCATTCTAGAAAACACATAGAGATGAGGGAGGTTTTCAAATGGATGGGGCAGAATGTCATTGGTATTGGCAGAAATGTGGGCTAGGGGCTGGTGGGGAGAACAGAGAGGTCAAGGTGGGTGTTCTGAAGGAGGCAGCATTTCTGCTGGAGTCTGAAGGAGGGGATCATTTGGACTAGTGGGGGTGGGCAAGGCACTCCTGATGAAAGGAACAGCTGGTGAAGGGAAGGAGTTGTGTTTAGGGGATTAAGAATTCTGCAGGGGGGCTGCGGTCTGGGGCAGCAGACTAAAGAATCCAAAGGTGGACAGAGAAGGACATAGCGGTCTGAAAAAGTTAAAGCAGTTCTCCAAGCCTGTTCAGCAGTGGCACCCACTGTTCTAATGGAAACTTACTCAGAGCACTGACGGGGCCTTGAAAGGGTCTGCGGGTCCTTTCCCACAGCCATCCTCCCCCAACTCTTCAGACCTGGACTCTGCAGGACACGGCGACCACACTCAAGTCATGAGGAGACAGCCAAGGGTTTAGGGCTAGGATTGGCAGCAGTTAATGGCCCAGGGTCCAGCTCCAGGCGGGTGGCAGGAAAGGGTTTGGGGGACACATTTCAATAGAGCAGCTAGATGGGCCCCCATGGAGAAACCCATGGGCAGCTAGGGCAAGCATCCAACTGTGAGGCAGAGCCTGTTTCCTCAACTGTCAGCAGATGGGATGGAGCTGCTTTCCGAGAACATCAGTCAAGGACTCCTTTGCCCCCGCCATGCTTAGGACTTCAAGACCTAAGACCTTCATGCTTGTCCCTCAAGACCTCAGGGGCCTGAAGAGCCTGTACTCTACCATCTGCTCTGTGACACATGCTACAGGGGGCAATGCATCTCTTGCTTTGGCCCCAGGAAGGTGGGACAATATGGCAGGTAAGCCTGCCTTTCCCCAGGCAGAGCCATGGCCATTATGGCCTAGACCTCAGGGCGTTCAAGCCCTGTGAGGAAGGACAGGAGGGGCCTGACGGTTTTCTGGGAATGGTTGTCTCCAAAAGTGGCTCCCGCTTCAGTGACCCCAGCTGTCCCTACACTGTTACTCTCCTCACAATGTTACTCTCCTCACATGTCATATCCACATGTTGGCCAAGACCTTTCCTCAGTGATGGGTCTGAAGCCAGGAGGGTGAGACCATCAGGAAAGCCAGCACTGGCTGAGGAGTGGCCCAGGCTGTGGGACAAGGGGCAAAAGACAGCCGGGTCAGGGCACTTACCCTGAGATGCTGCTCAAGACAGCAAGAGCAGAAGGGCACAGGCAGGAGAAAGAGGGCAACAGCTGTAAGGCCCGACACAGGCAGAGGTCTAAGAGCACAAGGGGCTCCGAAAGCCGGGAGCCTCACTCTGGCTGTGCCCTACAGCCCCCTCCCAGGCTCCTTCCAGCCAGCCATGACCGGGAGTCTCTGCTCCTCCTCAAAAGAGGCCATGCAGCTGGGGCTGGGATACAGGGCAGGATACAGGAGCCCTGGGAGCCACCATGTGGCCCCTGCTAAGGCACATGTGAGCCTCAGCCACAGTATGTGTGGGGGGGAGGCAGCCATTCAAGCCAGGGAGGACCCCAGCAGTAGAGACCCCCAAAGACAGGGACCTAACTTCCCATCTCCACCTGGCTACCTCCCCACATGAGATATCAGGCAGGCCCTGTCTTTTCCTGGGGAGGGCCTGCCAGAAAGCGAACCTTTGGATGCCGGCGACAGATGCTACCTGGCTGACACTCACACGAGGCTGCTACCTTGTGCTGCCCCTAGAAAGAGGACAGCCAGCTTCTTGCAGGGAAGGGAGCTGCCTGAGCTCCCGATGGGGAGACAGCCCTAGAACAGGAGGCCACCCACTAGACCACACTGCCTCTCGCTGCTGCGCCGCCAGCTCAGGCCCTTGGAAGTGCTAGTGGGGTGAGCCAGTTCGGTCTGCCACATTCCTCTGGACACAACGTGATGCACGGTCACATTAGTACCTGCCAACCTGGAGGTTCACTGCTGCTATGGACAGGTGGGCTGGGCTTCTAGGCCTCCTGGCAGCTACAAGTCTGTACAGACAAGAGCTGGGGTGGAGATCACAAGCGGGTGCCCACTTTTCCAGGCTTCTCGCTCTCCCCAGCCCCAACCAGGGACAGAGGGGCTATCTGAAACTCCAAGGTCAATTTGGAAGGAATGTTTTAGCCAGAAGCTGTAAGAATAAAAAGTAAACATAAAACCTGCTCACTCCTCACTGACATAAGCCTTCCGTTAAATCAGTGTGGACATGTGATACCAGAACAGCGCAGCCCCCTCCTACTCCCCTCCAGCAAGCAGGCAACCAGCTCTGAGCTGAAGCTCAGATGACGTTCCTGTGCTCAGAGCCTAGGCCCAGTCAGGGAAGTGTGTAGGAGCACACCCACGGCAATGGAGGGCTAGTCAAACCCCAGGAGTGAGCGCTCGGTGCCAAGCCCCCTGGTATCCAAGACCAGGAAAAGCACCCCTGTGCCTTTCTCCACACCATGCTCCCACACCCCCACTAGGTGGGAGACTCATGGCCAGACCTGCAGGAGGAGGCTCTTACCCCCAGCACTGCCTGGGAATGAGTGATCAGGCGACCCACAAATCACAGGAACAAAACATTAGATCACTACTTATTTGTCTCTCAACCTTTTATTGGCCCTATCTTCCAACATCCCCAAGGCAATTCCACCCACAGACACACTGAGTAACCTGCCCTTGGCCATACTGATGTGATGGAACCAGACCGGGAACTTGGATCTGCTCAGCTCTGGGCCATACTATGGGTGCCCTGTTCTCTGCCACCCCAGGAAGGACATCCTCACCCTCACTTCTACCTCCAAGTCTTCTAGAAATACAGAACACACAGAAATGTAGAATCACAGAACCATGAGAAATGTCATAAGCGTCTGGGTTCTAGAAGGTACCATCACCTCCCTCCAAGTGGCATTCCAGGAAGAACGATCAGCTAGGCACTCTGGCAGGCAGGGGCCCTGCCCAGGCATCCGCAAGGCAGCCACGCTGTGGCCCAGACCTCCGGATATGCAGGAACCGGGGCCTAAGGAAACAGGGGCAAAAGGCCAATTATTGCCCGGGTCCCAGAGGATGAGCAGAAAGTGGAAACAGCACACTCTTCCTACAGCCAGAGCTGTGGATGGCCTGGGTAGAAAGACCAGTGTGGCAGTTGGGGTAGGGTGGGGTGGGGAGAGCTCACCTCCCACAGAAGTCCCTGCGCACAGCCACAAGATCAAGGGACAGGTCAGGCCGGCTCTGAAGCCAGCTGCCAACAAGCTCTGGGTGTCTTGGGTCCACTTCTAAGAAGATGCTCCTACATGGGAGAGAAATGGGTCAGCTTAACCAGGCAGGGCTGGGACCTGCACTTCTGCATTGCCTGGGCTGAGAAAGGTGGGGTAAGAATGTTAGGGCAGGCCCAGTACACACTGGGACAGACCCAGGAGACCCGCCCTATCCATACCCAGAGTCCTTCAGGAGCGAAGGTGCCAGGGCCAAGATCTGGGTAATGATGTCCATGCCCTTCGCCCCACCGTCCAGGGCTAGTGGGTCTTCATAGCTGAAGGGGAAACAGAGGGAGGTGAGAGCCTCTCAAGAGTGTGGAAGAGCTGAGCAGGGCCCTCCACAAAAGGGCCGTGTGGAACTTACACTCTCAGCTTCAGAAAACCTGAGGGCCCAGAAGAGGAGGCCCCCAGATGGCAGCTCTGAGTCTCCTACCTACTATAGGCAGCACCCCACCAGGTAGTGCTGGGTTGCTCAGTGAACCCCCCTGACTGATAGCAGAGCATGAGGGTCTCCCCACAAGAAGGCTACTCCTATGCTTGGTCTGGGGAGGCCTGGAGCTGACCCAGAACACACCTGAGAACCTAAAAAAGAGGAATCAGCACCCTGACCCACATTACCGCTGCCTTGTCCAAGGACTCCTGGGCTACCCCCGGTTCTCAGCCCGTTTGAGAACAGGATGGCTCAGTGCAAAGCCTGGGGTAGGGTCTTGGTCCCAGCTTTCATGCTAAGCCCCACTTGACCTTGACCAGGCACCTTTCTTCTCCAAGCCTCAATCTTCTGTACAATGATATACCCATCAGAGCACCTACTATGTACTCTAGATCACATCTGTTTTGTGAGTCTGCTAGGTCCTCCCCATGGCCCTGCAAAGGTCTACTACTCCCCTTCCAAAGCTCAGAAATGAGGCTCAGATATTATCCAGTGGTCTTCAGTAGGAAGGCAGAAGCTGAATCAAGCAGGTCTGTGGGCTCCAGAATGAGCCTCTCTTTCAACATCGCTGCCCCTTTCAGTCCCTTCTCCCTCCCTGTACCTCCCCAGGACAGTCACATCCCACTAGGCCCTCTCGGGCCCGGCCTCCCTCCCAACACACCCTGCACCTGCGGATCTCAGGGGCCAGCTGCTCCATGTCCTGGTGGAAGATGTAGGGAGGATTGCTGACGACCAGGTCCACGGGACCCCAGGACAGGAGGTGTGTCCAGCTCCCCTCTACAGTCAAAAGGAACACACAACAGGGAATGGGTGGCAGCTCTACCTGCCACCATTTCTCTTGGGTAGTTCCCCTCCCCAAGCCACACCCTGGGCCCATCTCTGGACCTAATAACCCAGGCTTGCAATATAGTGCCCATGGCCCCCAGCCAGTAGACTGCTCAGGAGCATGTGTATTCTGAGATGGCAGCTCTTCACCTAGAATATCCCTGCCCTCTCTTCTTCCTGTCAAAAAACCTCCTCAAAAACCTCTCCCTTCAGGACGCCCTCTCTGATTGCTTGCGCAAAGCAAGGGCCTCTGTCTTCTGCAGCCCCACTGGTCCTGCTGTCCACTGCCTCCTAGCCAGCATGGACTGAGCGTATGGAGGGCATAGCTGGTTTTCATCAGTCAGTTCCTCGCAACTCTGTTTCCTGGTTCCGTCCAGGTGCCATGCGCTACACCAGGTGTACCACACTCTAGGGAGGACGCATATAAGGCTCAAAGACCCTGTGGATACGTAACACAGCCAAAATCAGAGCAAGAAGCCAAGGACACTCTGCAAAGGTGTGGCTGAGCCGGACCGTTCCTGGGCTAGACAAGGGCAGGGCAGGCAAGTACAAAAGTATTGAACTATTTTGTCCTAAAGGCTTTCTCTTGAGTTTCTGCTTATCTCCTGACAACAAACAAGCCCTAGTTAAAAACTCCTTAGTTACGGGGATTTCAGAAAGTAAGAAAGACCCTCTGGCCAGTCCCTGCATGGGTCAGGTCAGCCCACGAGGCAACAGGGGCTTGCCTTGGTCTGAAAACCCATGTATGTGTGCATATGTGTGTGCACGCGGGCATGTATAAATGAATGGTGGGGAAGCCCTCCTTCCATCTCTGCAGAGCGACCAGAGAGCACATGTGCCTATAGGGCCCCCACCCCAAGGAAGATCAGTAGGGAAGATACCTAAGGTTACATCAAGGGGGACGATCCGAATTCTGTCCAGCAGCTGCAGCCTGGAGAGATGGGAAGTGGGGGTGAGTACAGGGGAGACTCTCACCTGTGGCTACCATGACTATGAGAATAAACCCTTCTTACACTGATAGATCTCTGGTGCCCACTGTCCTCCGTAACCCTGTGGGAACCACGCCAGACCACCGGGCCCCACCTTCCCTTTCTTCAGAGTGGAAAGCAGGTATCAGTGAGTATGATATCTAAACAGGGATTGAGATCATGCCCCAGAGTTGGACTTCCCCACCCTGCCCCTTCGTCCCCCTGCCCACCTACCTCTGAGCATTCTCCTGGGTCAGGCAGATGGCAGCTTCTCCCTTATCCACCGCAATGACTCGGCTCTGCCTCAAGAACAAACGAAGGGTACATAGGAGGCAATGTGCCCAAAGAAGCCAAGCTTGGAGACCAGAAGCCTCCTCCATCCCTCTACCAGAGATTAAGGGAAATACCCCAAAGCTGCTCCCTCTTTGTAGCCAGGGTGTGGCCAGAGAGAAGGGGACGGGAATCAGAGGCTGTGACTGTCATGGGCTGGGGGCAGCCCCGTCCTCCCACATCTGGACATCTCCCTCAAGTGCTTCTAGCAGAGATGAGTGGGGGAGGGTCAGTGGGGACAATGAGGGGCAGTCCCAGTCCATTCAGGGTGGTGCACTGGGATGCAAAGGGGGCTCACCTGGGGAAGCTGACTCAGCAGGCTGAGGGCGATAGCTCCCGATCCACAGCCCACCTCCAGGATGAGGGGGCCACCTTGGGCTCCCACCACACAGGGGCTCCGGGCCACCTCCTCCAGTACCCATTCAACCAGCTCCTAGAGAGACAGAGGGGTTGGAATCAGAGTTAGGGCCCCCCTGCTCCCCTGGGGGTTTTGACACAGAAGCCCAACCATGGTTAGCCTCTGTGTGAAGGTGGGGCATGGGGGTCGGGGGTGGCTGAAGCCACCTTCATGTCAGGCCATGGGCAGGTCACTCTGCCTCTCCCTGCTTCAGATTCCCCATCTGTAAAAGTGACCAGCCTCGTCGGGGTGGCACATTCATGAAACCACAGAACCACATTCCCGAAACACGGATCCCATTCTCAGTACGTGGTTAAGTGTTCAATAAACCCCAGCTTGGCCCTTCACAGACAGCCTCCCGTTCTGGGCTCATGGCAATACTAAGAACCATAACTGGTGGTCCCTGGCCACTTCCTCTGTGCTTGGCCCTGCTTCCAGAGCTTTCCCTCCATTAATCTGTTGGATCCTCACAACCAGCCATTGAGGAAGCCAAGGCCCCTCCTGGAGCCCAACTTAGAGCTCACGGTGGCTATTATCAGGAGCCGGAATGTCCCCAGCTTCTCCACAGAGCTGAACTTAGGACGGTCCCAGGGAGGTTCCCAGGCCAAAAGGACAGGGAATTCCCTTCACAGGGGTGGGGCACAGTAGGGAGAATACAGTCCTCCCTGAGCCTCATATCTGAAGGGGCCACAGTATACACAGGGCATAGGGTAAGTGGGCATGATGTGATGGAAGTGCCTGACTGCACCACACTTGGGGGCCGGGGGACACTTGTAGACAGTGTCAGTTTGGGAACAAAAGGCTTTCAAGTTTTGTCCACCATCTGCCACCTGCAGGGACTGTGCATGGAAGCCAACAGGGGGTAGAGGTAAGAATGGAGGGCTGCTGCTGCCCAGAAGCCAACTGGTTCTAATGAGCAGTGGAGTGAGGGACAAAGTAGCCAGGCACGGAGCCAGGGAAGGGCAGTGTGCTTTCTTCTCCAAGGTAGGCCTTAGGAGAGTCACCCTAATTGGGACTCCTGGGATCCCAGGCATGGGCAGAGGGGTCAGCTTCCCTCATCTATAAAGAGGTCTACGCCCTCCAGAAAGGTTTCCTGACCCCCTGCCAGGCTCTCTCTCATGGATCTCCTCACCATGAGTCTGAAGTCTAGGATGAGGTTTCCTCTCCCACGAGAATGAAGTCTCCATGATGGGAAGACCAGGGATCTAACCAATCACAGTATGTCTCAGAGGCAAGGCCTGATCCTCAGGTGGCCTCTTGGCTGCTTCCCAAGGGTTTGACAAGCTCTCAACGGCTGTGGGAAGCCACCATTAGTGGCTTCCACCACCACTAGTCTCAGACCCCTACCAGGTCCCCCCAGATCTCCAAAGTTAACAGTCTGGCGAAGTGGCTCCAGATTGCTCAGACCCATTTTCCATAGAAGTTTCTCAGTGCTGAATCCCAAAAGGGATTTCATTCTTCCAGGTCTCCCAATCCCCAGAGCAGAGAGCTCACCTGCCTCCAGGGCAGCAAGTTCAAAGCAGGTAGAACTTGGTCAGTGGGTCCAACCTTTTTTGTTTCTCCCCCCTGCTCCCTCCAGGCCTGTACCAGTCACAGCTGGAGACAGGAAGGGCACCTGTGGCAATCTGGACCCTCAGCATTGGGACTGACATAGAGCAAGCAGTCTAGGGCTAGGGCGGGGACTGTGGTCTCAGCGCTGAGGCCACGTACTGACCACGTACTGGTTGGTCAGATAGCTGGGACCTGTCAGGGCCGTGAGCCTCTCCTGGTTTCCTGGCCACAGACAGACCTACTCTGGTTGGAAATGACCTCTTGGCTAGCCTCCTCAGAAGCACCCTTGACCTGAGAGACACATACCATATATATGAACAACACCCCGGTGACGTGACGCTGATAGACGGGGCCCCCACCACCACCAGTGCCCTCTAACCCCTCTGTTACAGTCCAGACCACTTGAGAATCCTCTTGACTATGGGACCACCTGGGGTCTAAGGGTAGAGACCACCCATAAAAGTCCAGAAACTCTCCTCCTCACCAAGTGAAGAGCCTCCAGCCTCCATCAGCCTGAAATTGGTGGCTCTTTAGGCAAGGCTGAAAGCCAAGTGATGAGAGACCCAGGGCACTTCTTCCAGGTAAGTAAGGGAAGAATCCAAAAGCATGATGGGATGGGGATTGGGGGGGAATGTGGGAAACAGGCAGCTTTTGGCTCTGCCAAAGCCACTGTCTCAACAGGATTCCATATCCCCTCAAGAGGTCGGCCCAGGCCTCAGGAGGACCTGAGTGCTGCCAGCATCCTCCATTAGGATGCTCTGGGTGGGCAGCCCAAGAAGGGTGGCATTGGGCGCCTGGGTGGCTCAGTGGGTTAAGCCGCTGCCTTCGGCTCAGGTCATGATCTCAGGGTCCTGGGATCGAGTCCCGCATCGGGCTCTCTGCTCAGCAGGGAGCCTGCTTCCTCCTCTCTCTCTCTGCCTACTTGTAATCTCTCTCTGTCAAATGGATAAATAAAATCTTTAAAAAAAAAAAAAAAAAAAAAAAAAGAAGGGTGGCATTGCCTCCCTTGAGCCAATCACAGACAAGATACTGAGCCTCCTACACCCCCCAAAGCCTCACCTCGCTAGGCTGGATAGGAACGGCTCACACTCCCAGCCTTGGCTTTCCCACTATACACACTGCCAGGCTGAGAACTGAGCCACCTTGCCACCCACAGGGAAAGCCCAACTCACTGGGCCACACGCCACCTACAGCTTCACATTTCTGACTTCTGCCCCCGTCATCAGAAATTGCCCTGTAATGGATGGAAAGAACACAGGCACCAAGATCTCTCCCCTGCCCCCATTCTCCCTACTCCCTGCCACAGGCCACGTCCTCTCAAGTTCTTGGTAAAGCACCCCCATGCGGCTTCATATTGGGGCAAACCTGGCAAGTTCTCAGAAACGTCTGTACAGTGAGGTGAGGACCTAGCCTCCCAACCATAGCCTCCCCTTCTGTCTTCCCTCCCCCCCTTAGAGCAGAGCTGCTCTCCTGGCCCAGACCCACACAGGAATGGTGGGGGAAGCCCCATATGGGAGCCGGAAGTCCACACCCGACATTCAGAATTCTGGAGCACATGGCTGGTGCCGGGTCAGCTCTGAGGGGACTCAAAGGTCATCATGGTTGCCTCCTTCCCATGCCCTGACCCTTGGCAGCCTCAGGAGGCAGTAAGTGACCTCCCAGCCAAGGTTACAGGCTTGGGGAAGATACGAGGTGGCCTCCCAAGAGGCCACAGGTGGCAGGCTACATCCTGCTCCCTGTCCCAGCTTGTCCAAATTCAGATGGTGTAGCCTCATGGGAGGTGTGGGGCCCCGACCCAGAGTCAGAAAACCCAAAGGCTGCTCCCATGCTCCTCCCCTTGGCAGCCCTGTGACTTCAGGAAGTTTTCAGATTCCCTACTGTCCCTCCCAATATTGGGCTGTAAGGCAAGGACGTGGCTTCTCAACCACATGATGGGGAAGTGAATGCAGCCAGAGGGTTTCTCAGCTGGGAGAGAGAGGCTAAGAAGGTGAGGAGGGGCTCTGAGTCCCTGTTTGGGCGGATAAATGAAGTCTCATCTTTCCCAAGAATGGTCGTATGCCTGAGTACCTTTTGAGAAACACCCCTCCTCAGAATTCAGTGCCCTCCAGCTTGTCCATCAGCCCCCACACAGTTCCATCCACCTGCTCTGCTCTCTCTCACTCCCTACAAGGTACGAGGAAGCCCAAGAAGGGCCACAGAAAGCATCTCTCCCAGAATAGGTGTGCCTCACCCAGGAACAGCGTGCTGGGGCCACACAATCCCTAGTCCTAATAATTTGAGGGACCACAGGTAATTACCTGACCATACAGTAGATCTAAGAGGACCCCCAATTTACAGATCTCCTCCCTAGTCTGGAGGCCCAACCCTCTTATCATCTGGGCCCAGAAAGGATACTGACTTGAGGTCACATAGATGTACCTCGCCTCTGAGTGTTCAGCTGAAACTCTATCCACTTCACCCATGCCTCCTGATAAGGAGGAGGGCATTTTACTCCCCCATGGATTGGGTGGGCCAGGCCTGCATACTGGAGCAGTGGCCTGGGACGTGAGGACAGTCAAAGAGGCCAGCAGAAGACCCCTGCACTCTTGGCTCCACCTACCCAGACAACCCGGAGACACCGGTAAGGTAGAGCAAGGACTCTGAGAACCACAATCATGGGATCCCAGCGCCCCCTGGAGGAAGTCTGGGGCAAGACATGTGCTAAACCCGGCCCTCCTCTCCATCCTGCCCAGTCTTGGTGGCACACCTACCTCTGTTTCCCGACGAGGGATGAACACTGGGGGGGCCATCTTCAGACAGAGCCCTTGAAAGTCCCACTCCCCGAGGATGTACTGCACAGGCATCCTGCATAGGGGGCAGCTGGGTGATCAGTGACAGAGCCCGGACTAACAGAACCATGACTGGGTTGAGAAATACCATTGGGGAATACCAAAAATTTCAGGTAGGGTCATGCCTCCTGTGCCCCGGGACTCTGAGCCAAGCCAAGGCCTTCCCTCCCTCCTTTCTTCCTATCTACTCATGTGATCTCCCTCTCATCAAAACCTCATACCAACACCTTCCCAGTCCTTAGATACTTCCCTCCTTCCTGACCATGAATTAATCAGGCTATTCCCCACATAGAGCCCTCAGGTCTGGCCCACGGTGCTCACCTTTGCAATCGGAGGCTACTCAGCTCCTGGACACACTGTAGCTGCCGAGGGGTCAGGGGCTGGGTGCAAAGTACTGGTCTCAGGCTCTGAAACTGCCCCACAGAGAATGTGAGTATCTGGCTCCTGATCTAGGGGCCTGACCCAGGTTTATGTGGACACTGTGGGCCCAACACTGGCCATCTTGGTCATCCCTGATCCCCTACTGCCTGATACATACTATAATAGTTCATTAGATGAATAAATGATCTACCTCAGACATTCCTTCAGAAAATTCCCATCACTCTCAGCTCAGCACTCTCTGTGGGGCAGATAAGCCTGGCTGTTATTCCCCAGGGTCCTCCCTCCCCACCCTTCTCCCCTCTTGACAACACTGCACTTAACTGTTTTGGCTCCAAGGACATGAGCCACGATGTACTCACTGGATGCCTGGGCCTCAGGGATGCCCCTCTTCTCAAAGATAGCAGTCCAATGGCTGACCAGCTCTGTGGCATTCAACGACCCAGCTAGAGGCAGATGGGGTTGCCATGAGCTGAAGGGCCAGCCCCTGGTGCCTCCCCTCCTCCCGGGGCCAGAAAGAAAGGCCCAGAGAATTCGGCCCCCAAGCTCCATTCTCTGGGAAGGACTCTCCTCAAGAGTTCCCAGGTCCCTTAATCTTCCTCGTGATGTCAGCTGCTAAATATGAGCACTGGCTCCAACCAGGCGGAGATGGTCACGGGCTCTGGCTCCTCAAGGTGGCTCTGGTCCGGATGTGACTGCCACCTTGGGAGAGGAAGGAGAACCAGGAGAGCAGCTGAGCATTGTGTGACCCACTCCCCTCTGACCTGCTGCCTGAGAGAGGACATGCTCTTGCTCTGCTACCTCCTTAACTCCATTTTAGACCCTCGCCCACCTTTTTGATTCTTCTTGTCTTGACCAGTTATGTTTTCTTCATGTTTTTAGCTGAA
This sequence comes from Mustela erminea, assembly GCF_009829155.1. Classification (NCBI taxonomy): domain Eukaryota; kingdom Metazoa; phylum Chordata; class Mammalia; order Carnivora; family Mustelidae; genus Mustela; species Mustela erminea. The sequence goes on along the minus strand of NC_045614.1, from coordinate 20,222,569 downwards.
GTGGGCTGAATGCAAAGCTCAGTCCCTGGCGATGTGTCTGGGCCCACGCTTGAGGGCTAAACAGATCTGTTCCATCTTAGCGTGTGTGACCTTGGGAAAAATCATCATTTCTAAGTTCCAGTGTCCTCCTCCATGAAATGGGGAAAATAACACCAACTCCACAGCAAGCAGTACATTAGACAATGAATATCAAGTGCCTGGGAGTCAGCTCAACACACAGAAGGGACTCTATGTTACATGATCTTAACTAACATTACAAGACAGAGGAGGCTGCCTTTGCTTGGGGGCTTTGCTTTTGACATGCTGTGACTGATTTGTATGCTAAAACTCTTCCTCCCCACCCCCATTTGACTTCATAATCCTAAAGGTCAGCATTAATTGCCCGGTATAAAAAAAAAAAAAACTGACAATTTTTGTTAACTTTATATTTAAGTTGTCACAAACAAGGTTTAACAGAAGGTTTAAAGGAGCGGTTCCCTTTTCCTTCGCACAGACCAAGGTCCAAACCAGCATGTACGGAGCACCGGCTAGGTGTCACATCTTCAAAGACAAGCTGGGAGGGAAAAGAGGCTCCAAGAGGGAAAGCGACTTGCCTAAAATCACCTAGCTAGACCTGTCCCAGGCAGGACACAAACCCAGGTCCTCCGGACTCCAGAGGCGGCTCTGTCCACAAGCCAGGGGCGCAGCTTCCCACTCAGCTCTGCAAAGCATCGTTAATGCCCCAAGCGAGGTCGCCTCTCCCCAAGCCTGTTTCCTCATCTACATAACGCGGGGTGGGGGAGCGGGGGTTTGGAGGGGGCCAGGAGACCCCCTCCCGGTTCCCATTTCTCCTCATACCAGCCTGAAGAGTCACCCGGCCCGCCCGCCGACCTGCAGACACCGCCCGGGCTCGGTTTCCGGATATGCGTGACCGGCGGTGCGTTCCCTCGGACGCCCTGCTTCCGGGGTGGGCGCGTCCGAGAAAGGGCTCGGGTGGACCGCTCCCACACCCAGTTCCAGGGTTCCTAGAGCTCATGGATTCCACTCGGGAAGCGCCTGCGGGCTTCCCAGCCGGCTGCTGGGTAGGCTGTGAAAGCCGAGGTGGTTACGCCCGCAGCCTCACGGGCGGGAGAGTGCATGGATGTGTATAGGAGGTTGTTCCCTGGGAGCCAGGACCCTCGATTCTTCCTGAAGGTCACGGAAGGGACATGGCTCCAGCCCGCGAGGACTACTCGGAACTAGCTTTTGGGTGCCCGGCCGCAGCGGTGTGTTGTCAGTCTGAGCGGGGGCGTGTCACCAGCCGGCTTGGGGGTTGAGAATTGGGGCGCGAGATCCAGGGGCTTGGTCTAGCGTAGCCTCTGGGCCGGCCAAGCAGCACGTGGAAGGATTCCAGTGTTGGGGCGGGTAGCAATTTGGGGGCGGCACCCGGTGTCCAGGACTTGACGGAGGGAGTGGCCCGAGCCGCGATGGGGGCCAGGTTGTCACCGGACCCCAGGGCTGCTGTTGACCCCTTTGCTTCCGGGTTTTCGGGTTTAGAGCAGGGGGCTCGAAACTGGACACAGGAAAACTGGGTTCGAATTCTAACTGTTGCCAGATCACTCTGTGGGCCTCAGTTGCTCCTCGTACAAAATTCGTAGCCGTGTCCCACAAAGTGTGGCCTGTTGATGCCCTCCCTCACCAGAATCTACTCTTAACTAATAATTAGCTATGCAGTTTCCCGGACTCAGTCCCAGACTCGGTCCCATACCGGGGGAGCCGCGGGGGATCTGCGTTTGTAATCAAAGCTTCTGGGGTGATCCCCGTAAATTCCTTTGAAAACCCTAGGATTAGAAGGTATCCCCTGAGATGATCATGCCGTAGCCGGAGGCTGTTGTGAGGGGTATATGTAGTCTTGGCCTGTGTCAGGCTGCCCAATAATAATAGCTCTCCAATAATAATACCAACAGCTCCCAACTTCTCTAGACTGAGCTACCCCATTTCAAGCCCAGGGTGGGTGTTGTTCACCAAGAGCCCTCTCAGTAGAGCCCATCTGAACAGGAAGCCAAGCCCAGGGAGAGGAACATCTCGCTCTAGGTCACAAAGCAGTAAAGGGGCGAGCTAGAGTTCAACGCAAGTCCAAAGACTCCCAGTCCAGTGCTCTCCTGGAGCTTCCGCCTGCATTTTGGGAGAATGAATCTATCTCCGCGGAGGTGGAGCTCCGCTGGAGTTCTGGTGCAGGAAGGGCTTGGCCACCCACGGTTCTCTACCCGACTCCGGCGTAGGCCACGGGTAGAAGGGTGGTCTCCAAGAACCGAGACCCTGTGTCCGGCTCCTGCTGGAGGCGGAGCCAGATCCAGCGACAGGCGAGCGGGCCAGTGCTGGGCAGGCTGTGGGCCTGACAGCCAATCGGAAGCCGGGGGCGCGGGGAGCGGGCAGGGAGGCGAGGCACTGGAGCGTGGGGGACCCGCGGGGCTACTTGCCTCCGCCCCACCCCCGCGGAGGGTCCAGGCCCTGCCTGTCCCGGCCACCGCTGCCTGAGCCGGCGCTCGCGGCTGCAGGCGGTAAGCTGTAGCGGGCCCAGCCTGCGGCTCCGGGCGCCCTCGGAGGGCGGACCTAGGGTCGGACCCGCTGCCCCACGCCCTGGCCTCCTGCCGATCGCCACCACCTCTAGCCTCTCCGGCTGAGCTCGGCGCCCCAGAGAGGATTAAGTAAGTGCTGAGGTCGCAGCTTCTGAGCGAGAATGGAGGAATCACCGAGTCGCAGAGGCGGGGATGGGGGTTGGAGCAGGGAGGACTGAGGAACCTGGCAGAGAACGGTATGCGGGTTCTCCAGAGGTCGCGGTGCCAACCCATCTCACCCGTTTCCTTCTGTTGCCCTTTGGACCCTCTGGCAGACCCAGGCCCTGATGAGCAGGGCCTTTTCTCTGCTTTGGACCGAGGAGTAAACAGGGCCCAGAGCAAGAGTTAAGGGTCTGGTCCAAGGTCATGTCTGGGGTCAGAGGCAGAGCCACGGAAGAACCTGGGACTGCTGACGCGTTCAGCCTAGCTGGGGAGAGAGAGGGCAGAGAAGGATGAGCCCCCATATCCCTCTGCCAACCTTGCCCCTTCCTAAGGAGCCATCAGTGTGTACACGCCTCACACACAGCCATGCACCTGCACGGGGAAACACCCCACATAACATCTATTGGCTAGCACAGGGATGTATGCATACAGCCATGAGTCATGTACCCCCCTCTCCCTAGGCCCGGTCTTCTGCAGTGTCGGTGGGACCCCTTCCCACCTTGCCTTACTCAGGGCCTCTGGCCTGGGAAGGGGTAAGCCACACCCTGGTCTGGGCGCATCTCTCACTCTCGGTTCCCAAGGGAGGAGGGAGGAGAGGAGAAGCAACTCAGAATGGGAGCCCCATCACTGCATCTGGGTATATGCTTCCTGCTTACCTTGTTTTTCCTTGTCCCTGCCAGCCCCAAGCTCTCCTGTGGGGGTCCAGTGACCCTAAGAGCCTGCAGAGAAGCCCTGGGCCTGACATTAGGCTCTCTCCCCTTTCTGCCTTCTGATCTCTCTACACCTGTCATCCACCCCCAGCCCCTGCACCCGTTGCAAACACAGCCTGGATCACACAGTGGGCTAGGTCGAGGGGCTCCTCTGGCTTCCCCTTTCCCAAGTGGTTTGGCTGGGGTGAAAGTCGATATACTGGGTGCTTACTGTGGGTAGGGGTTACACTGAGCTAAGTCTTTTCTAAGAACTAGTTCATTCTGACATTTCAGTGACTTTATGACCCTGTGAGGCTGTGAAGGAGGGGGGGTATTTTTTTGTTTGTTTTTAATCTTGATCTTAGACTCAGAAGAACTGAGATCCAGAGAGGTGGAGTGACGTGCCAAGGGTCATCTGACTCTTGGGCAAGTGTATCCCTCCAGGAAAGGAAAGAGCTGCAGTACTTTTTTGTTCTCCAAGCAGGAGGTGAGGGTTATGGGGGGCAGGGGATGCGGAGGTGGGAAATGCAGGGAGTAGGGGTGTAAGGGTGGGTATTATGCAGGGGAGAGACTTTTTCTTTCAAACTTCCCAACTACCTTTCATATCTTCCAAGTATGATCACTATAATTATTATACCCTCAAAGAAGGGACATTTTCTCATGGGAACTGAACTTAAGTAAAGCATATGTCCTAATGTCCCCTGAACTTGCCCTTGCCCTCAAACTTATATTTCCCCAGTACCTTCAGGTACTTGATGTCACCACTGATTTGTGTCCCAGGCCCCATGTTTTCATTCCTTCTCTTCCAGCACCCAGGGCACCAGGGAGCTCCCTTTCTCCCCGGAGGTGGCAACCAGAAAGTATAGCAGGGGCCACGGGCTGGGACACTGCTGATGTCAGGAGCAAGTTTGCAGGCCGAGTGACCACAGGCAACCTCTCAGCCAGGGCCCTCTCAGCATCGGCATGGACTCCAGGATCCCGCCTGCCGGGGGCTGGCTCAGTAGCCGCCCACCCACGTCGGAGCCTGACCTGGAGCCTGCCACAGAGGGGCCAGCCTCCGAGACCACCACTCTCAGTACAGAAGCCACCAGCTTTAATGACACCAGAATCCCGGATGTGGCTGCGGGCACAGCTGGCGTGGGCACAATGCTTCTGTCCTTTGGGATCATCACAGTGATTGGCCTGGCTGTGGCCATGGTAAGAGCTAGGAGGCTAGGGCTGACCTAGGTGGCTGTCATTTGGAGGAGGGCGGGGGATAGGAGTGTCAGTGTTTTGATTTTAGGGACTCTAATCAGAAGATTACCGTCTGTTAATGATACCACAGTCTCCCTCTTCTTCAGAGATGTGTCTGGGGGCCCAGAGACCACAGGGGCTGCCTCCAGCTGGAAAAGCCAGAGAGGGTTCTGAGGATGCCTGACATCTTGAGCTGGACTGTGAGGACCACGGAGGACTTGGGGAGGAGGGTGTTCCAGGTGGAGGGTCCTGATAGGCAAAAGTCTGGAGGCAGGCAGGAGGGTCTGTGAGCAACAAGCAGGACAGTGAGGCAAGTTGGGGGGAGGGGTGAATAGGAGTAGAGGCCTAAAGGCGATGGGAACAGATCACAACCAAGGTGTGGGTAGGCAAGGCAGGCTGCTGGTGGCCTTCATTCACTTGGCAGGTATTTCCTAGGCCCCTGCCCTGGACCGAGCCTTCAGGTCCCGAGGGACTAGGGAGACCAAGGCCTGCCGGGTGGTTCTTATGGGACTAAGAGACAGATAAAACCAGTGATGCCAAGGGAAACCCAGGGGGACTGAGTTGGGGGATCGGGCAGGAGGACTCTCTGGACTGGGTGGTCAGGGACAGACTGAAGAGGCAACATTAGAGCTGAGACCCCGAAGTGGAGGCCTGGCCCCAGTACCACAAGAAGGGACAGACTGGTGCAGACATCAGGACGGAGGTGGACTGGGCTGAAGACTGAAGGTGTTCCCTGATAGGGGATATGATGTTTCCAGATCTGGTGTCTGTCCCCGCAGATATGGGCCCTACCTCTAATCTGCCACACGGACACTCAGAATGTCACTGAGGGACTGGTGGAGATGGTGCTGGCTAAGACCAGGAAGGGGGAAGGTGCACCTGAGCTCCCCCGGGAGCCTGACAATGGTGGCATCCCAGCCACCGCTCTGATGGCTGGCCTTAGGCTCAGGACTGCATTGCTCTGGCAAATAGGGCTGCGGATGGTCCATCCGTGATCTGGCTGGAGCTGCTTTTCAACCAAGGTTGCCATATGGGCCCTGTGGGCTCCGGATCACTGCCAGGGAACAAAGGATGGCCAGCAAGCAGGCCAGGATGCAGCACACAGTGCGAGCGGCCTCCCGGGGCGGGGGCGAGGCGGAGTGCCAGTGCTTCCCTTCAACATTCATGTGGCAGTGAAGCAAACCGAAACAGCCTCACCTCAGGGAAAAAGAGGGATCTGGAATCTGCCCTTGGAACTCTAGGCCAAAGATTGTGTCCCAGGAACTTGGGGGGCCTCCCTGATGCTTCCTTTTGGAGGAACATTCAGAGGTCCAGGGTGGAGGGTCTTCTTACCCAAACCAGAGAAGTAGGAATATTATGGGGCAAAGGCAGTGGAGGGCAGGAAACAGCTCCTGGGCATTAGGGGACAGGTCCAGAGGTGCTCCCTGAGGGCTGCCCCATCTCCCTCTGTACCAGCTGCCAGCAGGGCCAGGCTGGGTACCAGGAGGAGCAAATCAGTGCCAGGCTGTGTGCCTCATATAGACTGAGTGGTATGGGTGGGCTTCCTGGTGGAGTTAGGACTGCAGCTAGATGGAGAGGCCTGGAAAGGAAGGTATGTGGGAGGGTGATGTTGGTAGCTGGGGCAGAGGAAGCAGCAGGGGCAAGGCTGGAGATTGGATAAAGGCTCTGGCCTCTTGTGAAGACCCCTCTGTAGGACAGGACCACAGGGCTGGGAGGAGGGCTTGGGGCCGGGCCAGAGCAGAGGAAGTAGAAGGAGTCCAGGTGCTGGGGCTAGAGCCACTAGTTCAAGGCAGGTAGGGCCTGGGGTCTGAGACCCAGAACTTCTCCAGCATCTTGCCCACAGGACAGCAAGGGTGTCCTCCACATGTGACCTCCTGGAGGGGATGGAGAGCAAGGGACTCTTTGGGTTCTTTTCGGGCCTTTGGGGTTTCCCAGGAAACAAGCAGCAGGAGGAACTCTGGGCCAAGCTGGAAACCAAACCAGATTCAAGCTGTGAATGAGGCATAAAGGGTGTAAGAGCCACAGAAGGTTAGGGACAGAGTCTAGGGACACAACTCTCCCCCAGGCAGAAGTGGTCATGCTGCTGTTGGTCAGAGATGACCAGTTTAAGCAACAGCCAGATGATGGCGGAGTCCCTGGTGTCCCTGCCCTGGTGGTCGGCCCCTTCTTCCTCCCTCTCAACGCTTATTACAGGGCTGTCCTGCTCCATCCTGAAGCTCTTGGATCTTGTGTTTCCTCAGGCTGCCTAGGCCTTTATCTTCAAATCTTTACAATGGGGTTAAGACCCAGAGGCCTTCCTACCTTCCTCCAGCATCGGGGTTCTGGCATTTAGTCTGGGCTTCTGTCCAGGGGACTCGAGCTCTCCTCCCCACCCCATCCACTAAAGGCTATCAGCCTCCCATAGAAACCCCAAAAGCCCAGCCCAGAGTCTTGCCTTGAGCGCTGCCCTGCAGAGTCTAGCCACTACCTGTCCCCTGTTCTCTTTCCCCATACATGGCTCTGGGCCTGGGGCGGGGGGGATTGAGAGGAAGGGGGGTTGCTAAACTCTTCCCCTCCCCCTTGAAGAGTCCAGAGCAGGTGCTGAGTGGCTGGAGCTGTGGTCTGTAGTGGCAGAGAGAGCGCGAGCCTACTCCCCACTTCATAGCCCAGGCACTGGGGGCATCTGACACGCATCAAAAGGAGGAGCAAATGCAGGATGTGTGTGTCTCTGGGAGGGAAACACTTGGAGGACTTGGAGACCCATGGTTCTCCTGTTCATCGGCCTCAGCTTGTCCCTTGTCCCAAGTAACTGCCGGTTAATCAGGGGCTCCTTGCCCGGCCACCTGACACTGCTCCTTCTCTTGCAGGTTTTGTACATCAGGAAGAAGAAGAGGTAACTCCCCAGTTGCCATGTGGGGCTGGACCCCGGGGTGGGGAGTGGGAAAAGAGAGCCCCACCACCATCAGGGCCCCTCTCCCTTGTCCAGGAGCTGGATCCTTTCCTGCCCACTGAAGGCTGAGGATGATGACTTGGCCTCTGGGAACACCAAGTCACCCACGCCCCACTGCCCCCAGCTCCAGGTCACTGACTCCCCTGCCCTGCCCAGTGCCAAGAGGCTATAGCTTACACAAGGGCCTGGCCTAGGCAGTCCCCATGGACCCCACAGGTGACGTCTCTCTGGGCCATGGCCCCATCTGGTCCCAGGAGTGAATAACCATCCATCTGAGGGGTGGAGATGGTATCCACCATCTTGGATGAACTTGGATGGTATCTAAGTTCCAAAAATGCAAAAAATGGCCTTTCGTTTAATCCCAGGGGAAATCTGAACACCACCCTCCCCCACCCCGCCCCCAATGTAGCTGTGTGCTCAGGCTTAGCCGCTCAGCAAGCAGGGCCTAGAGGGCTGGCAGGAGGGGAAGGGCCTTTCGTGCCCCCAGCAGCCTCTGCCCCCACCCACAGGCTGGAGAAGCTCCGCCACCAGCTCATGCCCATGTACAACTTCGACCCCACGGAGGAACAGGATGAACTGGAGCAGGAGCTGCTGGAACATGGGCGGGACGCTGCCTCCATGCAGGCCGCTGCCTCTGCGCAAGCCGCACAGGGCAAGGTGGGCACTCCAGGCTCCCCCGGCCAGCCTGCTGGCTGCGTGTGACTCTGCCACCCCCGCCCTCCCTCCCTCCTCATGCAGCTTTCCAGCACCTGCCATGTGGTCAGGTGGCAGCTAGCCGGTATATGGGTTTTGTCAAGTTTGTTTAGAAACTGGTAGGATTTCTCCATGGCCACCCACACCCTGACTGCACAAGGCCAGGGCAGCCCTGGGAGCCAGCCCAGTTCTGCCCCTGCCAGCCTAGTGACCTTGGTAGCCCCCTTGGCCTCTCTGAGCCCCTGCTTTCTTATCCACAAATGAAAATCCCAGTTCTTGCCCTGTGTGCCCCCATGTCTGGGCTAGGAAAGCAGAGGACTGATGAGAGAGATTGCTGTGGGCTAAGAGCCTGGTGCCTTTGCCCCCCTGAGGGGCTGTGTTTCCTGAGTGGGTTGTGGGCGTCAGATTCTGGAACAGGGGCCTCTGAGTAGACTAGGGGGTCCTAGTAACAGGCAGACCCCAGGCAGATGGCGACCCCAGCCAGACTTGCCTCTTAACATCCAAAGGGTTGGGTACTTGCATGATCACCCAGCCAGAGCCACTGGCTGATTGCTACCAGTACCCCCCAAATCCCCGAGGGCACCGTGAGGAGGCCTGGCCTCTCCTTGACCCATGAAACCCCTTTGCATTTCTCCTTGCCTTGACCCCACAGCTTTGTGGGGGCATCTGGCCCTGTCAGAGGCAGAATGAGTGGAATGGATTCAAGAAGAGACCACACTGGGGCTCCAGAGAACCCCTGGTTTTGCTGCCAGTTCTATGGCTGCTGATTGGGACACATTCCCCATTTGGGGTATTTGAGATATCAGGCTGAAAACCTTGGTCCACCCAGCCCGTGGGACAACTGACAATTTGACAGTTGTTTCCTGGGCGCCTCCCTTGGGCCAGCCAGGGTGCTAGGGCTGGGAGGGGTGCGGAGGTGAGCCCCCTTCTGCTGGGAGAGAGGAGTGCATGCATAATTCATCCAGCCTCTAGGCTCACAGAGTAAGTGCCTGCTGGCAAGCTGGTGATGGCTGGGGGTGGGGGTGGGGGAGGAGTCATCTGAGCCAGATGGTATTTCCACGCTGAACTTACAAGGAGAGCATTCCAAGCAGAAGGCATAGTTGTGCCAAGCACAAACAAGCAAACCATGAAGCAAGGGTGGAAGTAACCAGACCAGAGAGTACATGGCCTTGGTCGAGGTCCTTAATGCCCTTGACTGTCTCTCTGCAGACCACGCTCCCCTCTCAGGGCCCACTGCAGAGGCCCAGCCGGCTGGTGTTCACTGACGTAGCCAATGCCATCCATGCGTGAGCGGCCCGAGGACCGACCTGGATCTCTGATGAAGATATCTGCCATCGTGCCCCTCGAGCTGCCTGCTCCATGATTGTTAAGACCCACTCTCAGGACCTGCTCTGCTGAGGCCCAGCTGTTCCAAGGACCCAACTGCTGGCTCTCCAGGCTCTTAGAGAGGGCCCTGGCTAGGCTGGACATCTGGCTACTGAGGTCTCCTGATCTGAGGGCCCTGGCATAGGGGACAGCCCTCCTCCTGTCAGGAAGGTTGAGAGTCACTGCTGGCTTGCTTGTGTCCTGCCCAGACCCCTCACCCCATGGTCTGCTCCTCTAAGGTGGAGGATGTGGGGACATGGCATAGGAGGGGAGGTGGAGGAGAGTGGGGAGAGGCTCCCCTTTGTCAGGGAGAGACCTGTCTTTGGAATCCGCAGCGTCCTCTGGAATAGGGAGGGGCAATCAACCAGGTCTTGGGGACAGGGTGTGGTGACACCCGGGGAGAAGCCCAGGGATGAACCAGAACTGCCTGGTGGGCAAGGGCACTGGGAAGAGGACTGCTCCTACCCAACCCATCTTTATTTTGGACATTCAGGAGGCCTCCCAGCCACGCTCCCTGGCAGGCAGCTACTGGCTGGGAAAGGGGGAGAGAGGCCGAGGAGTAGGTGTAGAGGGCCCTGAGAGGGTCCAGAAATGTGTTCACACGCAGGCATATGTCTGTCCTGCACAGGGTAGGAGGGAGACCCTCTGTATTGGCTCCACCGTCCAAGTCCACCCCACCCCTTTCTTTGTGCGGGAGCACAGGATAGGCCACTCTCTGCCTTCCGCGTTCAGGGGCTTAAAGGAGAGGGAAGCCAAAGTGAAGGTCGTGCTGCCCCCCCCCCCCCCCCCCGCATCTCTTCACTGGGCTCTACAAGCCAGGTAACCTGCTTCTGAAAACGGTTCCCTGTCCTGGTGTATATTGGGGATCTAAGGTTGTGGGAGAGGCTACTGGACTGAGGGCAGTGGTTCCAGGCTGTGGGCTATCTGGGAACATTCTGACTGCCTGAAACAGGGTGGGCATAGCCCCACAGAGAACAGTTTTCTTAGTTTTTGATAGCACAGCCCACCCGCCCGACACCCCTCAGGAATTCTTCAACCAGTTTGGGGCATCTAGGCAAGGCATGGGACCAAGCCAGACCCCAGAAGCTGGGCGATCTTCTCCACTGGGCACGCATGCACACACGAGCATGCAGAAAAGCATGCCCACCCCCCTACCCTGGTGCCCAGCTTCGCCACCACCACTGTCCCCACTGATTGGAAGGGCACATGGGGGAAGCAGCACAGACCTTCTGTTGGGCAAATACCACATGTCAGGAGGGGAGGGCCAAGGAGACCCGTGCAGGGAAGATTTGGGATGTATTCCCTCCTCTTGGTGCTATAAATACATTAGCACTTGAACAAACTGGAGGGCTGTGGGTGATCTTGGGTGCACAGACGCTGTAAGGGAACTCGGCACCTCCATGTGAGAGCATTAAAGATGTCATTAAGATGTTTACACAAAGAGAGTGTGAGCCTGTGACGCTTGGGGTGTGAAACCCCAGGAGGGACAGGATTGTTTAGGGGCTGTGGGGGGCCTGGAAACAGCCTGGCTGGTTTTCCTTGATCTGTCTGATGAAATGCCTCTGGCCCCGAGTTTGGGCTGCTCTGGGGCCTCGTGTCTCAACTGTGGAATTGCTTCCTGTCTCAAATGTGGGGTCACAATGGTGCCGTCCCCTAGGGTGGAGAGGCCAAGTGGATAGGACCTTGTGGGGCCTGAGGAAGGAGGGGGCTTGAACCCCAAGGTCCAAGGGGAGGTGGAGTGCTTCACTGTCCATAGGAACTGGGTCTGGAAGACAAAAGGGAACAAAATAATGGGGACTTTCCTGGAGCACAAGGGAGCAGGGGCTGGGTAGGAGCAGAAATCGTTAAAGGTTATTTGTATGGAAACCACCAACAGGGTTCAGAAGGGTTTGGGGAGAATGACCAGGGTGACCAACTGTCCTGGTTCTCCCAGGACTGCCCAGTTTCTAGCATGGGAAATCCCACAAACCAGGACTCTAAGTGACATCCAGATTCTCCCGTAAAGAGCTGAGCCTTCAGGCTAGCATAGGAAACAAGGACAGGGTGAGCACCCCAGTTCCATGGTGGAGGGCTGGGCTGGAAACCAGGCTGTGGCACAGGGCCTTTGGTAAAGGTGAGGCCCCAAAGCCTCCATGGGCCACCCAGACTGAGTCAGACAGCTGGGCATGTCAGTGATGACCCTGGGCTTGGCAGAGGGAGTTCCTCCCCCAGCCGACTAACAGAAAGTTCCCTAAGAACCATGGGGCAAGAGGGGAAGGGGTGGGTGGGCTCTATGCTCCCATCTTGTTGAGTAACCGCTCAATCCAAGAATGTAGGACCTACAGAAGACCCAATGTCTGAGAGACCCTAAAAACATGGGGCCTGCACAGTAAGGCCAACACCTAGGGACTAGGGCCAATGTGGAGGCTCCAGAAGGACCCCGACCCCTTTCTTTCCTCATGCTCCTTTCCCATGGGTAGGCCTAGTTAGGTGGTGGGCAGGGCAACATTTTGTAGGTGACGGGGCCACTGCCTCATCCTTGTCCCCTCACAGACCCCCTCCTCTTCCCTCCTCCCCACCTTTGCCTTGCTAGCTTTCTTTCCCAGCCCCGGAGAAGAACCAAATTCCCCGTCAGTTTCCAGGTCTCCCACAGAGCATGGGATCAATAGTTATCAGGGTAAAAGGATCCGGTTGACATGTCCTTGTGACCGTGGGCCTGGCAGGCTCACCAGAACGTCCCTCACTGCCCTCAGCCAGGCAGATATGGGGAGACAGTCACCTGCCCGCCCTTACTGCTCCTGAAATCGGCTGCTAATGGAGGCCCTTGGGAAACGTCCCTGAGGGACACACACGCATCCATCAGCGAAATCCCTATTCATGACTAGCAACCAGGGCTTCAGGGCAGAAGCGACACCAGCTTGCAGTGGGGGCTGTCAGGGTAGACATGGATGGGCGCCTTCAGAGGAAGCCATCTTGTTTAATGAAGTGAAGTGTCAACTTCCAGCCAAAGCGAATACAGTAATCCCGTTGCCTGGCTGCCGGCAGATGCCAGGGACGCCTGCGGAATGTAAAGGAAAGTTCTCGTGGAGGCGAGCCCAGAAACTCCTGTAGAGCAGTCTGACCTTGTAGTGGATTCCTTCCAGAAACATTACTGAGCCCAGCTCTGTGGTCCTGTCAGTGAACCAGCTCTGTTGGTTGGTGTCTGCATCTCTGTTTGAGACGGAAGGAGGCAGGTATCAAAGAGGAAAGAAGGATGAATGTGTGAGTGTGTGATGTGGGTATATACACACACTGTATGTCTACAGTGTAGACACTGTATGTCTATTATAGCTATGTCTTTATGCAAAAAAAGACAGGGACAGGGGCACCTGGGTGGCTCAGTCATTAAGCGTCTGCCTTTGGCTCAGGTCATAATCCCAGGGTCCTGGGATCGAGCCCCAAGTCGGGCTCCCTGCTCGGTGGAAAGCCTGCTTCTCCCTGTCCCTCTGCAGCTCCCCCTGCTTGTGTTCCCTCTCTCGCTGTGTCTCTCTCTGTCAAATAAATAAATAAATAAATAAATAAATAAATAAAAATCTTTAAAAATAAAAACCAAACCAAAACAAAAGAAGATAGGGACAAGGTCCAGGTGTGCCTGGGGGGCAGTCAGAGCCTGAGGCCAGATGACCCCAGCCCGTCCTGTCCAGTATCACCCCTCAGCAGTCTTCAATGTGGAGGGTCTTGGCTGAGGGTATTTGAGGGAACCCTAGGAGCTGCTGGGCTGGCATCCCACCTGCCCCTTTACATGTGGGTCCGCCCTGAGCACCTCTGTCGCTCCCACCTCAAAGCACCTTTGGCAATGGCCTCCACCCCCACTCATCACCCTGGTCTCTTGGATTCTGCACGTGGAAGCTCAGGGCAGGTGTGCGGGAGCCAGAGGAAGGTGAGCAAGTGTGCAGGGGGAAGGGGCAAGAAGGAGGAAACCCCAGAGTCTAGAGGCTCGCTCAGCCCAGGAGGGTGTCTGTGTGAGGAACAGAAGAGGAGCTGGGGCAGACACCTGTCTGGGAAGGGGGTTCCTTTTCCCAGCCCCTGGCTGGAGAAATGCAATAAGGGTCAGAGACCACCCACCTCAGCTTTGGACGGTCCCTTTCTTTCACAGGGTTCGGCTTGAAAGGTAACTCTCTGGGTGCCTGGTCGGTTTCATGAAAGCGGTAGGCCTGGGGTTCCTGTGTGGGCCAGGGCTCAGGGGAGGGAGAGGTCAGAGTGTCTCTCGCTAGGGACCAACATGCGTCATGTCTGATGCCCACCACGGCTAGGGAAGGTGGGCTGTCTCACTCCCATTTCATCCATGAGGACCTTGTGCCTGAGCCGAGAAGGGAGGACAGCCCAGGGCTCTGTGTTCAGCTGGTGCAGGGCATATCAGGTTCTGGGTTTGAACTGGGCAGCCTGGGCACAGGGTCCACAACTCTTGTCGCCCAGGCAGCCCTCAACATGGAGTCTTTAGGAAGAGCGATACTGCCTGTGCCCACCAGGGGAACAAGCCCCCACCCCCCTGCTCCTTTAGCCTGACAGGAGGCTGGGCATGTCGCCAGACCCCTTACATACATGCCTCTCAGGGGAAAGGGCCCCAGATTCAGCCCAGCTTTCTTAGGCAAGGGCTAGGCCTGGTTCACTTCAGAGGCATTGTGGCAGCCTGGATCCTGGCCCCATGTGCTCTGGGTGTACATGTGTGGTATTGGGGGGGAGCACCCACAGCCTTACCTGCCAGCCCTCCGTTCTCCTGATACATGGTCACTGGGGGCCAGCATCTCCCCTCTGGGGCTGCCCAGGCCCTGCCGGGCACTGTCAAGGAGGCCCCAGTCTCCTAGTCTCTCACACCTTTGTGGATCAAGGGTACCCACTTACTGGGGCTTCCTCAGTGTCTCCCGGGTGAGGCCCAGCCAATCCCCTCAACTTTTATCCCCAGCTGCACCCTGGGTTCTGGCCTGGGAGAATGTAGAGAGGGGACAATGGCAGATGTCCCAGCCATTAGGGCTGACAGGCCTCCTGTCCTCTAGCCACTGGTTGAAAGGGAGAGAAATGAGATGTTCTCCCTGGCATTCCCAGTACACTTCCTTTGGAGGCCTGGAGGCCTGGGTTAGGAGGGGCAGTCCACTCTACTACCTGGGGTGCAGCAAGAGATGAAAGGGCTCAGGGTAATAACAATGCCAGTGATGATAACAGTAATATTAAATAATAATGACATGTGATCCAAGGGGCTCACACCAATGGGCATGACACAGTGGACCACTCATGGGGAGAGGGCAGAGTCAGACATCCCTGTGCCAGCAGGACTGCCATTCAGTTCACAGGTATCCACGGCCTGAATCTGGTCTTCGTAACAATTACCCTGGATGGGAATGATCCTACACGATCTCACTTTATTTCTCGTGTCCGTGGTAAGGGCCGACCATCACTCATCTTACAGGGGAAGAGATCAGCACCCAGAAACTGAGGTTATCAGGTTCAGGGCCAGGGGCTCCGCTCTTCTTCCACACCATTCCAGAAAGGAGTCTCAGACAAACCCTAAAAACGGGAGCGTGATGGAGCCTGACAAGGCACCCAGAAGGCCCTGCCCACTTGGGCCCCCATCTGCTTCCTAGGCTCCAATGCCAGCCCCTGCTGTGACCAGCTGATGGCCGCAGGCATTGCAAGGGGCCTTCCTATGTGACTGCCGGGTGACCACCCCCACCAGGTCACATGTCTGGTGCTGACCACCTCCATCCCCCCAGTTCTCCTCAGACCCCATTATTGAATCCCGTCCCTGCACCAGCCTCTCCCCTGTTTGGTGTGGTGCAAGCCCCATGTCAGGGGCTCGTCTGACAAGCCAGGACTAGGGTGATGTGAACAGGAGCCTAGGAGTCACTCACTCAGGGGCTGATGTGGCACTTGCATCAACCTGAGTGTGAGCGCCTCCAGCAATCTGTGCCCCGAGGTGCCTCACTTGCCTCATTCTAGTCCTGGCCATGCGACTGAGGCTCCTCTGGGGTCAGGGCCCAACAGGCAGACACTGATTCCCCACCCCCCAACTTCCTTCCTAGCAGCCTGGAGGCCCTGGTAAGCCATGCAGTGAGGGTGAGGGCCCATGGCCTGGCTGGAGCTCCCGGAGAGGCTCCTTACTGGGAGAAGGCTGAGGACACCAGATTGTGAGAGATTTAACTGACCCTAACGGGTCAGTAAAGTGACACTCAACAAGGTGAAGCCTTGGCCGAAGGAGGAGGGCAGGCCTCCCTCTGTAAGTCCCCATGGGTGGGTCCGACCTGGAGTTTGTGTGTGCGTGTAAACCTCCTAGGACACCCTCAGGTAGAATCAGAACCCATATAGTCCCCCAGCGCCCCAGAGCATGGGCCCCATTTGTGCCCTCATATTACAGAGGGAGAAACTGAGGCACAGAATAGTAGGGTTGCTCAGCATGAGGCAGGGCCTGGATTCATCCCGGATGGCCAACCCCCGAGCTCACACCCAGCACTCCCAAAGAAGGAAAGAATGTTCTCTGAAGACAGAGCTGCCCTCCTCCTCCTCATTCATTTCCTTCAAATGCCACCCAACTCCCCTGCCTCCCAACCCCCCTACCGGGCCTTCTGCTAGACTCTGGAGCTGAGAGCCCCTCCCCACCCAAGGGGCTGGCCGTGGGAAAGTACCACCTGGTGTGCATGCTAGAACAGTGACCCTGACAGCAACAACAACCTCCCCCCCAGGGAGTGACAAAGATGCAGGCTGGGTGATAGGTCATCCCTTCTGACTGGGGGCACAGCAAGGCCAGGCTTCGCTGGGCTGGACCTTCCCCCCGGCTTGGACCTACAGGCTAGGGGATGCTTCAGGCTGAGCCAGGTGCGGGGATCAAGGGGCTTCCTCACTGCCGGGGCGCTAGGGATGGGAGGCTCGGCAGGTGACCCCGCACGCATGGAGGGCCTACACTGTGCGTGGCTGACCCTGCGTGTCACGCCCACGCTGCCTTCCTCTCTCTGCAGAGGGAACCCCTTGTCCTCCGCACTGGTGCTGGTAGCAGAGTGGCTCCGTCGGACACTGCTCTGCACGAATCCCCGGACGGTGGTGCTGCTGACTGCCCCGCCCCAGACCCACTGCACCGCCCAGCTTCATTTCCTTCAGAGGGGCTGTTCGCTCCCCCAAGGGGGGAACTTCCCGGGTCTGAGCGGGTGGCGCCCGCTCCATTTCCCTCCCAGAGACGAGGGCGCTCAGTTCGGAGCCCAATGTGACCACCAGGTGGCGGTGCAGGCTCAGATGACGGGACGGTGGGGGCAGGGGGGAGGTCGGAGGAAGTGGGGGAGTTGGAGGGGCGGTGCTCAGAGTGAAATTTGGCCTTGAGGAGTTTTTTTCACGGCTCTGGACGGCTGGTGCCCAGAAGCTGTGTGCTTCCTCCCTGCCAAGAACAGGTCTGGGCTGGGGCCCGGTCAAGGAAAGTGTTGACGGCTGTGGCCTGAGCTTCCAGAATGGAGCCCCGTTCATAGTAGGTGCTCGGAGCTATTTAATGAGTGGAGGATTGATTAGTGGTTCCTGCCTCAGGGGGAATGAAATGAGTTAATATATAAAAAGCACATGCAGAGTCTTCAATATATGTGTGTAGTTATTTGCGCTTTTATTAGGAAAGATGTTTCTTCCCAGAGCTGGGGCTCCAGAGGACCCACCCATCTTGGGTTTAGGGGCCTAGGCTGTGGGCCCCACCCCAGGATCTAGTCAGATTTGCCCAGCAGGGGATAAAAACTGAATCCCAAGGCCTCAGGATTCCTTGCAGCCATCCTGTGGATATTTGGGGACAGCAGGGAGCTGTGCCAACCACTGAGGGTGGCGGAATGTCTGGGCTCACCTTGCCTTCACCAGGAGGGTTCCATGGGGAGGAGAGAAAGCTAGCCTTCTCCTGACCCTGACAGGGCTGGCCCACTGGCAGGCTCACTGGTTGGAGGTTGGGCGGCGGTGAAGCTGGGGGGACAGACCATGGTGGTCATGGCCCAAGCACAGAGATCAGCAGATTATTCCCTACAGGAATTTTCTCACTGCCCTCTGTGCCTCTCCTGACCTCTACTCTAAATGCCGTCCCGTCTTTACCTCAAATCCCAGCTTCTAAAGAGGATAAAGCTCTCTCTCTTCCCCCAGCGGTGGAGGCTTTTCTTCCCTGAACTCCAATGAGATCAACCAGCTGTCTGTCCCACTTGCACCTGAGTTTCAGGAAGGTTGAGTGATTTGTCTTAGGTCACACAGGGTTTAAACCCAGATCTGGGGCCAACCTCTGAATGGATCTGGTTTGTACCTGCGTCCCTCATGGCAGGGACCCCTTCTGGTCTGGGACTGGGGCTGACTACTGGGCCTACAGTGAGAGGCCCTCTCCTTTTAGCTCCGGTATTCCCATGAGTGAGCACATGAGATGGGGCGTTTGCTGCTGGCAGCAGCCAAGCTGTGTGGCTGCAGAGGGCGGGAGCTGAGCCATCTCCTCCCCATACATCATCTCCAACAAGGCAGATAGCAGGAAACAAGCAGCTCCTGCAATGTGATTACTGGCGGTCAAGTGCAGCAGGCCGACTGACTCTGCGGAGGAATTGGTGGTACCACTGGTCCCGGATCCTTCGGCAGCCGTGAAGGGGAGAAATGATTCATGGCGAGTCCACTCTGCCTTCCCCTGTGGGCATGGCTGCCAGGGGTCCCAGAGACTCCAGCCCAGGGACCCTGGGAGAAGTGGACTCACCCAAATGCCCCTCAGTGCTTGAATGAGCTGGTCTGAATTCCAGCTCAACCCCTGTGCAACTCCAGACAAGTCTCTGACCCTCTTGTTTCAGTTTCCTCAACTGTAAAGTGAGGCTGGTCCTCCCTACTTGATAAAATTCGAAGTTCATATTTGTAGAGGGCCTGGAACAGTGCCTGACACATAGGAAACACTAGGTAAATAATAACACACCAAAGATCTAAAGGATGGTCACAGTGGGACAGGGGTAGGGGTTGTGTCTGGGGGGCGGGGTTTGGCTAGAGTGGGAGAAGTCTCATATAAGCTCAGGCTTCCAGCAGCCCTGGGGTCCACAGGTCCCCTTGGTCCAGGTCACACCTCCTAAGGTCTTGCCCTCCAAACCCTCCTGAGTCACCCAGGTTCTAAAGTTGCCACTCCCACAGTGCCTATGGCCCCATCTAGCCTCCGAACCTGATCTGACTTGGGGCCTCCTGGGAACACAGCTCAGCATCTGGGACCTGGCCTGGGAGCAACAAGTGGGAGCAGCTAGGGCAGGCAAGAAGGAGAGGGCAGAGCCTGAGCTCAGGGGCCAGAGAGCTTTCTGACTGAGCTCCAACCACCTTGCCTGTTTTTCCACTGGGACAGATGTGATCCCTCCTGGTTCCTGACAGGTCCTAAAAACCAGAGGATGACAAAGGCTACTTGGCCACTCCCCATTCACTCCTAATACAAGAACCACAGCTGTGCTCAGAGCCCAGGAGGCCTGGGGGTCCACAGGCTGCCAGAGAGGTGCTGGCCCCTTGTTCCACCATGTTCTCTGCCCAGCTCTGGAATGCCAACTGCCTTCCTAGTCCCCAGGCCAGAAACTAGGGCCCTCCCTCAACCTGCAGGCCCCAAGGCCAGGTACAGCAACCCCCCCCCCACGCCCCTGCTGAGTCTTACAAGTATGCCCACACAGACCACCTGGTCATCTTCCCTGGGCCTCCCAGCCACGACAACCAGGCTCCCAGCCATGCCTATTGCCATACTGCCCCTGTGGCCCTTCCATTCTCCATTCATGGGCTAGCAAGGCTTCCAGTGAACTCTGGAGCTCTCTAGTCCAGCCCCCAAGGCTCTCAGCCTGCTGTCTCCCCCGCCTAGCCATCCGGTCAGCCCTCGGCCCTCTAGCTCCAAGCCTTGGCTGGGGTTATGCCCTGCCCTGCCCCTGGCTGGACCTTGGCCCTAGAGGGCAGTAGCCTCCCTCCCTGCCCTCCTCCCAGCTCTCTGGCAATTACCCGAGTGATTAATTTGGTAATTAATTTGGTAATTAATCATGTTCTGGCTGCTCAAGACGCTTTTCTTCCGCTGGCCTGGACTGGAATATAGATCTGCTTGGCTTTAGTTTCCTGGGAAGGGGGGCTGAGCCCTGATGACAGGAGGGATGGAATTCACTCTGAGTCCCTAGCCTGCCCCTCCACCCCGGGACCTTGCCAGGCACACGGGGGCTGCTTATAAAGGTGGCCAAGATGAGACTGAGAAAGAGAGAGAGAGAGGCCCAGGTTCTGCTTCTGGGGAGGCCCTGGGAGTGCTCTAGGAGGCTCTTTAGCCCTGCTTCTCAGACTGACTCTTTCCAGACACAGGGAGCTCACTATCCCTTGGCAACACCACCCCCAGCTCAGCCTTCACTCAGCCTCCTTCTCTGGACTTCTGGGGGTGCGGAGTAAAGGATACAGAGCTCCTGTGAGAGCCATGGTCCTGGTCCTCAAGGAGCTCCCAGCCTCTCAAAGCTTCCAGACAGAGCAGCTCCCCGCATCAGCTGGAGAAACAAGATGGCCTCCTGACAGAGTCACCATGGTAGGACTGGGTGGCCCAGGAGACACTGAGTTCCAGCGCTCAGCGGGGTTTGGGGTGAGTCCCACACAGGGGGGCCCTGCCCTTGCTGTGGGCTCCAGTGGGGCTAGCCACCAGACATGTGGCCCACCAGATGCACCACCAGGACAGGGTCCCTGTGGAGCCAGCCCTGTGGCATTGATTGAAATGGCCCCCTGCCAATTAGGATTTTTTAAAGAAATGTATAATGATTCCTAATTGGCACCCTCATTAGGTGCCAATTAAACACTTAAGCATTTCTTACAAGTTTAACACATTAATAAGGCAGCTCATTACATGTTAACGAGATTTATTTCTCATATTTATTATATTGTTTCACCACCGCTGACAGCAGAGTTATTTTTAAAAACATGACTTCTGGTTTGCACACAGCCCTCTTCCTTACCCTGTCTTGACAGACAGCCTGTCCTACCAGGGCTCTCCCCTGAGTCTTGGTCTCCAGTCCCCCTGGGTGCTCCCTGACCTCTTTTGGTCCGGCCTCCCATAGGTGAGTCAAGCAGGGCACCTTCTTTCCAGAGTCTGGAAGGACCAGAGCTGGGTCCCACAACAGAACCCAAACTTGGAAGGGTTTCAGAGGCCGAGAGCCGTGTGGAACCTCTGTCCATTTGGCCAAACCCTGCATTCTGGGAGCACTGGTGGGGCTCAGGGAAAAGTGCCCCTCGTTTCAGCCTCCTGGCAGAGCCCAGCCTAGCAGCAGGTACTACAATGGGGGCTGACACTGTGAGGGCAGGAGCACAGCAGCCAGAAGAGGACAAGGAGGTCCTTTGAGGCTGTCCCCTCAGGTAGGAGGAGTGTTGCAGGAAACAGAAACTTATGCAGAGACCAGGAGCCTGGGAGAGATTGGGAGGTACAGAGGATTGGCAGTGGGCAGGAACAGATCCTTGGGGATTGGATCCCATCCAGAGAGTGACAGGGGTGGGGAAGTTCAGGGGGAGGGGGGACTGAGTGTGAACAGCAAGGGATGAGACCAGACTTCTGTTTAGAAAAATCAAAAGGGCTGAGAGAGTCCAAGGGAATAAAAACGACCTCCCTCCTTCCTTCCACCTGCTACATTCCTGGTGTCCTCCCTTTGGTCAGACCCAAAATCAGCAGGCGAGCCAGATAGAAGACCCCAGCATGCCTCAGCTTCATGAAAACAGGCTGGGAAGACGGGCGGAGAGGTCTGGAGGGCACCGCAGTGTTCCAGAACACTCACCCTCCTTTTAAAAAAACTTGAGGCTAGCATCCAGGACATATACTACCCCTTGTCCTTGCATGCCTACATGAGACACTGCCCGACCCTCATCTGTCCTGATAATTGCATCATCTGTGCAAGGAGGATGCTTCCGATTCACTCAGCCAGGCTCCTGGGGTAGGCTGTTTCCAACCGATTACTCTTAGAAACATCACACAGTGAACATCCTGGGGTATAATTTCACATGCGTGTGAGGGCATATGTAGGATAAATTCCTGGAAGTGGGCAGTGCTAGGTCAATGGATCTGTGCATTTTTAATTTTGATAGATATTGCCAAGTTGCTTTCATGGAGGTTATATAGTTTCCATTCTAGGAAGCAGCTAGTAGAAGTTTCTGCCTCCCCCATGCTCTCCGGAAATGCGGGAATGCAAACCGCCAAAGAAATGCGCAGTGACCTTTCATGGCTTTGCCTACTTAATTTGCATTTGTCTCAGAAGAGTGAGGTTGAGCTTGGTTTCAGTGCTTGAGTCTTTTGGATTCCCTTTTGTGTGAACTGTATGTTCATCTCCTTTGCCCATTTTTCAGTGGGATTGCTGATCTTTTCCTTCTAGATTACAGGAGCCCTTCATATATTATAGAAGTTTATGACTTTTTCCTCAGTTTGTTGTTTGTCTTTAAACTTCTATTTTTTTCATGTGGAAATGTTTGATTTTTTATGTAATCAAATGTATCCAATTTTTTTTCCTCTGGTGACTTTTCTGGGGTTTGTTGTTGTTGTTGTTGCCATACTTAGATGGTCATATCAAATTAAAACTATGCAAAAAATCCCCTTGTTTTCTTCTGGAAATGTGTTCTTCATTTTTGGTTCCTCTAGCTTTGCTCCAGCTAGAATTGGTGTTTGTTTTAAGGTGTGAGGTAGGGATCCAAGTTAATTTTCCCCTTAAATCATCACCCAGTGATTTTAGCACATCTTTTTTTGGAGGTTATTCTTGATGAGTTACTGAGACTCTGTAATGTGCCACTGGGGAAATAGCATGGCCTGTGGGCTGAAGGACGGACAGGGGCAAACAGTGTCAGGAGACCAGCCCCAGTAGGACTGGGTGGCAAGGTGAGATAAATCCCTTGGAGGTTAAGAAAAGGGAAAGGGAAGCCCACATTAGGAGGCTACCTTTGATTTTTGCCTGGATTCCAGAAACTATCTTTTAGGTACCCAGTTTTAACTTTGCCTGTCACACCATAATTCCTTCAGTCAATTTTGTGACCTTGACATAACCTTGATGCAAGCAGAGTGGGGAATTAAGGGATAGCAGGAAGGGAAATCTGTCGCTTCCTGAGGACTGGTTGATGGGCCAGTTGGCCAAGACCTAAGGTTCCTGAGCAAGCCTCCCCAATTCTAGAACAGGGAGGGGGACTATTACAACACAAGTGAGGGACTGCAGGGTGCTGAGGAGAGCGTCATGGGACTTGCTATAGGTCCTGCAAATAAAGAACCAGCTGCTTTTGAGAGTAAGGCAAGGAAGAACAGGCAAGCCTGGGCTGGGCTGCACTCACTTCCCTGCTCCCCCTTCTCTCTGCTCCCTCTTCTCCCTCTAGGCTGCTATTCCTCCCTTCTTCTTTGCCACCAAGACCCATTAGCTGTGATCCTGGATGTCATTCTGGCCCCCTGTCCTCCCTTACCACAATGGAGGTCAGATAGGCCATCCCTGATGCCAGATCTGCTTTGAAGGCACTCTGGAAAGTTCTAGTGGTACGTGTCTGATGGCATCCGGGATTTCTCTGTGCCCCAAGGCAAGTAAAGGCCCAGGTTCCATGCCAGGATGCTAGTGGGGGGTGGGAGGAAGAGTGCATATCCTACCCCCCTGTGCTTCTGCCCCCACCCTTGAGGAGTGTCCCTCCCCCTACCTCCCTCTGGAAATTGGACTAGCAGGTGTTTTACCTCTTTCAGACACTTGGTGGCAGTAGTGGAAGCTGTAGTGTGCCTTATTCCTTCCTTTCTCTTTGGAGCTGTAGACTTCACCTCCAAAGAGACCCTGAGGTTATCTGGTGGCCCTGGATCTCCAAGAAGCTGAAGCAATGGGGGGGTCACATCTTCTTCAAGGCACAGAAGCTCCTTCCATCTCAGAGGAATGAGGGGCTTGTGGCTCTGACTCCTCTCTCAGCACCACTCCCGTCGGGGCTGCTGGGGCAGTAGCTGGGTATGGGGGAAGAGAAACTGGAAGCTCCTTGATGCAGGCAGTAGGTCTCAAGAGCTTGGCTACCTGTCACACCCATAGCCACGTCCTGACCACTCCCACTGATGCCCAGCCGGTAACCAGAGAGGACCCTTCCTGAAGTCAAGCCTGAGGACCCTGGAAATGTGGAAGGAGAAGGAAGAGGGTAGGGGTCGGTGTGGGGAGAGGAGCTAGGACTGCTGGACAAGGTCTCACTGCCCCCTGCTTGGTCCCCTGTCCAGAATTCAGCACCAGAGTGGCATTGCCTATCCATGGGCTGAGACTGAACTGGGCCCAGGAGCCCCTCCCCCGCCACCCCCCACTCCTGGCCCCAGCACATCTCCTTTCTTTCCACTAAGGGATGAGGGACAATGTCTTGGAGGGCTTCTGGATTCTCCCAGCATCTCATCCCCCACTGCCTTGTCCCCCTCCCCAAGCCCTGCTTCATTCAGTCTGCACCAGCCTCCTCGTCATCCACTCCAGCTCCAGATGCCTCTCGTTTATCTCCATCATGTTGGATGAGGAGGTGACCAGACTTGGTGCCAATCTCCACATGCACCCTCTCTGCGTCCTAGCCAAGGGGCCTAATCCAGGCAGGGCACCTGTGGCAGAAGCGTTCCAGATGAAGAAATGGCAAGAAGCAAAGGTCTAGAGGTCTGAGGGTCCCACATAGAGGCCTAAGGTCCATGCACGGACCAGTAGGAAAAGCAGCTGAGGCCTCAGCTCTTCAGAAGGGCTTGGTGAGGTGATGGCTCCTTTGGGCTCCCCAATGCCTAGGAAAGACAGATGATAAACAGACCAACCAATAAACAAGGTATTTTTAGGCTCTAAAAGAGACAAAACAGGACTGTATGGAAATAAAAAGTGGAGAGGGAGCTTCGGATGGGCACTCAAGGAGGGGAAGTCACCAGAAGCACTGGGTTGACATCCAAATGTCAAGAGTTGCTGGCCATGTGTGCACCTGCGGCAGGAAGGTTCCAGATGGGGAAAATGACAACAGCAAAAGCAAAGGTCTAGAGGTTTCTTCGAGAAATAGCCAAGAGGCACACGTGGCAGAAGATGCCAGGGCAAAGGAGGTTCTGGCCTCACTGGGTGAAATGTTTACAGCAGGCCAGAAAGGATACCAGGGACAGGCATGAGAAGAAATGAATAGATGAATGAATGAATGAACAAATGAAGCCTGGGGCCAGCCCAGCCCTTGGCCTGGGGTCTTTGTGAGGAGGGATTTGGTCTACTTGACAAATATGTCTAGGAAAACCTGCCACTCCCTGCCCAACAGGGCTTCGGCTTCCACACTATGACAGGGTAGGGCCAGCCTCTCCCCTCACCCAGGCTCTCAGCCCCCGCAGAGGTGGCCTAGGCAGGCTGTGGACAGCTGGGTCCCTGCTCCATGGGCAGTTCCACTACAGGAGGCCTCCCCGACTTCCTGGCCCAGCCCTTAGTCTTCTATAGGCCCAAGGCCACCTTCCCCAGCCCTGACCGCCACCTAGACAGGGACCCTTTATCTCTATCAGCTGCTTTTAGCAGCCAGGCCCTGGGCCGACAGTTCCTATCTCTACCCCTTGGGGCTGACACTCGGCAGCCCTTCTCTAACTCCCAGTCTCATCAGCTGTTCTCCCCCAAGGAGGAGGTCACACAGCTAAGTTCCTGCACAGTTCTACAGGGGCCTGGAGAAGGAATCCCTTCCCACTAAACCCTTGGGAAACCCAGCTTCTAAGAGCTCAAGATTCATCCACTACAGACATCTGTGAGTGCCCACTACATGCCCATATGGGTTGGGTACTGGGTTCAGCACAATGAACAAGGCAGGGGTCCCAGCCTCACCCACACGGAGCTGTGTTCCCCTGGCCAGGAAGGACTTGGTTGCCAGGCCCAGCCTGATGACCAATGCAAACTCAAGGAGCTTAGAACCCAGGGCCCCATAGGACTCCACAAGGGGCCTGCTTCAACCTGCCTCGGGATGAATGTCCCCAGAATCTAGCTCTGGGAATGACAGCCTGCCAGCCAGGGCTCTTACCCGCCGCCCACAGGTACTGGGCCCCAACCCAACTGGGATGGGCCTGTCTCCCCCTGCCCCAGGTGAGGGCCCACAGGCACAGGCAGAGGATGGGAATCCGAGAAACTGTGTGGCCATTAGTAAGGACACAGCTGCGTAGGACATGGGTGTGAAGGGGAGCCAAGGTCCGCCAGGAGTAGGACATCTCCTCTTGCCTACATGGCTAACACCCATGCCTGTGAGGGGGTGAGCATACCAGTTCAGCCCAGGGTGGATGGGCCATAACCATGAGTTCTTTGATTGAAGGTGATAGGGTTTGGGGCAGGCCACCCCAAAACATGGCGTTTTGGCTTACTGATTTCTTGAATTAAAGTTACTTAAGAAGCAGCTTGAGCAGGGACACTCTGACCCTCCTCTGTCCCTCGGAAAGCAGGAATAAATCTCTCACATGAAGGTCACCCTCCCTGCACCAGGAGGGAGAGAGACATCCTTACCCCCAGAAATGGGGAATTCAGCATAAACAAACCTCGTTACTTCTTCACCAACTTACTACCCCTGGCCCAAACTTCTTTGTCTTGTCAATTCTTCACAAATGTATTATTTCTTTATCCAAAAGGTATAAAAGCTGGCTGCTCTGGTCCCTTCTTTGAGTTTCCTATTTTATGAGTTGGTATACTTAGGAAATGAAATGTTTTTCTCCTGTTAGTCTGTCTTATGTCAATGTAATTATTAGGCCAATCAAAGAATCCAGAGGGGAGGAAGGGAAAGTTTTCCTCCCCTGCAGGGGAGGGCCCTGAGCTCAGGGGATCTACACCCCCCGCCCTCCACCGCCCTGTCCTGCTGGCCCAGCCCAGGTCCAGAGGTCTGCTTGGACAGCTCACTGGGTAGCAGAGATGAGTGGGGGTGGGGCTTTTCTCATTGCTCCCCAAGGGCAGAGGGGCCCTCTGAAGTAAGATCTCCCTTTTCTTTCATCCCTTCTCATAAGGCAGCCTCCCTTCTTCTAGAATTTCCACCCACAGGCCCAGGACAGGCCCTTGGAGCCCCTAATCCCTGCGTTCCCATCAGCTGAGTCTTTCTCCCCAACCTTATCTATCTGCTGCAGCCACCGTGGGCTCCCCTGCGGCCAGCCTTCCCCTCCCACCAGCCTCCCTGCAGGTCAGGTTGTGCGTCCTCCTCGGTCCTCCTCCTCCTCTCCTCCCCTCCCTCTTCCTCTCCTCTCTTCACTTTCCTCCTCCCTCCCCTCCCACTCCTTCTCCTCCCTCCCTGTCAGCCTCCTCACCCTCGTCTCTACCTCCCCTCCCTTCTCCCTCTTTCTCTGCCACTCCCCCTCCTCCTCCTCTCCCTGCCACCATGTCCTTCCTCCCTTGGAGAGAGAAAGGAGTTGGGGGACGACAGGGTGGGTGGGGGGGTTGGACAGTGGCCACTGTACTCACTCATCCAAGGTCAGCCTTCCAGGGCAGGTGCTGGACACAGACCCCTTTGGTCACTTCCTTTCAAAGGGGAGGAACACCTAACAGCACCCCCACAAAGGAGATGCGGGGGTGGGGTGCTGCTGTGGAGATAAGAGGGCAGGGATACAAAGGTGAGCTTTGCCTGGGAGGGTTGCATCCCACCCCCAAGCAGCCTAGATGTGCTCCCTGGAATCTGGAATCCAATCGGCAGGAAATCCTCAGGAGGAAGCTTTGTCCTCCAGAAAGAATACCATGCATTGAAAACCATGCACACAGCGGTGCATGGAACCACCACACATCTTTCTTTCTCTTGGCCTCAGGGCTTCAATCTTCCTGTCTAGAAGGTGTTGGATAGCAGCCAAATTGATCATATGACTTGACCCAGGGTCAGTTCCTGCCTCT